>NC_135277.1:4855833-5158863 GCF_051311805.1 Agelaius phoeniceus
CGTGTGGGGAGGGCTGGCAAGCACGGCGGGGTGCTGTCAGGCTGTGGGCTGCACTGCAAAGCCTCATCCCCACAGTCTAGACAAAACCAAGGCAGCATAATGGACTTGAAGGAGGCTTGTGTGATTCTGCATTCAAGGTGGGAGTAGAGAAAAAAATTTTTCTTGGCTTCCTCCTCATGCAGTTCCTCCCATTATTTAACTATCAAGATGACCGCATTGGTTTTTCACATTTAACAAGTCCAATGCAAACAAGGTTCTTTCCCCCATTTTCATCAGCTTCAAGATGTTTTATTTTCAGGGGCCTACCAAGGCAAATGTGCAATTCAAATAAAACCACAGCAGTGACTGCACAGAATAATAACCTCACTTCATTTTGGAGCAGAGCTCGGAAAATGTGGATACAACCTAAACTAGTAGAAAAGTGCAACACACTCCTTCCTCCTGGCAGCTTTAAGGAAAGGCCACAGGTAGTGGAGTCTTCTCAAGCCCATCTACTCTAGGAACAAGCTGGAAGATGGCTTGCTAAACACCAGCACCTCCATGTTGCCAGATGTATGCTCTTGCTTTACAATTTCCAGCATGTTTTAGCAATTAAATCCTGTTTTTCCTGGATTAAATGTTGGTGTGTCAGCCTGTGGACAATTACAATAGATAGTCATGGGGCACTGTACCAATTAATGCACTTTAGACATAATAAAAGGGGCTTTACCTTTCAAATTAAAAGTTACATTGCCAGTAACAGCCATTCTTCCTTTGACAGCACATTGCCTCTCTGTACTGCTATTTAATGTTTCTCCCCATTTTTCAGTACCATATTTTAGCACCAGGCTATTGATTGAGTGGAGTGGTCAGACAAGGTCCAGTGAAATCAAAGAGCATCATTTCACTGGCCTCTTCAGAAGTGCTGGATTAGCCCTGTTGCCTAAGATTTAGGATTGGATCCCTATCCAGAAAAGCACTTTAACACGTGATAACAGTTAAGCGTGTGCTTAAGTGCTTTTCTGAATCGGGGCCCATATAAGGCAGCATGTCTACCAAACATTTCCAGCTAGTTCAAATAGTGTCCAGCTTTTACAGGAGTGAGATTTCCTTTAGAATGCATAAGCAGAATTCCTTCCAATATTGAAAAGACTTACTGAATTCTTCCCTTCAAACAATTGTTTGGAGGTTTGCTCTCTGTTATTGATATAAAGATTAATTCAAGTTGCAAGGGAAAAAATGTGTTTATGCAAATATTAAGTGCCTGAAAATGACACCACAGCTGTTTAGTTTTGGATGAAACTCTTGGCTTGTTGGATAAGATGCATCACCATCTATGAGATTTAGGAAACATCTTTTGTTACACGGTTATTTCAGTGGAAATACATTTTCCAAAACCTTATTTTCCAGAACAAATTCACATTTCTCCGCATTTAACATTGTAAAAATATGAAAAGCTTCTTGGTATATGCATTCCTTGTAAAAATGAATCTAGAATGAGATAGTGACAATGAGGAACAGAAGTTTTGGGATAACTTATGCCCTTAAAATTTTGCAGCAGGGGTTTTTGTGGTCTAATTGCAGGAGAGCTGCAGCCACAGCGAGAGGGTTCAGTGTGCCCATAAAAGGTGGCCATTGAGTGCAACAAGTGCAACAGGATGATTTAATTTCATATGTAAGCAATACATGTAAGGAAGAGAAGCTTCCTATGCTGCTTTTTGTCTTTTGTTTCGTTAACTTCAGACCATGCATCATCTCTAATGAGCTTGATAAAGCATAGTAAGGAAAATGGGCCATAATTCATCATGATTTCCATTTCAAAAGTGACAGCCAACTTTACAAAATAGTCCATTTTGCAACAAGAGAAAACCAACAAATGATAATGGAAACAATATCCTCAAATGAAAAACTTAGAGTCCCCTCAAATCTGACTTTCATTATGGAAACATGGGATAGGTTTTGTTAACAGTACCCAGAGATCCTCTCTGGTTCATCTTGTGAATAAAATATTTGGTTTTTTATGTTGTCCACCTCAGAAGAAACAGCACCCCAAAATTTTATTGAGTAATAAGAGCTGATATATAGAGAAAAGCAGGATCAGCATTTTAAATTGTTAGAAAATATAACATTAAATTTAATTCTTTCCCATAAAAAAGCTATGGCCCATGCTGCAATGTAAGGTATAAATAAACCGCATTCAATAACAATAAAGGAGCAATCTTTACATTTTGGGGAGCTTCTGATGAATTTTTACTTCTTTGTGCAAATTTCCAAACTATTTTAGCTTTTTTTTTTTCTGTCTGAAAGCCTCTTTTAGAAATCAGTCTATATTCTTTCTGGTACCTCTGAGTGCTTTAGATATCACAACCTTCACCTTTTAAAGCTTACCTTAAATCTTTAGACTTTCAAATAGTTTAGTTCCATGGGAGGGGTAAGGCTTGGATTGGAAATGAAAATAGTAGTTTGGGAAAAGAGGGAAAGGAGAGGTGAAGAGTCACAGAGCAGGGCTCAGCACCCTGAAATCCTTCACTTCCCAAAACCTGTCCTAAATATTTGTCCAGTGGTGTCTGATCTACTGTATATGATGTTGATAGACCTTATATAGGTTTTTTTTTCAGGATACATCATCTCCTTTCAGAGGTGTGATGGATGGAGAACACTATATTGCTGCTTGGAGGTGAGTGGTCCCTGCCAGAACAGGATGTGCTGCTTTGAGGCCATGCAGGAGATGTCCTTTACAGGGCAGGAGATTGGTTAACAGCCTGGCCAGGGTGGTCTCCTGGGCTGGGCTGTTGTATCCCAAATTGGAAACAAAACTTGCCAAGGGACTGGGAGATGCTGCCCTTCAAAAAGGCAGGATGTCCCCTCTCCTGGGGCACCATCTGCCAGGTGTCTGAGAAGTCACATCCCACCTGAGTTGGGCTCACAGGTCGCGATTCTGTTTCAGTGCATGAAATAGATAAGAAAAACCTGGTCTCTGATGATATCTCTGCTGAAGACAGAACAGGCAACCATTTTCTGTGAATACTTTAAAATACTCAGTTAACTGTTTGGAAAACATCAGTTTTTTACTGGTTGATTGATGGACTGGGGTATCGTTACCAAAACAGAAGAAACAGCGAAGACTGGTGTCAGCGTGAATTTATGTGAACCTTCTAAGAAAAAATTATCCAAAAATTACACTTAGGATCATTCTTTTATAGTAGTTAATTAACATGTGGAACTCACTGCCACAAAATACAGTATCTTTGAGGCATGAGTTTAGTGGGATTAAAGGGATTTATTAAACACTTATATGGATAATGAGACCATCCGCAGCTACATTACACAGGATGAAACCATACATTAGGGATATAAACAATTATGCTTCAGGATAGAAGCCAACTACTGACTAATAGAGTTAAGGAGGAAATTCACTCCATAATTATCCAGGATTTTATGCACCTTTTCTAAAAGTTCTGCTATGAGCACTGTCATGAATGGATACTGACTTACAGGAAATGTTGGAACACAGGAAATACAGGAAAAATAATGGAATTAGGATTTCTTTTATGTTTAAAGGTAAGGTTTTATTTTTTCCCACCTTAATAGTAATTATTACAGTCTTCTCTTAAAAAAAATTGAGAATGAGAAATGAAAAATTAATCTATGATTTATTGAAGCTTCTGAAGAAGACCCCTGGCTCTGTCAATATAAGAACTGAATATCATCTGTTGTTCATATATATTTTCTTTTAAAATAGCAATAAGGAACTAAGGACATGGCTTTAGCTATTTGCATAAAGACATTATATCATCAGCACCAGATTCTTGAGATTTTCTGTTGTTCCTTCTTCTCACAGCCAAAGTGAAGGATCTTGTAGGATCACATAAGACAGAGCACAGCCTACAGAAATAGGAAGAATGCATTGGATGGGATTGCATTGCCCTTGACCTATTTCAGGGCCAAAATATTTTCAGCATCAAATTGTTTTAGAACAGGAAAGCAAATAAACAAAATTTGGGTGTTTTTTGGGTTTTTTTCCTATGCTAGTAGTTCTTTCATCAGGAAAATATGCAATAAGTCCTCTGAATTCCCTGTGGAGTTCTGGGTATGACTGCAGGGATTGTGTCATGGCTCTTCCTGAGCTGCTCTTTTAAGATCTTCTTGCTGGAAAAGGGAAAAGAGCTCCACATCCTCTTATATTTTTGTCATCCTCTTACTTTTTCTGGAAGCTTTAACATTTTGAGAAGCCCTTGTTTGTAGATTCCTGCTCAGTAGCTGTGAGAAGACCTGAGCATGTCTATTAAATCTGATGCACCCATTCAAAACGTCTCAGATTTGTGATGCCCGCACGTGGCACCCCAGCACAACACTTGCACTGCCAAATGCTGTGGAGCTGTGAAAGGTTTGAAAATCCTAAATAAACACCCCAGGCTCTCACATTTTGCACAGCTGAAAGTTTTAAGTGGAAAAGAAGATATTTGGTGGTGAAACCCAGAAACAGGTTGATATTTTTCTACAGCTTCCTTCGGCATCTTTTGTTCCTCAAGGAGAGGAGTCATGGGCTCTAGGTCAGCCCTGCTTGTGTTACAGGAGAAACTGTGGTGTATGAAATGGCATTTTGGTGCATACAGGCAGAGGGCTGTGCAAAGAATACCCAGCTTTTTAAAAAAACTTATACCTCTGGGAGCAGCATCAAAATCACTGAAGTCGGTGGAAAGACTCCAGAGAGCTCTTCTATCCATCAGAAAGCACAACTACGACTTGAATTAAAGATAAAAAAGCAATAATAAGTAGGGAAACAATGAGAGGAGCAGGTGTTCAGCATATTTGAAAGGCAGAAAAGCAAACTTTTATGTTCTAGCAGTGATGCTCTGCAATGAAGCTGAAGTCTGTCAACATCCAGATATGTTTCACACTGCACGTTTGGCATCACAACAGGTGGTTACTGCCAGATCTACCAATGAAGAATATTCCAGATTTGTCAGCTATTGCACAAAGTCTTTCCACCAGATGAATTGGGTGTATTTGGCAGCAGTCAGTTAGTAAATAAAGAATGATCTGGAGTTCATAACTATTGTAGCTTTAAAAAGACAGCTAAATAACATTGTTTTTCAACAGTGACATTCCTCACCCAGAATGGAAGTCCCAGAGAAAACAGAAAAGGAAGAAAGCCCTGACAGTCAATAAATCTGGGCAATGTTGAATGAAATGGTTAAATAAGTAGGGGACTCATTATTAAAAATGTCCTTTAGCAGGCCTTTTACATTTAAACAAGAAGACTGAGAAATGAGGTAAAGCTTCTGTACAAAGATAAATCTGGTAAAACTGCCATGTTAATGTCCAGGGATGGTGTGTGTGTACTCTAGGGCTGATTTTTTTTTTGTATTCTGCTTGGTCTTTAACCTCCTGATTTTCCACTGTTTTGCACAGTCCCAATGGAAAACTTCAGGCTGTTTTTACCTACAAGCACAGCTTTGGCTAAGAACAAGGTTTCAAATTGTATTCTGCTGGGATTTTATTTTTAAAGAATATTCCTTATTCACTAGAAATTTGCTGACTGCTTGAAAATGGAAACTGCTTAAGGAATGATCAGTTTGGATGATTTTCCCACTTTGATAAGAATCTGGGAAGAAAAAATTTGAAATTGCCAGCACATTCCTTTCTGCCATTTTCAAAAGAAAAGCAGCCCAGCGCTAGTACCTACATAAACAGCTCAAAATGGTCAAAACAGCTGTTTCAGTGGCTGGCTTCCTCTTAATCTCTTATTACAAACCCATGCTTTACTTTTGTGTTTTAGATTTGCAGTCCCATTTCCCTCCTAACAGCCTTACCTGTGTTTCATAACCAAAATAAAAGCTTTGTGTTATGCAACTTTAGGCTAATTTGCCTCATATTTTTGCCCTTGGATCAACTGTTTTGTTGCTTTTGATAAAATGCTTAAATACACTCTGCTGAGCTAATGATTCTAATTTGATGGAAGGTTTTTACAAAGCTGTTATATTCTGTTGAAAGTAATATTACATACTATCAATTGGTGCTGATAAATTCCCAGCTGTACAAACTCGAGGAAGAAGCAGCAGCATGTTACATACGACACACATGTTTTTACCATTGTAAGGGCCAGTTTTAAGGGAAACTGTGTTTTCCAAGCCCACAGTTTCCCCCTTTGCTACAAGCCATGGCATTGCACCAGTGGAGCCTTATTGGTGTTTGTTTCAAGCATTAAGTAACCTTGGGGAAGCCTTTTTCTTCCTTCTGCCGTCCTTTCGTCCGCTCACAAAGCAGGTTTCAGGTTTGGGCCTGCTGGTTGAGGGGAATGCTTAGCTTGCCTATTTAAAACACAACTGGATTTTGCTATTCAAATGTAGGAAACCTAATTACACATTGGTAAATTCTCTTCAGTCTACCAAACACAGAAAAAAAACAGTGACAGAAACTGAAAGGCCAAAAAAGAGAAAAGAGTCCCTAAGACCTAATGAATCCAAACTAAACACCTCTCCACAGAAATGTCAAACATTTCTCTTAGCACAAAACAAGGCTTAAAGAATTCCCTGCTTTTGTCTCTGGGCTAATTCCTTAAGCAGAGAGGGGGATTTTCTTCTGGGAGTGTTATTTCACAAAGAACTAAACAGCAAATAAACAAAAGACTCTCAAAGAGTGAGAGAGTATAAATAAAATTCATGACTCCTTAAAGAGTTTACACTGAAAGAATGTGGGGGATTATTTACAATTAAAGCGTAGTCTGTGGAATACAGTTATTATTACGAAAATGAATAAGAGGGTATTTCATTTAGCTCACAATAAGAGTGCACCTGGGTCTTCCCCATTTGTTAAAACTGGAGAAAACTCACTTGCCCTCAAAATCATCTATTTGGTCACTTTTAGCAATCTCTTTCTCAAGTCCCAGTCTGGGTAATCCAGTTGAAAAATCTTGTTTATGAAGTTGCAAATTATCTGTGTTGTAGCTACAGAAGGTGCAGAAGGAAAGGACAAAAAACAGGGAGAGAAAAACAGGCAAGTTGAGAACTTCCCTCCTTTACAAGGGGGAAAAACTTTTCCAAAGTAAAAGTTTATTCTGCTTTTCTGTGAAAGATATTCAAATCTCCACCCCCTCTGCCAATGCTACAGAAATGGAAAAATCCCTTGTCAATAAAAAGAAGATTTTTAATTCTTCAAGCCTAGTAGAAAACAAGTTTTGGTAAAGTAAAAAATAACCAGAAAGAAAGAAAGAAAAATGTGGGGCTACTCTCCCTTCTTCTTTGCCAAGCAGAATATGAAACAAAGGAGCAGGTTAATAATGGAGACAAGGTTGGCTGAGGGAACAAATACAAGATTTCACTTCCAATAAATTAGGCAGACACAAATGAATGGTTATTAAGATAAAAAAGCATAGGTTGAAGAAGCCACTTGATTATAAATTATAGAGCAATTACTCCTCTTTCCGGTGCTTTTTTTTTTTTTTTTGACTAGGCATTTTGTATCTTACAGCAAATGTGTCATAAAACAATGCTGATAATGATATTGAAAGCCAAGGCAGAGTGGCCAAATCCCAAATATATATATATATATATATTTGTGTGTATATATGTGTTTATTAATAGGGTTGTGAGCAACACACAGGGTGTGTGCCCATACATGTGTATGTATCTCTATGTGTGCACATTCCTGTGAGTGTTCATGGATCTCTGACTACAGCATAAATATCACAAGGCACATTCATGTGCACTCCTAATAACTCCTTATTAAAGTAATATATTAATACAACTTAAAAATGAAATCTATATGAGTGTCATGGGCTGTACTATATCTATCTATCTGACTATATTATGTCTCTCTGTCGTGTTAAAAAAAAAAGCCTTGTAAGAGAGGTTAGGCCATGGAGGCTTATTTCATGTGCCTGAGCGACAGAGGCAGAATTTAAAGCTTTGCTGAATTTGCAGCAAAAGTTTTGATTGAGTCTTACCCTGCCATGGCTGTCTCGACAAAGTATCCGAAACATTTGGCTGCACGCGATTAAATGAACAGTATTTATTTTTAGCATCTGCTGCCCCTGACTCAAACTTTGCTACTAAGAAAATTCAGCTCTATGGAAAAGAATTTGAATTCCAGCTGGGCAGTTTTCAAAATAAGATGAAAAGTTAAGCAGGCAATTGGTGTGTATTTAGGGCTCAAAACACCTTGCCTCCTAAGAAGTCTTGAAGGAGTTAATCCCTTCTCAAGATAATCCACTAAAGAGCATCCTTCATTATGATGTTAAAAGCAAGGATCAGTGCTGGGGGAGTCTAACAATAGGACAGGGGTGCTTTTCAATCCCCATCACATTCTTCCCAGGTTAGAAACAGAAACTGCTGTTATTCCAGCTGAAAAACAGGACGGGTTTCTCTCTTGGTGTTAAATATTCAAATTTAAAAAGGGAGGGGAAGGAAAAGCGAAAAAAAAAAAAGCAATGGCTAATCCACTGCATTAACTATACTCCTCCCTTATTGGGTGTTTTTCTGACAATCTTTCTAACTTTTATGACAAGGTGGTAAATGCAGAAGGGCTGTGTCAACATAACTCACAACTCTCTTAGGTGTGAAAAGAACTTTGATAAGAGGCTTGTAAATAATTTCCTGGTGGTAACATATGAGTGAAGAAAACGTGAAGCAAGTTGGTCAAACTTCACTGAAGGAAAGGAGACTACAACATCCCTTTACTCTGGACAGGATTCACACTTCTAATAAAACTTTAGAGTAAAAAGCACAAGTTCCAACATACTTCATGCTACTTATGTGGCTAATATACTTAAAATGTGGTTTTTACTTTTTATTTTTAATACAGAGTATCCTGTTTTTAATTAATGAAAAGATGAGAGGGATGTAAAAATACAGGGTTTTTTTTGTGACCTTACAAACATTTGGGAATGGCTTACACATGTGCACACCCATATAGTCAATCACTCTATATTATAGAAATTATTAAATTTTGCTAATTTACCCAAGCAGAAAAAAAAAAGAGGGAAACAATTCATAAAGTAAGAGACTTTATCTGTATTTTTAAGACAGTAAAGGAGAAAGATTCAACCTTTAAAGAGCCTAGTCAGAAAGGAAAAGGAAAAAGCTATTACTTTGATAGCTGGCCATAGAGTTGATTTAGGATATGATCCAAGTCCTGTGGATCTCCAATAACCACAATTGGTGTTTGGATCATGTCCTTGGAGTACAATAACAAGTTTTTGTAGCATGCATAATTGATGGGTTTTAAGGAATCTCATGTAAAACATGTTTCATTGTGCAATGGAAATGTCACCTTAAGGAATTCTAGCCCCACGTCAGGGCCAAGAGAGACAACAATGATATTTCAGCCATGATAATTAAATGCTGTAAGCACCGTTATTTTCCTATTTGTTGTAATTCCAGCTAAGAAGGGCTCTGATTGAGACCTGGCATGAAGTGGTTGAAAAATTGCTCTTCCAAAGGGGGAAGCTAAAAAGCACATGACTCAGCTGTAGATAGTAATTTTGCTTCTTTTGTCCCATATAATCAGCAAACGGATGGTAACTCCAATTCGCTGCTGACGTCTGCAGCAACAGCAGCTGAAGACTTCCAGACACAAGGCCTCAGCTTCTCCTTACTGTAAGAGCTCTTTGCAGGAGTAAGATCACATCTGGACAGGAGAAGAGCAAATCCTGCCTCTAGGTTGAGGTCTGTTCTCATTGCAGAGAGGTTGGACTGGATGACTTTGGAAGGTCCCTTCCATTCCAAGACTGTAGGATTTCCATCTCTCCACAAAACTGGAGCACAGGGCAGCTCTCTTCTTCTCATCAGCTACATGAAAGGAATTGAGTTGGCTCTATGCTTAGCTAGTTTGGAGGAGATGATACTTAAGGGGAAGTGTATATGAGTCCATGGGACTTTTTATGGGGATTTCCTCTTGAGTCTGCGCCCTTGATCCAAATCTACCTGGCAGTGTGGGAAGCTGTACTGTGTGAAGAGGTAGAATATATTAATCCTGTTAACTCTTTAGATGTTGCAAAGCCTTCTGGACATGTAATAGCAAAGTCTTGCCTATTTACAATGCAGTCAAACAAAGTTCTTGTGTTTTCTACACTCGTGATTTTGCTTGGAAAATGAGTCTGAAAGGGATTTCATCCCTACTTACAAGCCCTCCAGACAGGGAGCTCACAGCTGCTCTACTCCCTCTCTGCTGATCCCAGGAAGAAGGGAAATGCTGCTATTTCCCCACTTGCTCAATTTTGAGCTCTCTGCATAGGTAGGTGTTGACAAAGGAGATCAAGGCCAATGTTCTGATGTTCACAGCCACACCTTTGCATTTATTAGGGCATGGTTCCTTACAATCACTTGAAGAACTCTTATCCAAATCAATGGCCAGGAGTGGAATTGCTTACAAATCTTTAGAGGAGGGGATGGGCCTTGCCTTTTATAAGCATCTTTTTTTAATTTTAACTGTCCCAAGTAAGTAATGGTTATTGGAAAATCTCTCAGAAGTCCTGGGATTATAACTTATATACTCTGGCTTTCTGACCAAAGCAGATGATTTTGACATATTGAATATTTATAAAGATTTTTAATGACCAAAGGCTTTGACCAAGATGAGTTCTTTGGTTAAAACCAGGCACTAAATAAACAGAGGGAAGGACACAACCTGAGCCCTTACAGGAGCTTGCTTTTGAGGCGGAGTCCATTTCAGGATAATAGGAATGGCTGATCCAATTCCTGCCCGTCAACTGCTTTCAGTTTCTGGAATTAATTTATCAAGCTACATTTAAGGATTAAAAGATGGCGCCTGACATTTTAGAACAAACCAGAAAACCCCAAAAACCCAAACAAAAAAACCTGTCACAATTCAGCAGAATTTGCAAAAGAAAAGAGGCTGTATGGGATAAAGGAAGCCAGCCCAAAGTCCTCTTAGGTTGATGATCTCTTCAGGTCACGGTTCAAGTTATCTTGATTTTCAATTGTACCCACCCAAGTCTGTACTCCTTCTCCCTAGCTATTTTTTTTTTTTTTAAGACTTTAAGTCGCTGCCTAAATGCTCTTCTCCTTAATGAGAATGAAACCGACTGGCTTTTATTAATGAATCCCATCTTTTGTGCATAGGTTTTAGTTTCTCTTTAACATCTTGAAAAGTCATTAATTTATTGCTAATTTAAAAGAAAAAGAGAGAGCGATCCTGTTGGTTCGAATGAATACTTTTCCTTTGGTTGAACCAATAATTCAAGCTCCTGATTATACCAATTAAAGACCAATTTGAGGAAAGGCCTCCAGCACTGAGCTGCAGCTGCCATTTAGCCACAAATTATGGGCCTTATATGTGGGTGGACATGAAACTCTTTCAGAGAGAAATAGATTGAGAAATAGGGAAACTATTGTAGGGATTTTAGCAGAAGGGGGACATTAATTGGATACATTGCTTGAAGTCAATCAGAGATTCAGCTACTCTGTGGGCCTTTTGACTTCAAGACCCTTCTCTTTTTGTTCATGTACCTTCAGCTAGATTAATCACAGTGACTAAACAAGCAGAGATATTTTTCAGGGTCTTTTTTTTTTCCATGTGGCTCTGAAGAAGGGGCAGCCTATCCTGCAGTGCAACAAATGCTGAAGATGGTGAAAATAAGTGTGATGGGTTCAATCTCACAATTAATTCATTAGATATTTCAAGAATACCTAAAAGTGATCCTAGAATGTGAGTTTTATTTGTTAATTTGGTATCAGAGGCCACATTTAAGTTATTAAATGTATTGATTAACAATGCAATGAAATTATGAGCTTTTGGTATTTTTTTTTCCTAACAAGGAAGGAAAATACACTCATGGAAAAGTTTCTCAAACTTTGGACCTGTAGTAACCAAAAGGTGGAAACATAGAGCATCAACCATCAGAACACAGTAAGTAATTCATAAAATATATAGTGTCAATGCTTATAATGGAAATGTTTTTGAAGTGCTGTGCAATAGTTGCCATTAGACTGCATGACTGTATGTTACCTGAGTTTTATTGTTCTGGATTCCATTTTTCCAGCTCATAGAGAAAATTGGTGGCACTAGTGGGATTAGACCTTCTCTGTACCCAGTCTCCAGTCCTGTGGTAGATTTTTAAATTCTTTTGAAGTGTTGGAACTAGAGAGTGAATAAATGCATGAAATAGAAGATTTGATAAAGAAATGTAACAACAACCCATATCTCTATGTTTGCATATATATGTGTGTAAAGGTCTTTACTTCTGAAGCTGCAGTGTTCTAAAAGAAACCTCACTGCTTGTGATTTCTGGTAATCAAGTTTAAGGTTTCACTGCTGGAAACCCAGTAAAGTTTCTTGTAGTTCAGCTTGTGCATAAATGCTGCTTGTGTGAACTCCATGCTATGACTTCCTTGATATTTAGGAGTAGGCTTTTCCATAATATTAGCAACCTCGATTTAGGCTGTTTATTTATTGATTGATTGTAATCCCATTGTTATAGCTCACCTTGATTAAGCCAGTTAAAACTTTCAAAGTAATCACCTGATCAAGAAGATAAAATCCATTTCTCAGTTATTTCCTGAGAACTGCAACAAACCCCTCCCAACTGTTCTGTTGTTAAACTGAGATTTGCAACCTAAATGAATCAAGAGCATAACAGAGTGACTGCAAACAGACATTGGAAGAGACCACTTTCTTCTCAACTTCTTCAGTCACTTTTCACATAATTACATTTTTGGACATTTGTTTTGAATAGAATTAAGAACTGAGCTGCGTTTCATATTCTAAGTTAATGAGAGCTCAAACAATTTTCAGTGCTTTTTCTGGCTTAAAATTCGGTTGAAAAAAAAAGGAAAGGCTTCTGTTCTAAATTTCCATATTTCGTTCAAACTTGCTAATTTTGTTCTGGTTAGGAAGTGGGATGAATAAAAGCTACTTTTGATCCACCCAGAGGAGGAAGTTGTGGAAATGCTGTAGGAGAGTTTTGTACTCTTAGAGGAAGAATTTGCTTTGTAAAAATATGCTTCTGAGTCTTTAGAGACCTGTAGAGCACAGATGTTACTCTGGTGATTTCACAGTTATTCTGGTGATTATTCACTGTAAAAGCAATCATGAGTTGTCACCTCTACAATAATCAAATTCCTTTTTTTTTCATCTACCTAATCTCTCTTCTTAGGTCCAGGTTCATATTGTGTTAGAAAGTTGCCTTTTGCCTCCTAGCTTTTACATGAATATTCTCTCATAATTTTGGCTGATGAAACACCAGATATTAAAGAAATTATGTGTTTGATTTTTAAATTATTTTCTTTTTTGCCTCTTGATTTGCCTGGAGTCCCCAGATGAGACAGAACTGGTGAAACTGAGAAGATCTTGAGTTCAACAGGTGAATCAGAGGGCTGAGATTGTCTGCTCTCCAAAGCACCCAGCTCTCAGCTTTTGCCCTGAGATCAGCATCTCCTTCCCAGCAGGGAGGGGTGGTTTGGTGCTGGGCAAAATGTACCTGACCCTCCTGCAGGTATGGGCAGCAAGGCAGGTTAACACATCTTGTTCCAGGTAGGCAATTTCCTGCTGCAAAATCCAAAGTAACCCTGCAAAGGGAATGCCTCAAAAACCAGGATTTTTCCCCAAGAAAGTGTAGCTTGCCCACGGTTCAGAGATGACGTTTCAAGCATCTTATTCTCTACTAATTAATCTCTAAGCCTTAACATTTATCTCTCCAGTACACAGCATACATATCGCTGTGAGTTTCAGTTCTGAAGTCTGATAAAACTAATAAACCAAAACTGCCAGAGGTGGCACATTAAACTGGTAAAATGGTTTTCATCTTAATTGGATATGAGCAGTGTTATCTCTAATAACCCCAGGATACTTCTAATTGGAGTTTTCTTTTTCCTTTCTTCTCCCCACCCTTTCTCTTTCCTTCTTTCTGTTCCTTTCTTTTCTAACACTTGTGTCATTGACCAGTGTTAATATTTGAGTGCCCCCTCTTCCAAACCCCCTACTTGATGTTTTCTGAAGCAAGAGCCAGCCTGATTTCAGCAATTGTATTTGTTTTCCATTAACAAAGGTGATTTCATGTGTGCTATCATTGGAGATTTTAATAAGATAGAGTTATTGATGTTAGCTAATAATGTTTTGAAAGTTGGTTGTCTTCACTGCCCTGAGATTCACCTCAGGCCAGCAACTTCTCCATTTTCAGATGTTATTGCAAGACAATGCCTGTCATTGTTTAGACTGAGATTGTCATTTTAGTGTGAATCTGTGCTCAGATTTTTTAGGGTGGGAAAATCATTCTTATTTCTTCCTGCTCAGTTTTTAGACTCCTGTGAGAAGAATGTATGTTAATTGGCAACACTAAAATACCATGTAAAATTAAAAGGTATCAAAGCTTTCTGCAGCAAGTTTTATTTCTTAAATTATTATTTGTTTTATTTCACTAGGGTTACCAAAAAATCCTGATGTGGATGAGGAAATATTCACAGCAGCAAACTCACATTTCATAGCAGAGGGCAGATACATGCATAGGCAGCAGGGGAAACTGCACAGGACTGCTTGGAAAAAACAAATTTGAGAAACTTTCATTCACTAATTTTTCATGATTCTCTTTCTCTTTTTGCTCTTTTACACATGTAACTCTAAATTAGCTATTTCACTACCTCAATTTTATATTAAATTTTTGTCACAGGAAATCAGCTTCAATTTCTCTTTAAGCTACACTTGCCTGGCAATACAGGGATGCTATTGGCTCCAAACTAAATAAGATGCCAAAGAATTAAAAGGGCTGAAAGGACAGAAGGTCTAAGAGAAAGAATTGTAGTAATAGCATAAACTGCCTCATTTTTTCAACAGGGATTAAAAGTTTGAAGCCTGCATATGTTTTAAATGTGAAAAATTTTACTCCTGAGACATACTCAGGAAGATATAATTCATTTTCCTGCAGAACACACATACATATATACAGGCAGAACACATGAAGAAGTCAGTACTGTTCCCTCCATCACGTTGTGTTTCTGAGCAAATGTTATCAAATTCACAATAGTTATTGCTTTTTCTATATAGCTACAAGTATCTCTGCAAAGCTCATTAAAATAATACAGAAATGCTACAAGAACACTTCAGAGTGCAAAAGCATGTATTAAAAACAATTGCAATAAATAAAATTAGCAGAAAGACACCTTCAGCAATTTATATTTACATTTCAGGCAATTAAGTCAGCAATACCTGGTGTGTGGATTAGAAGGGGTCAAAGGCCTTTCACAAAAAGAACCTTTTATAGTATCAAAGGCCCTGTGACATCGTGTTTGCCTTTTATGCTGAATTAGATAATTGCAAATAATTGTAACTCTGAAAGACATTAATTTTATGGGAGATTTTTTTTCCCTTTCACAGGTCAGTGTGCAACCCTTTGACCCAACATTGTAGTGCTAACACCTTTGTTAGAAAGACAAAGAATATTACTTGCTCAACCAAGAACATGCAGGATTACTTTTGCCAATAATCAGAGAGAGCAGAACAGAAATATCATGATACACCAACCTTTAGAATAAAAATATTCAGATTTTTTGTTGAGAGAAAAATAACCAAACAGGGTAGGGTTTGTTTATTTATTTGCTCTATCTATCTATCTATCTATCTATCTATCTATCTATCTATCTATCTATCTATCTATCTATCTAATCTATTTTCATGCTTAGCTTTCTATGGGATTTACCAAATCAAACAGGAACAAAAAATAGAATTAGAAATACATTAGACAAGACAACCTGCTTCTCATTTCTGTGCTTGGGTCTTTCTTCCTCAGCTTTACATCCTCACATTGCATCTCATGCTCATGGCAGCAGGCTAATCTAGGGGGTTTTGGGAGAGCAAATAGTCTTGGTGATAGTCTTCAGTGTTAAGTGGAAAATTCAATAACAAATAATAATATAATTATTATAATAATATAATTATTATAATAATATAATATATTAATTATAATACAATAAATATAACAATAAATTATTGTATATATTTATAATTTCAGCAACAGACCTCTGCATCTACCAGCCCAAACACTGGAGACAGCAGGGTCTGACACACTCAGGCATGGTCTGACACACTCACCCTACCCTGCTCAGCTGGCCCAGGAGCCTTCATTGCACAGGACATTTGGAGGGGTAATAGTTAATTTAAGGAGCTGTTATATGATTCTCATGACATTTTTCACTTCTGGAAAAAACAGGACCAACATGAATTTAATCTTCTGCCATGCAGTAAAAGCGAAAGAAAATGTCTGGGCAAAGGACATTTAACCATCAGCCTTGTTGAGTCTGGAATTTCTGCCAAGGTACTGAAAAAGGGGCAATAAGGATGCCAGTGACCCTGAGGAATACAAACTCTAAGTTGCTCACTGTATTACTCCTGAAATTTTCCTGATTATTTCACCTGTTCCAGGAGGCAGCTGACACTGCCCCTGCTCCCATGGGTAGGGTGGAGATCTGGTGTGAGAGCTCTGGTGTCAGCCAGCTTGGGGGAAATCCTGGGAGCTCTCAGTCATTCCTACAGCTGTGGGCTCCATGGAAGCCAAACCTTTGCCCTGTGCACTGTTGGCATTACCCTGACAAAATGACTCGACAAAATGCATATAAAATTGGGTGTTTGCTGAGGACAAGGAGAAAGAAGGAAGTGACAGAAATAAAGGAACAAAACTGTGGGCAGAATCATCTGATGGTAACCTCCCAGATTGTTGCTGTGCTTCAGTGCTGCCACAAGTTACAGCCTGCCAAGGGGGTAGGAGACCAAACCAAGATATATTTCTTAGATGGCTCAACTGTCTCAGGCTTGGAGGTTCATTAGGAAGTGAAATCATCCCAGGAATACCAAAACACCAGGAGGCAATAAAGATGATATAGGTAATGCATTCTGATTTCTTCTAGCATTAACTCATTTAAAAAGCAGTATTAGGTAGAAAAAGAGACTTTTATAAGGTTGTAAAACAGCAAATAAAAATACAGAAAGGCACATCAATACTGGGTATTTTTTGCCTACAAATAAAGCCAAAGGGACAGTAGTTTTCTGTGTTTGATATGCGACTTTGGGGTAAGTAGAAATAAACATTTAGGTAGGAGTGTACTGGTCAGTGAGTGTGGACTGAACATGAGAAAGAACTGCATTAAATACTGCCCAGGTCAATGATTAATACATTCCCATAAACTTGGTAACCTCACAGCCTCCCCCTCCTCTGCATTTTTCTGTTTAATTGAAATTTATGTGCTAGTTTTAAGCAGCTATATAAACAGCCAGAATTATTATACGTTTGACAGCAGATAACTAAAAGATTGCACTAGCAGAACAAAAATGTAGTGCCTTTCTTAAAACAGAAGCTGCTTCCAGCAAAATGGCCTTGGAAGCTTTCACAGACCCTGTGGCTGTGTCCTGCACATCCCCAGGCAGGTGATGCAGTTTGATGCTCTGGATTTAACTCAGAGGCTGCACCAGCCTGGAGGGAGAGGCTTGGAGCCACACGACTGCAGAGACCCTTCCTAAATGGAGTTATTCTGAGATTTTCTGTTGCTAATGAAACAAAACAGTCCTTTTGCAGCTGAGAGCTTGGGGCTGGCCAGGCCAGGGCTTCTGGCAGCTCAGTGTGACTGCAGGAGAGGGAAATGCCACAGCCACCTGCTCAGGAGGTAAAGATACGATTCCTCTGCTTGCACTCACTGTCTTTCATTGCAGCCCCCAAACTATCTTTACATGCCCATTATTCCTGTCTGGAGCAGCACCACAGCACAAGGGGAGGCTGCTCAGGCTGCCTGCAATGGGAAACTCAAAATACAGATTTTTTTCCTCTATCCACCTGCTGTGGAGTCTCATGACCATCAAAGGTGCTCCTATTTTATGATCTTCCACTTCCATTCACCTCCTGAATGGACGTGTTAGTGATCATGGGATTCTCACTGGCCTCTTTAATTCTGGGTGTTCAAAATACCCCAAGTGGATCAATGTCTTGTTTAATTATTTCTTTAAAAACTTCAGGTAAATGGGGAAAAAAAACCTTATTTTTTGCAAATGCCACCATCACCAAGGAGGGCCGTGAAAGCAGGTCACAGGAGGATTTAAATTTCCATCAACTTAAAGAGCAGGTAGGCACCTAGGTATGAATTAGGTTCCTAAATGCCTTTATGGAGCTGCCACTTTCTGTTTGGGCAATGTCACTAAAGCAGTCTCCCCTGGGCCTTATAGTCACAAACATAAAATGCACTGATTGGCTTTCCCCTTCTTCACTTCCTCATAAAAGAGTTTTGCATGATTTTTTTCTTTGGCATTAATGCAATTTCGTTGGCCTTTGTCATCAGGAAGGTTTTATTGCACCAGCTGTAGTCAGACTGCTGAAAAAGGATCTGTTTTATTTAGAGGATATTTGTATTGCAATGTAAACACAGAAATGTTCAGAACAGCAGCATTGCTGCTGCTTCTGCTCCTGCACCAACTGCAAAGCTGAAAGCATCTATTTTCCATGCTGAAAGTCAGCACTGGTCTATTTACCATGATAACCTGCTTCTAATAATGTTCAGCTTTTCACTGGAACTTGTCAAGCTCTAAAATATTGTGATAATTTTCCAATGTTGTACCATCGGGTGCAGTAGAATTTCTCCTGGGCTGCAATTAGCCAACAGCTTATGTTAATTTTAATTAATTAACTTAGGTGGATAGTAATGCCATGCAATAAAACATTTTGCTCAGTGTGAAACTTGTCCATCACATTTGTTTGTGACCTAAGTTAGTAATTATGTGTGCTTAAGTCAGTGGTAAATGGAAATAAAATGATGCGTCAGAGGCAAAATGAGGTAATTTGTGTCAACTGAGTTGGTTGATAGTGTTATAAAGGTAAAAGACACAGGAGTGCTGGTTAGAAACTGGTCATTATTTTGTAATCCAGGGAATCTCTCATGATGCACATTCAGTACTAATCAAGACACCATTTTCTCGTGTGAAAAGTCTGTCTTGCAGCACAATAAATCTAACTAACACCCCAACTAATGTACAAGGTTCAGTGGGAAGGTTGACAGTGGAATTGAGATGAAATTGCTGTCTTCTGGTTCCTCCTCAGCTTTTGGAATCTCACTGATCAGCAAAAGTGAACATCAAACTTGTGACTAATTCTTGAATGATGAAATAATTCCAACAAATATTGTTTAGAGAGTGAATTTTTTTAACCAGTGTCTGCCAGTGCATTATGGAAACTACGAACACACTCGTAAAATATTTACGAAATGTGCTGGTTCTCCCATTCCAGGTGTGTTTTGGAATTCAGGTTGTGCCTCCACTGCTATAGAATCTCACCCTGCTAATAAATTTGAAAATTGCTTTTTCCTGCAGAACCTGAATTTTTATTTAAGTGCTAATGTCCTGTCTGCTTTGTTTCAATTGGCCACTCATGTTTTTCAGTGTTGCCTTTGGTTTCGGAGTGAAAGAAATTTGCTGTCTATATTTTTGCAGTTTAGACCAAAGCTAATTAATTAGTTAAGCGTCCAACTATTCTGACTTGCCTTTGATGTCTAAGTTTCCAAGACATAAAAACCCCAACAACCTCAGAAAATGAAAACAAGAACACAGGATTAAAAATCCACCCTGTGGATTATCTGTGGGATTTTTTTTCCCCCCTAAAAGGCTCTGCTTTATTTTTCTCTTGCTGGAAAAAAAGTGCTCATTAAGGAGACTGATGATGTTACTGACAGTCCCTCTCTGGGCAGTGTGACAAGCCCAGCAGTGGAAGAGTGTAGGTAAATGAGTTTCTTCCACTGGAGCTTCTTGCAAAGTAAAATAATTCATTTTCTTATTCAAACTTGTATCTGACTCTCAAACTCCCCCCATCTGTTCCTGCTGAACAGACTTCAAGAGATAAAAACACTTGATCAAAGACCAGTTCATTTCAATACAGTGGGTATTAATTCACTTCATGCCAGAAAAAAAGTAAAAATCATATAGATTGCCATGGAAATTGTATGTTTGGTCCTGACAAGAGCATGGGATGCAAATAATAGAAAATAATGTAACTATCATCACCTTTATATGTTACAGTCACTGAAGGATGGATTTTTTTGGTCTTTGACAAGAGAAATTTCTGTTTTGAACCAATGCAAAAAATTTACCTTGACCTGAAACTCTGTGGCTCTCTGAGCATTTGCATTATTTAGTATTTTCTGAGTAGAATTGAATTCCAAAAGAAAGATACTACTTGGAAAAGAAATACTGAAACATTTAATCTAGAAAATCAGATTTGTTATTTTTGCAGTTTTTCCATGTTTGATTATTTTCAAGAGTGTATTAAATTAAATCCTTTTAAATTTCTCTTCTTATAATAAAGTTGTATTTTTTTATTTTTCTTCCTATAAGGCCTTGACTATACAAGGATATAATAATTGCAAGGTAAATAATTTCAGCAAATTGATACGTGATTTTAGACCAAAGAAATAAAACAATTCATCCTGGTCTTCCAACAACCAAATGGGAAAACAGTAATTTGGGACTCGGTTAACTTTCCCTTCCCCTCGAGTATCCTGCTTGTAAAAAACCTGCATTTCCTATTGGAAAATCTCTCAAATGGAAAACTCTGGCCGGATTCTGCTCTGCAGGTCGGGAAATGGGAGCCTGCAGTGTGGGACCTCCTGAGCAGCTCCTACCACAGGAGCTATGACTCATGATGATGCTAATATTAACTTCCAATTGTTAATGAACCTTTCATGCTGAAGGATCCCCTGAACACTTCAGAGGCCCAGGAGATCTCTCCCAGTGCCAGCGAGGCTCTTTGGCTGCTCTTTGTGGCTGGGGTGGGATAACCAGGAGCAGCAGGGCTCTGGATGCGCGCAGCGATTCCCGGGCTGCTCCGCTTCTCACACCGCTGATCCCGCCTGGAAAAGCACTGGAGCATCCTTAGGTGACCACCAGCCAGAGCTAGGGCTGGCACCTTTTCAGAAACACAGCACAACTCGGGCTCTCATGCTGCCTCACCCCCAGTGCTGTTTCTTGTAGCAGCTCCAGGTTTTATTGGATGCTCTCCCGCTGGAAGTGGGGCTGGTGTGACCCCGCTGGCCTGGTAAAGGTGAAATTGGCTACGACCTGGCTCGGGGATGGCCCCCAGGCTGCTGTTTGTAGAGGATTAAGCTTAAGTCAGGCATGTGTGCAAATGACACTTCTTAAAGTCAAGACTTCTATTTCTGGAGATCAATGGTGATTTTCTGTGCTGTTAAAAATTTGGGATTCTGTCTCTCAAGATGAAATATCTGTGCCTTTCCATATACAAAATATTTCATACACTCCTCCCACTCCAAATTACAGGTTTGAGGAAAAAAATGTCAAGCCAACTGATGCTTTTACCTTTAGAAAGATTCAATTTGTAATTGTGTCGATCGATAAAAGATCAATTGTCTGGATCAATCAATCTGTAGATAATATTTCTTAGCTGGGTACATTCCCTTTAATTGATACTCACTGAAATGAACTTGTGTTTACTCTAAGTGTTCTTGCTGCATGAAATGTGCTTCCACTGCAGCAGCAGTGATGTTTTTAGTGATGGCAAGAAATGCTGCCTATTCAGTACTTTTATTTGGAGTTTGAAGTCCATTAAAGTGACTTCATAAATTCAAAAATAAATCCATTTATTTCTCTGAATGCTTATAGTTAATGAGCATGTGGCATTTGATTTAGAATTAAAGAGGCATTATCACATTGTTTTAAAGGCCTTAAATTTAAGCTTCGTTAACAAAAAAGATGAGGAAGAAGCATCTGCATTTTAAGCGGATCTCTGGAGTGTTGGAAACTTTGAGGCAGTAACATAATGTCAGGTGCATTCAGCAGCTGAAAAGCTGCTTTCTAGGTGTGAGTAGGACCGAACTTTGCTGATACAAAGGCCGTGGGGCTGAGCTGACCCGGAGGGATGGGCTGTGCTATCTTTGCTGGGCATTGATTTGGGAGAGTGCCCCAGCATCTGTTTAATTTTCACCAGAGGACGGTATCTAGTAGACTATTTACACGTCTAAAGTTTATCACCTGGCAGATCTTGGGCTTTACAGGTTCCCCTTGGGAATTTGACCTGAGCAAGGACTTCAGCAGCAGGCTCCAGGATTTCAGTGTAGCCCTGGCTGGTGAGAAGCCCGCAGCCAAACAGGGGAGCTGTTAATGGCAAACATATTAATTCAAGAGCAAGCAGCAAGCAAAGCTCCAGCAGCAGCCAGTGCCCTGCAAAGCAACTTATTTCAGAGAAGGAGATGGCAGAGGATCACAGGAGAGGTGCTGCCGCGGTGGGATGCTCACAGATCCTTTCTCTCCGCCTGTTTGAAAAGCTGTGGGAGAGGGAGGCTGCCCCACAGGACCTCTGCGTGACCCCAGTCCCAACCAGCCGCCGGCAACTCTGTGTGTGCTTGCCCATGTCATGGCAGTGCACGGATGGCTTGACAGAGTTTACTGCTTTCTGGCTTATTTTAAGTACTCTTGGAATCTTCCGCATCCTCTAGCAAACTGGGGCAGGCTGACCTCTAAGCCACATAATCTGAGCATAAGTTAAAAAAGAAGCCCAGAATTTTCCCGTTCCCGAATAGCACCGCTGCCCGACGATCTCTGATCCAGCTTTAATGTTTAATTGGATGACCGGGTTTTAAACAGAGCATTCTTTAACCCGGCTGACTCTGCCTGCCCCCATCCCCCTGCCCAACAGCAGCCTCACTCCAGTTATCAAAGTGTCATTAGTAGAGACAGCTGCCTGTAAACAACAGGAATGTCAACACAACTGTCTCGGTCAACAGGAATTTAACTTTAATCTGTTCATTACTTAAAGATACATCATCCTCTTTCTGCGCTGTTATCTACATCACTCGTAGACAAAGGCGCAGAACAAATTGACAGCGGGGAGGGAGGTTGGACCGTCCCTGCCTCAGCCAGGCTGGTTCTGTTCATCATTTCCAGTTCCCCTCCCCAGCAAGTTTCCCTCCTGTATATGTATATATATATTTGCGGGATTGCGGGTGAGGGGGGTCAGGAGTTCCTTGTTTAGCTGGAAACAGATACTACATATTTATAAATGTAAACTTGGAGCGCTGCCAGGCTCCTGCATTTAAGCGATTAACAAATGTTTCCCTTCAAGTGGACACCTCTTGTTCTAAATATATTTGACAAGAATGTAAAGAGTCAACCGGAGGGGTAGAAAGGGCACGGCACAAAGCGCTCGGCTGCCAGCAGCGGTGGGGCAGCGGTGGCGGCGGGTGCCAGCCGAGCTCCGGGCGGGCAGGCTGCCAGCACAGCCCGGCCTCCCCGCTGTTTAACGACAATGGATTTACTGCTTCTCTGCATATTGGTGTTATTTTGTGTAAACAAGGTTAACGCTCCTTTTAAATTAAATACACCACCTGGTGACTGCGCGGCTGACCTTGGCAGGCGGCTTTCACCTGGGCTCCAGGAAGGGTGGGCGCAGCCGCCGGACCTGCCCAGCCGCCGTGGCCTTTGGTGCCTCGGCCTGTGCAAGTGTTTTAGGATGCTCCCGTCTCCATTTGCACAGGACAGCCAGGAATAGGAAGCTGCTACCTGAGCAGGAGGGTTTTTCTCTCTTAACCATGCGTGTAACATATTATTCCTGCCCGTTATGGACATGCTGCTTGCCTCCTGCTTTCCCCCAGATTGTTGTCTTGCTCAGTTAAAATGCATCTGATCTTCCTGGCTTTTCTGGTTTGTTTGTGGACACAAGGAAAGTTTCTTACCCTGGTCCCCTCTTCTCCTAAAAGAAAAGATGGGCAAGCTTGGGAGTAATCTCCGTCTCCAATCTGAGCATGATCTCCCTCTCCAATTTAAGAGCTATCTCCTTCTTCCCTTTCTGAATGATACTGGGGAAAAGAAAACATTTTTACTCTTGCCAAAAGTATCTAAACTAAAGCATTGTCTGTCATACAGGTTCACCTAGGATGTTTCCAGGGTAACTGATTCTGACACTTTTGATAACTCTGGAGGTTAAGGCTGATGTCGCTGATCATGATGTGAGAAAAATGAAGACAATCCTCTGCTAGGTAAAGAAATCTGAATCTATGTATTGGAATTAAGTGTCTACAGCTAAATGGTAGCTAATTGACTGATTGAAAGGCTAGGAGAATCAGGATTGTTCAGTCTGGAAAAGAGAAGGGTCTGGGGTGACCTTGTTGAAGCCTTCCAGTGCCTAAAGGGGCTACAAGAAAGCTGGAGAGGGAGTTTTTACAAGGTCATGTAGTGATAGGACAGGAGAGAATGCCTTCAAACTGACTGGGGGACAGGGGTAAATTAGAAATTAGGAAGAAATTCTTCCCTGTGAGGGTGGTGAGGCCCTGGCACAGGTTGCCCAGAGCAGCTGTGGCTGCCCCTGGATCCCTGGAAGTGTCCAAGGCCTGGCTGGATGGGGCTTGGAGCACCCTGGGATAATGGAAGATGCCCCTGACCATGGCAGGGGCTTGGGATTGGATGATTTTTATTGTTCCTTCCAACACAAACCATGCCATGATTCTGTGCTTCTATGATTGGAAACCTCTTGAAGACCTCAATACTATATAAAACTTAGCAGTCCTTCATTCTTCCCATAAATCCTTGGAGGATGCCCATTCTTACATGATATTTTTTAATTTGAACCTCAGTGATATTCTTTGATGGTAAAATTACTAAATTATTTAAATAAAAAGTATTTCTTTTTGTTGTTAATATTACTGATTCTGCCCTTGTTCTTGCACTTTGAGAAAGTGGAGTTAAGGCTTTTTCTCCCTTTTCCCTGGAAACTTTACAATGAAATATTGATAATTTTAAACAAACATTTGAAATACACAGATAGCAGCACTCAGTTGGATAACAAAATAGAGATGATGGGAAGCAATCAGAGAGACTTTATTTAGACTAATTGTGATAAGACATTTTTTAAAAGAAAGTCCAGACAGATAGGTACCAAATATGTAAAATAATAAGCTATAAATACATGTGCTAAATACAGCATTTCCTAAGCATTTTTGGAATGGATCCCTTTATCTAGTGGCTAAATGCTAGAACATTTTCGAGTTTTACATGAAAAATGCTGCACGTTTTGGGGTCAATGCTTCAAGTTTCAGTGCATGGATGTTGTCTGGATCACAGGCAGTGTGCCTGTTACTAGGCAAAGGCTATTCCAGTGCTGGGGGAAAGTGATAGAGTTTTAAGTGAGGAACAAAAAGCTGAGTTTTTCAGAGAGCTGCCACATTTGTTGTACAGATAAGGCTCGTCTAATTAAACTATCATTGCAAAGTCCCCAGATTCCCCAGGCCCTTCTTTTGCTCTTAGCTGGAGTTTGGATTTGGTACTCCAAGAAATTCAGTCTCTTTGAACTCTTTCCTCTTTGTGTTTCAAGGATTGTTCTCATCTGAGCTATAAAGAGCCTCTGTTATCTGTAACAGAGTGCAGGAGCATCTATCCTGACTGGACCACACAGTGATAGTGCTGGGAGCACTGAGCCAAGCTTCATACCCATTTACTCCCTCCTGTCTGTTTTCTCTCATACAGAATTCCCTCTCCATAGCCTTGCAGAGCAGAATTGCTTTTAATGAGGTTTATGATAAGCTCCTGATGTCCTTTTCCTGCTCCCAGAAGCTGTTTGCTAAAGGGCTCACCTTTGGTTCCTTTAACTAAAAGCAGTTCTGCCATCACCAAGTGTCAGCCCTGCTGTAGGAACAGAAAAATGGGAAGATCACAGGAGACTCAGCCAGGTGCAGTGACCAATACTTAAACCTTCAGAAAAATGGTCTGCAGGGGTCAGCTCTGAAATAACTTGCCTGAATAAAAGTTGCTTCCTGTAGGTTTGCCCCTTTGCACTCTGTTTGCAGTAGGTGCACCTGAATGGATACACACATAAATGTAGGCAGTATTTGTTTCTTGAGGTACAAAGCAGACATCAAACATCCTATGAGCTAAATATCATTAGCAGGACAAGTGCTGCTGAATATGGGCTATGATTTTTCCTAGAAAAACATTAGAGAAGTAAAGAAGTGAGAAAAAAGAGTTATTTAAATTAGTAAACAGTGCTGGTACGCAAACAAATGGGATAAACTGATGGTGAATAAATCTAAATTGGAAATTAGAAGAACATTTCTAGTCAGAGGCTGACATTCTTGAAAAGCCTTCTAATAGGTGCAGTTAAGTCAAATAATGGAACTAGTTTTAACTTGGAGTTCAATGAATTTATAAATGGGATTACACAATGTAGATGCATAGCAGAGAGCTGGGTTAAGTGACCTTGGAAGTTCTCTCCAGTCTTACATTACATTATTCCTTCTAATTATGGCTTAGAACTAACCTTCAGCATGACCTTTTTTCAGTTTTCTCTTCTAACTTACCCAAACTTCAAATATTTTTGTTGAAATTTTGCATTTCTAGCATGGAAATTAGCACTTTCTCGCCTCCTAAATTTTTTTAGTGAAATTATCTGTGCTTGTTACAGGAAAAACTTTTTGTTTTGCTCATGCATTGCAGACCACATTAATGGAAAAGAGTGTTCCATCTCTGAAGGGTGGGAACAAAACTTGGCAGGTGGCTCTCTTTGTGCAATTTGCTGCCCTGTGGAAAATTTGCCCCACTTTTTATCCAGATTCTAAGATTCTGAGGAAAAACAAAAAAAAGCCAGTTGACTCATGGCCAGCAGAAGCTTGCTGCAGGTTGGTAGCCAAGTTTCCAGGTAGTGCATGCACTGATTTTGTGCCGGTTTTTGTGTGCACAACCAGATTGCACCATGACCAGGAGGAGCAGGAGACTTTTCGTGCCTGGGATAGGAGAGACTGAGCCTCATTTCTGCTGGAATTGAGCCCTCCTCTTTCCTGAGAGCTGCTGTGGTGCCAGGACTGAGAGCAGAGAGAATTTTCTTGCTGTTTAATTCCTCCCAGCTGGAGCTCATGCTGTGTAGAGGACAATGAGGAATGGACATGTGTAATTTTGACATTTCCTAGGTTTTGCCATGGAACCATCAGGAGTAAGCCAAGAAAGGACCTCAGGAGATTATCTAGTCCTCTTCTGTGCCAGGATGGGAACAAGAAACAGTCTGGACAAAGTTTACATGCCCTTCTTTTTCTTGACAACCTCTAAGTGCCTCACAGTACCTCAGTGGTCTATTCTAGCGCTCAACTATATTCAATTTCCTTAAATGCTTCTTGATATCTACTCCAAATGTTATTAGCTTGAATGGACATGTAAAATAGTTTATTCCTTTCAACTTTACTTCAGTTCTATATTTCTGCTGCCATTCCTTTCCTTCTCTTATTGAGATTTGAGCAAATCTAAATCCTCAATATTTCCACGCTGGTGGAAAGAGGAATTTTTTTATTTGGTGCAAACTTTTCTGGCATTGCAGTACCAAAGGTAGATCCCAGTCCCACAGCTGGTAGCTGGTGCTGGGAAGCTTCAGATGCTCTACAGAATGCACATCATTCCAATGGGACATTTTCCTTCTTTCCCATCCAATATCCTAACATTGCTCATTCAAGTTTAATCTGTCACTTATGGTGTCTCCCTGATCATTTTCCATAGAAATGCTCCCTGGCTTTCCTTCAGGATGCAGCAGTTTAAGTCAGCCCCTCTTGAACCACTTGGTTTATTTAATTCCTCTAATTAACCAAAGTAATCAAGATCACTTTGTATTTAATGTTACTTCCCAGTCTGTCTGCCAATCCATCTGGTTTAGAATCCTCTACTGGTTGAAGATCATCTACACCATTAAAACATTATTTGTTAAGTTTTGGGGATTTGACCAACATAATGACCACCATACAAAAATCTGAACAATTTGTTGAGATTTGTAAACAATGGAATAAATACTGGTGTCACTGATGTCTCTGCTGTTGGATATCTGTGAACTCACTCATGCTGACACAAACACACACACACACAGAGTACTGGGCAAAAGGGTGGCAAAGCAACTTCTAAACAGAGAGCTCATGTTGGAATCAGGGCACTGCTGTTCCCATTCAGCTTTTCTTATCTCCTCTGCTTCTCTGCAATGGAGGAATGCCAGTTAGAGAGGCTTGGGAAAAGAAGAAAACTTGAATAAAACGCAGTGGGTCTGTCGGGATTTCTCCACATATATTGTGTTCCACTTTCACTCCCTCTTCCTCTTTCCTTGCTTTTTCTTGCCTTGTGTTACTGTTGTGTGTGTGTATCTGTAATGTGTGTGTCCACGCCAGCTAGATGCCAGCAGAATCCAAATCTAAAAAAAAGTTAAGTTGATCATTCTTTCACTGTCTGTGTTCCTCTCTGAAGTTTCTGATAGTTCTCTTGCCGTGGGGGCTGGATTCTTGCCAGGTGGGTGCCAAAAGCCAGTGAAAATAAATAGATACATACTAGGGATTGTAGAGATTAAAATACCTACCATTCTGAATTACCCGGGGGTAATTTAGAAATGCCATTTTGTTAAAGGCACCTGATCTGCTTTTATTATACAAAGGATTACTGATGACTGAACCAAAAGAGAGATAATTTTTTTTAATCCTTGATTAAGAGTTTATGTCTTTTTCACCTCCTTTTTTGAGAAGACAGATGTGATGAAAAACAAGATATTTCCCATGACTCACCAAAGAGAGAAAAAAAATTCAAAGGTAGCACAGTAAATACCTCTCTTCCTGCAAACTGGGTGATTATGTTTGAAAAAAAAAAAAGAAAAAAAACAAATAAAAGGCTTCAACTTTTCCCCTGAATTTGGACTGCACTGCACAAACTTATTAGCAGGTTGACCACATGTCTCAATGAGACCAGTCTATCTTTGAATAAAGCACTTGTATCTCTTCCATATCCCTGGGCAAAACCTATGTTCTGGAGCTAAGATTTTGTACTTAACTATAAGATAGTTGAGTGGATTTTTCTTTAATAAGATTAAATAGAGCATGCATTTATCTGCTCCAGGTGATGTGGTAAGTTCAGAGATGAAAAAAAACCACTAAAGGGAAGAGGGTAGGTTGAAGGTAAGGAATCAGTAAGCAGATGCTGGAAGTTACTCTTTTAATGATGCTGTATATTCATCTGTTTCAAACACGCTGATTATTTGTGAAAAAGTTCATTCTGCAAATGCCAGCTTCCAAGGGCAATAAAATACAAAAAAAAGTGATGCTTGGAAGCACAATGAAAGACTACAGTGCTACATCTATTGCTTCATTACAAGGCAAACTTTGTTTGTCTTGACAGCAATTACAGTAATCAAGTTTATGTAATTTGCCAGAGCTCCTGTCTTTCAGTAGCAATTTTTTTTTTTTTAAAAATCAGTAGATGAATGAAATTGCACAGAATATTTTGTATGGGCTTTCAGCATAAACAGGTGTGTTGGACTAAAATGGAAACGCACATTGACAATGCAGAAAAGTAGAGTTCTGGGAAAGTGGGTTATTCCCTGTCCATGAAGGAATGCGCCATTGCCAGGAGTTGCCACAGCACTACAAAATGAGGAATGCAGAATCATTCCACACTGGGCACGACATGGGATTTGTGACTGAGTGGATTTATAATTTCTTAATTTTATCTATCCTTTTTCTTTTCCCTATTAGCAAGGTCCTTTCAAATATTTCTCTCATAGAGAAATACCTCCAAGAGGAACCAGCCTTGTGAAGCGTCATGGGAGCCCAATCATCCTCCTTTGGGTTTCTGGTGAAGGCCATAGGTTCCCAAGGATTATATGGCAGCAGCAGAAGAGCAGGACAACGGGCAAGTTTTTTGATCAGATGCTTCCTCTATTTTTTCCAAAGGGAATATTTCCAGGAAACGGGCTGCTGCCCATGCTAGAGCTCTGTGGAAAGAGCCTATTACACTAAGGACACTACAGGAGGTGCAGAAGCAGATCAATATGTGTCTAAGTGTTTTAGCCTTACTTTTATTATGTTTGACAGTGATGACAAGATGGTGTGTGTGTCACATACAGGATGACTAATGTGTGTACATGTGTGAGGCCCTGGCACAAAAAGGTTTTCCCATAAACTGTTAGGGAAGAGCGAGTTCCCTGCGAGCGGATCAGAGCATGGATTGAATCTAAAAGCAAAATGAAGAATGAAACAAACCCCAAACTAATTTCAGGTCTTTTGAGAAGATGTAATGGCATCAGTGTCTGGAAACATCCACCACAAGTGGTTTCAATCCTGAACAATTTCCAGGAAATACTTGTCTTGAGCTGTGCTACAAAATGTGTCATCAGGATGTTGTCTGTGTTCCTGACCCAAAGGACGGCAAAATTTGAGAAAATAAGGACATAAACCACGTTTTTTTTTGGTGTGAAGTGATGAATTTTTCTTGGGTGAGGATTCCCTCCAACACACCAGAAGAGAACCAACCAACATGAGCCATTTTTCTGTAGATAGATCAGTTTCTGTAGTAGGCCAGCAGCCAGATGAGGGGTTTTAAGGAAGAGTTATGGTAGTTATAAAGAGGGAAAAAATTTGCAAACACTGATAATAATACTCCTACACAGGAAGGTTTGAGCCAGTCACACTACTCCCCCCCTTTCCCAGTGAGATTCAGAGTTACATAGGAACAGGAGACTGTTTTGGCTGGGATTAGATAGCACAGATGGTACCAAAATGTGTAACACCTACCACAAGTTCTTTAGTTTCGTATCATCTGCACAACAGTTCTTCTCGGCCTTTTAACAGTTCTTTGAATGGAGGAAGAGGAGAAAAAGACATGGGACCATTGCTGGAAAAGTGCAGCAAGCACTGTTAAATTTTATCTCTGGGGAATCCATATTGGAGCGCGTAGATAGGCTCATATAAAATCTTGCATATATCTTCTGTGAGATGGTGTGAAACTTCACTTGGCTCTTCTCTTTCAAGGATCTCCAAAACTTGGCAAGTAAACCTCACAACACATTTTAGAATTACATCAGTAATCATTTTGCAGATACATACAACGAGGTACAGGAATTTTAACCAGTTTTCCCAGAACCACCAAAGGAGTTTGTAGCATGGGTGGCTCTTATCTCCAAGGAGCTTCACAGGAATCCCATAGACTTTGTTTTCTGCCCTGACATAAATAGCACCAGTCTTTAGGTTTTTTTTCTCAGACTTTGTTAGTCTTCTACATGACATACAATAAAACTTTGCCTTTCCTGTCCTAATTTTTCAAATAAATGCTGTTGTAGCAATCCATCTACAGTCTGTAATCCCAGGAATATTTTGCTGCAAATTCTATTATCATGCTTTTTTCAATTCCTCTAGTTGCCACCTTTGTCTACAAAAGACACTCAATTTCTGTGCTTTTAAAGGGTTTTCAGGGGTCCAGAAGAAAGAGACTAGGGAATATATTTCTTTCTAAGAGAGAAATACAAAAATTTCCAAATATGTGCTGAGGTGCCATTGTGATGGAGTTACTAGAAATAAGATTTCCAGGTTGCAATTTTCAAGGTTGCCTATTTGGTTTGATTGCAGCAGGTACTCAACACTCCCAGATAGCTTTGAAATATTCATTGTAATGTTTTTAACAATTAAGCTGAAAGCCATGGAGTGTTCCCCGGGAACTAACTAGGAGGGGCTGATGGCCTAAATCCTCTGTCTTTTGAATACTCAGACACACAATTTTGAGGCAGTTGAGATTTTTTTCCCCCCTAAATAATGAGAGACCTTTAACTGCAGAGAGTAAAGGAAGACACTGAGTCTCCATGTTAAATAGAGAACTCCCTGCCTTGGAACTTTTAAAATGGTTAATGTCCAGAAGGATTTTCCTCTAACTACATTTGCAGTGAGCTCCCTGTAGATACACACAATGCACAACATGGATGTCATTGCATTGGCTTCAGAATCCCCGTTGGAAGGACATTGGTTGCTGGCTCATTCTCATGCCGACTTCTGAAGAACTTACATTAAGGATAATGGCAAAACTTTAGCCGGTGTAATAGGCCTGAAAATGTATCTGTGCAAACGAAATACACAATTTTCAAAGTGTCAGGAACGAGAGGTGTAATTCAAAGTCATTATATATCACTTGCTGTAAATATTGTTTTCATAAAGCCAGACTAATCATATACTCAGATAACCCATCCTATTATTTTCACAGCTCCAGGACTCCTGAATCACACCTACTTGAACCTGAGGGATTAGAGGTTTTGCTTTTTAAATAGCATAGGTGCTGGGCTGGCCGCAATTTTTCAGACCTCTTTGGAGAAGCAGAATCGATTTCTTTTTTTTCTTGTTTTTTTGAAACAAAAAAATCATTCAGGGCCTGAAAATAGACATAAGCGAGCCTCCTCCTTTTGTAATTGTGTTTCTGAAAATCAGACACGTAAAATCTTTTGTAGCTGTGGGCTCGAAACTCTCTTTTGTGGAAACACTGGTGCACTGTAATTGGTTGAGTGCTGCTATCCAGCCTGAGAGGGTGACCTTTCACACTCTGCCCTAAAAGAACACTATAGAAAGAGAGGTGGCGTAATCTGGGTTAAAGGCTTCTTACTAACATGTTGAGAGCTTGTTTCACACACACACAAACAGTTGCACGAAAGCCCTGGCCCGATGATAACTTAGCACTTTAGCATGGTGCTCTTGAGACAGCCCTCTTCTGAGAGAATAAAGAAGGGCCCCTTAGTTGAAATGCAGGACTGAAGCTCTTCATAACCACCGGGCAACTGTTACGAGGGAAAAAGAAAGTTAAAAGAGATGAGAACAAAAGGGGCTATCCTTGTTACAAGGCTCTGGTTCTAGACCTGAAAACCCCCTTTCCACTAATCTTTTTTTTATTATTTTTCTCTGTATAGCCCCAGGTTTTGACAGGGAAATCTCTAGTCTTTCTGGGCAAGCATATTCAGTCCATCTAAGAAATTCTGCGGACCTGCCTTTTTCATGATCTCCCTGTAAGAGGAAGAAAGATGGTGAGCATCTCTGTTGATTTGGCTAAGAGTAAAGAGAATGGGATATTTCTAAGGTTAGGCAACTAGAGGCAAGTGTATCTTAAACAGCATAAAGATTCTGAACACTGTGCTGTCATATTTAGCAGAGAGGGGCAGGTGAAGATGTGCCTGCCCAGCCTGTGTGCAGTCAGTCTTGATATTTTCACATGTGACTTCAGAGGGGTTGCAATCACAGCCACTATTCCAAAGCACCAGCATGCAAGGTCCTGGAGGCCATGGGTGTGACATGATCCCTGAGCTTTCAAGCCCTCCCCAGGTTTAGCTCTGTGCTGTTGGGGCATGGAAAAGGCTACTTGCATCTCAGTAGCCCACTCACCTCTCCCATTTTTTAATGCTTATTTCAACATTGATTAATAGAGTGCATCTGTCTCATGCAGCTTCTCGCTTTACATTTCATTTTTTTGCATGTCATTTCTTTTCTAGGTTTTCTTTTCCATGTGTTTTCTTTCTTACAAATTCCCACATATTCAAGATTCTCTGCTATTCCAAGTTGTTACTTTCGTATATAGTTAATGTTAATAAATTCTTACACACTGTCAGTCACTCTTCTTAGAAAAAAATAAAGGATATTTAGAAAATGCATTAGTGGAGATTCCTAGCTATTATATGCTAGCTATTATATTTATATTATAAAATTAGATTATAAAATTCTATATTTATCACAGTATCTTCCACAAAGATTTTTTCTCCAACTAACAGTTAATGGAACTGTGGAGTTCCAAAGTCAGTGCTGAAAGTCTGATTGACTCCAGACATTACAGACTATGGCCACAATCCTTAACTTCACAATGTTGCATGTCAGGTAGCGCAAAGTGCCTGAATTTTTACTTTCTTCAGTGTTTCTGTTAGCTAAATGTTCTTTATTTCCCTGTTCTCTGCAGCAGTTAGGCTTTGTTAGCTGTGTTTACATTTCTGACTAATTTCCAGTTTTCTTAATTACACTTATGCACCTTTTACATCAAAATCTTTCAGGGATAGCAGCTAAATTTACAACCTTATCTTTCAGAAGGAAGGCCTGAAGTTATTGAGAAGATTGCAAGCGCCAGATGACTTCTTGGTCATCTGGTGATTACTTTTTGATCATCCACTATGGAGGACCAACAAGAACAATTAACCACTCTGGAGTCCCAAAATCTGACTGTCAACAAAGCAAATTCAACACCTGAAGTTTAGTTTCTCGTGGCTTAAAGCTTGACATCATCGCCCTTGGAGGCTGGAATTCAGGCTCCACTAATTTACAGGGAAGAACACGTGTGATGAGCTCGCCACAGCCCACGGTGGGGATATTTTGTGGCAGCACAAAATCTCCACACAATGCAGCATGATTGGCAGCTGCTTCCTGAGAGAGGCCCGTGGCTGTGCAGGAAGGGTTGCAGCTGCTGGGATGGAGAGCCATTGGCAGCCTGTGACAGGGACATGCCCACAGCATCCCTGTGAACCACGCAGAGCACTGAGAGCCTTCCACATCCCTGTCCTTGGAGTTCACCCAGTTCTTTGCCTCACACCTGAAATTCAGGAAATGAATTGCTTTAGCCCTGTAGATTAAGGAGTTTACACATAGGCAGGATTGGGTATTCAAAATGGATTTATAGAAAGGTCTGAACAAAGCGATTGCTGGAAGGCTGGACAGAGAAGTGCTATCATTAAAGAAAAAAAAAAATTAAAAAAGGAAGGGAAACCGCAAATTTTATTTCTAAACCTTTCCACCAGGAAAGGCTGCAAAATTTAGGGAAATGAGGCGCAGCTGACATGCCTGACAAATAACTCTCACGGAACGTATAAAGTGAGTTTATTTGTGCCATCTTTTACAGGAAGGGCTGTGCGTGAGTTCTGTAGCGTTGCCGCTGGGGTTGCTGAAACACCCGGCTGGTGATCAACATTTTGGATGCTCATGAATAACCGGAATATGAGCACCTTAAGCACAAATCCAACAAAGGTTTTTTCAAGTTCATCATCACATAGGAGATTGCATCATTCATAGTGGCATTTATAGCCATCAGTACTATACAACCCATGGTAACAGATGACATTGCATGCTGAAAGAGGCCGTGAAAGGTCTTTCATACTGTTTCCTGCTCCTAATGACAGCTTTTACTGCCAGTTAGGACAGAATCCAAACACATGAAGTCATGATGGCTGTAGGTGTTGATTTGGATATTAAATGCATAACCTAGCTTATGCAGCACCAATTAGCAGAGACAAGTTTTCAGTGCACAGTGCAGAGAGGACTGTAGGTGTAGGGACAGAGAGAATGAGCCCAAGACAGGATATTACTCTGTTAACAAACAATTTGATTTTTTATAAAAAATGTGTTTGGATGCCCACATACATAATCATTTGGACATCATGCCCTTAGAGTCTATTCCAATGTGGGTTTATTTGTGGGTTCATCTAGCAGATTTCTCAGCTGGATGGGAGTGACATTTATACCTCTTTGTATACATGCTTTTTGTTTGTGTGTGTATATTCTGCACGTGTATTTTCATGTTCAGACACAACTTCCACGCCCATAGAAAGCTCATGAATATTTTATAGCTTTTGTTCATGAATCCATTAACGAGTTTTATAAATAGTGATAATTTGCAAAAATAATATGTCTGAAAGGCAATACCACTTTACCTATGAATGACTTTTCTTTTCTCTTTTTATTTTTCCCTAGTTTTGATATGTTTTCCCAGGCAGTCTGTGAAAGTGTTTACTGGTCTATCCACTCTTTTTAAACCTGGGGCATTAACAGTGTGAGAGTGAACACACACGTACCGTGCACAGTTCCATCCCTTCCAGCCTACAGCTAACAAGAGCCCTTTAATTGCACTGAAACCTGATCCCTGCCTGGCAAATCTGCTGGTCAGGGCAAACCCCAGGCCAGGCTGTGCTGGGTGGGTCCTGCCCTGCCCGTGGGTTTGCTGCTCCCCAGGCCCAGGCTGGCGTTGATAGCTCGTGGCTGGGCGGTCCGGCGTTCCCGTTTGGAATATAATGTCTGTGTGTCCCCCCGTGCGCCCGTGTGTAATAAGCAATAAGGGTAATCCCCTTCTGATGACAGAAGCTTCAAGTGGTTACAAGTAGCAGACCTGTTTTTCGGATGCCTGAGGTAACTGTCTATAAGGCGCAAGGAAAAGAAATAATTAATTGCAATCACTGGTTAAAATGGGGGAAATGATATACGATCGCCAGCTTTTATTGCGAGGGCTTTGATTCGGCACGGGGAGGGGTTTTGGTGAAGTGTCAAGACACAGAGTATTTTTCTGCAGTCAAAGGTTGAATTTAAGTAATCACCCAGTGCAATTTTACCCGTATCAGATGTTCACAACTACAATGCATGCAGGGGGAGGAAAAGAAGTGAAAGATGGAAACAGAGAGAAAAAACATCCCCTAAATTCTCAACATGCAGTCTTGCTGAGTAACCACATTCATAACTGAGTGGGAGTGATTTGTTCTGACAACACAAGACTACTAATTTTGCTGAATTAACAGCATGACTAGTAGTGGGTGGAGGGGAAGAGGGGAAAAAAAGAAGACAGATCTGTTATGGGCATTCCCTATTAATTGTCTATTAATTGCAAGGAAAGTTACAGGGTCTACAGTATCACAAAAAGTTTTGTGTGTTGTTTAAGCAACTAAATATCTGGAGTAACACAAGTAAAAGATCAAGGTGCATATTTATATTTTTAAATTAAAGCAGGTTTATACTTAGTGGTGAAAGGGAAAAAGTTAGAAGAACAGCTTGGATTCTTTCTTCCTTCTAAAGCAGAGGGCATTTCACTAAGAGTCCTTAAATTAATGTAAACTTTATTTTATTCCTCATATTTGGAAAGACATGAATCTAAGATTAATCTCTATTGAAAAGATTAATATTTTCAATCCAAACTTTGAAATCCACTTGGACAGCCCAGAGCTTCCAGCTGTTGTTTATGCTATTAGTTAGAAAATCCAAGTGCCATGCTTTTAAAACAAAATTAACAAAAAAGGCTCTATTGAGTTAATTTTCTAGAATTATGTTAATAAGCACAATTTGCACTGTGCAGGTTTACTTTGTGGTTTGTGGTGAGTTTGTAGAGGTTTTGTGAGCAAACCCAAGTGTGGTGACAGCAAAACCTTTCCAAAGCACAGACTTTCATGATCTAAGCACAGAATTTCCTTTTGTGGTCATGTGTGACGTGGTTTTTGGATAATAAATGTCTGTAATAAGGTTTCCTTAGGTTGGCTCACAGGGCCTGAGCCTCTGTTTTTAATGGCTGTCTTTGGAGGAGTTTTGGTTACATATATTTTCTTAGAATTTGAGCACTTTTTAGAGGCAGCATTTAAGGACCTCAAGGCTGATCCAGGGACACATTGCTCACTCACCACTTCAGACCATGGATTCTGACAATATTCCTCTGTATTACCTTGGCCAGTCATCAGGACATGATTCCATCCAGCAGAAGCATCCAAAAGAGGTGGGTGAAGGGAAATAAACTTCAGGTGATTTGATGGCCCTTTCAATGTGCAGTTAAAATAAATTTTGAGCTTCTCTAGTTTTTCCTGGTCAATACTAGGAGTCCCTAAAAGGACTGGAAGGAGCTGGCCCTGCCCTGCTCATGTTCCCAGGATATGAGGGACCTGTCCCCCACTGGAAGGGTATGTACAGCAGAAGTTTTCCAATTCTGAATTTCATAATTCCCTCCTCCTCAAATCTAAACTGGTGAATGAAGAAATATCTCCCTTGTGACAGCCTGGATCATCTAAACTGATACTATTGTTGTGGTGGAAGGGAAGGCACAGGAAGGAACCACATTTGCTATAGAAACTGGTCTCTATTGGTACACAATTAAGCAGCAGATGAAGTACTGATTTAAAAAAAAAAAAAAAAAAAGCTGAAAGAGGAACCAACATGTTGCCAAACGCAAACCTACTGAAAAACCCCAACAAAAAGCCCAACCACCGAAAAAACACGCCTTTTGTAAGGCACTCTTTGTCGCAAATCAGTAAAAGTTGATTCCTGTAATGAATTAAAATATTCCAAAAGCTTAAAGCTTCTATCACAGTTGACCTTTAAGGCATGTAGCAGCAAAGAAGTTAATACACTTTGCACATGTTGCAGAGCAACAGGTGGTAGAAAAACCCATGCGGGCTCCTTGCATTCCTTACTTTTCAAACTGGTGGCCCCTGGTATTCTGGGATTTACACTACCTCCCCCAGGCTCTGACTGACAAGCTAATCGGTGTGCTGGGAAGCCCTGAGCTATTGATTCCACTGTAACAGAACACCTCCCCGTCAATGAAACTGCAATGAAATGCTTCAACAACGAAGAAAGGGAGGCATTAGGCTGTTGAGCAACTGGAAGAAATTTGCTTGTAGGTAGTGCGGCAGAAATGAAAAGGCTCTCGGGGGCACAAGCTTGAAAAGCCAGGTTATTAAAAAAGCCACAAAGCTGGAGTCTGGCTGAGTGGAGAAAAATAGTTATGGCTCAGTTAGGCGTATCTAAAAGGAGGAGGGAGGGGAACGCAGCTTTCAAAATTGCGTTAATCCCCCATGTACTTAATTTCTTTTCTTTTATGGCAGCTTGTAGTATAGCAACAAGTATTCAAGCAGTTAATAATTTTAAACAGTTTAGCTTTCCGTAGGCAATATATCTTTAGCCTTAATTAAAATTTTATTTTAGTAGGGGGAAAATATTAAAATGACATTCTGATCATCCTCTAAGATGGAAAATATATGATAATATGAATATTTTATTAGACAAACTATTATTAAACAGCTGGTGCAAAATCTTAGCCACTGATTAGTTGGGTTTGTTTGAAATGCAGGTCACTATTTCTTAATTATGGCCCAACAGTCTCTCAATGGCAGTAACAACCACTGGCACAAAGGTCTTAATATCTTATACTGGAATCCTAATATCCCAGAACTGCATTCCTGCAGTGCCAGTGTGGTGGATGGTTCCCATTTTGGGGTAAAAGCTCATCACCTGGGCACATCTCTAAGGTGGTGAGTCTGGATTAAGAGGTGTTCTGTTTGCTTCAAGAGAGCTGCAGGGATGGGTATTGGGTGGTGAATCAGCTTGGCCATCTTAATTGGGATGGGAGTCAGAGGGGAGCTGTCAGAGCAGGACTTGGAGGGTGGAATTTGCATCTGCCGTTAATTCAGGAGCCCGTTTGCTGACCTTCAGGCACCGTTCACATCCCATCTATTTACTCAGTCTTTTCCCAAGTGAGCTGTCAGCTTTTCTTTTGGAAAGTCCTCTCCCCCCTGCGTGGGTCGTGGAGCACAATAAAAAATGTGTAGGCCTTGATTGCACACAAGGCAAAATGGCAACTCACTGAGGCAGCTGGATTAATTTTTCAATGACAATAAAATAGCTGACATTGTATGTGAGGTAAACCAGGCAAAAGTGGCCTTTTAAGAAATTTCCCATCCCATCAATTATTTCCTGTTTAGGTTCAAGAATTTTGAACCCAGTGTGCTTTTCTGCACACTTTTTTTTTGGGGTTTTTTTTGTTTGCTTGTTTGTTTTTTTGTTGATGTTGGTTGTACCACCTCTCTGATTCTATGAATATAACTGTATGTAGAGACTGTTGTACCATATTGGAATACTCTGATACAGACCAGGCAGGATAAGTTTTTTTTTGCATCTTAATCCATGTTTTAATTGTATATATCCCAGGCCTGCTCCTTTGCCCACAGGAGCTGTGCTGGAGTGAGTACCCAGCATCTGTGATGGGCAGAGCTGGGGAGAAATGCCCAGCTGGCTCCACAGTCAGAGAGAAAGTATTTAAAGAAAATAACCTCAAAAACTTAAAATCACAGAAACACAACTCATACTGTCACCAATCAGAAGACTGACTTTGATTTCAGTTTGGCCAGAATGGGAAAAAAAAAAAAAATCATTCTTTTGTGAAATGTATTCTATCAGACAAAGAGTGGCACATGTACAAATAATGGATCTTCCCTAAAGCTGACCCATATTTTTTTGCCTTAATTCTTTCCTTGTCCTTGGATAAAATTCATCTGAGGTTGATGGACATTCACAGAAAACTTGGATTTGTGTCAGCAACATTAATTAATCTGAATCCAGAAATATGCAGCCCAGCACAGAGGAGTTCTGTCTTACATTTGTGCAGTCTGGGCCAAACTCTCATGGACTTTACACTCATCAAAATGAAATGCTCCTGCCATGAAATGTATATGAGGGATACACAGCTCAGCTGAATAGCAGGCCAACAGCTGTAGACCTTGCTAATAAATTCCCTGAATACCATGTTATCAATGTTCACCATGTTCTTCTAACCCCTGATATTCCTCCTACTATTTTTTTGGATTAATTCATTTTGGTCTGATAAATATTGAAATTTTAGAGATTTGAGTGGTTATCTGGTAGAATGAAAAAAAAAAAAAAAGCACAGGACAACACAGTGTGTCCACTTTTAATTTAAGAATTTTGCAATTTTTTTATATGATTTTTAAATTGTATAGTGGGAGTGTAACCTAATAGGAAAAACAATTCTGAGCTCTTATTTCACCAGTTAGACCTTAGTGTTTTACAAGTCACTTCCCATTTAAAAATTTTGGTCATGATTTCCTTTTAAGGGTCTTTAAATCATGTTTTTTCCTGTTATTCCAGAAATTGAAACATTAAAAGCTTTGTGTGTTTTTCCAATCTGTAAAATATGTGCTGGTGTAGAGCTGGACCATACACGTCTCTGGTCTAGCTCATACCAGTTACTGATATGGAATCTATTTTCTTTCTGCCTTTTTGCTTTATTATGAGTGTATTTTTCAGACTTTCATGATGAGGATGGGTAGATGCTGGAGGCTTGGACACAGAGAAATAAAAAAGAAAATAATTTCTCAGGATGGTTTAAGTCAGGAAGTTTAAAAATAACCAAAAGTGGCTGAAACACAATTGAAGAAGATAATCAGATCCCTTCATTCCAGGTGATTGTTAATAATCCTGTAATTATTGACTTTTGTTAGTGAAAATAGAAAAGAAACTAATAATTGGTGAAAAAAACAGAGGGTAAAAAGCTCAGATATTTAATGCAAATGGGGTTGGTTCCTCTTCAATCAATGGGCTTTTAAGCTTCCTCCAGGCTTGAGATTTGCAGAGAAGTCAGCACTAGCATGGCTTAGAGCAGCTGTTAATGCAACACATGCCTGTCATTTGCTGTTGACAGGCATTAATAAAAACCTAATCTGAGGAAATTATGAAAAACCTACATATTATGCAATCTGGTTTATGTTTTGGCATGTGGCAAGCATTGGTCTGATACAAAGGCAACCATGGTGAATAAACTTAAGTGCCATTTTTTCCACTCTAAGGGCAATTGCTTTTTAATTTAATTTTTAAAATTATCATTATTTTTAAAAAGTGTTTAATTCTCCAATACTCAGACAGGTTTTCTTTGTGGTACCATGGGTGTTGGTTTAAATCTTTCTTTTACAGAAGCAAGAATTCTGAGCAGCATTTACTGACAAGTTCAGCAACAGGGAAATTCAGCCCTGATACATCCTTTCTGTCCTGACTGTGCTCCTCTTTCTCCCAGTTGCTGGCTTCTCTGGCATGCTTTGAGTTGTCCCATTCCCTTAGAGCTTAAATATTTTAAGAAACCTCTCCCTTTTTCTTTTTTTCCCCTCCCAACTATTCTCATTGGGGAACAAAGTCTTTACAACACAAACTACAAGGACTACCACTGCCATAGATTAAGCTTTGGCTCTCTCCTTTTTTTCTGTGAGATTATTCTTTGGTGTTGATGGTGATAAAATACATTTGGTCATGTGCAATTACTTCTTCTCCTGAATTTATCAGGAGCTGCAGGGAATTCACTGGATTTCCCTGTGTCCCTGCAGGCATGCTAAACCTTATTTACCAGTTTCATCCTGTACAACAGAAAACATGTGTTATCTTAAGACACCATAAAGTTCAGTTATACTTTTAATTTTGGGTGTGATAAATTCTTTCTTGCTTGCTTGTTTCTCTTTTTCTTTCCTTTCTCTGTCTTTTAGTATTTTTTTGGGGGGGGGTGTGTATTTGTAAACTCTTTGATAAGGTTTTGAAACATTTTTTACAATTCTGATGCATTTTTGTCATTGCCTGGAGTATGGTACTATTTAAACTCTTTAAATATCTAAAATATGAATCCATAAGGGAACTTCAAAAAAAAGACACAAAGAAAAAAAAAAAAAAAAGACACAAAGCACAGTCAATAATATGAGGGCGAAAAAAGGGTAAAACAATTCCATAGATGTTCAGGCTGGAATGTGAGTGCTAAGAAAAGTCTTTGGACAAATTCAACACAGATTTGGCCTCCAGCTCTGAGCTGGCAATTCCAGTAGAAGACCAGACCTCTACCCTGTGGTAAAGAGGTACAGAATAATGCCTCTTTGAATTAGTTTCAAAACGTTGCTGTGATGCAGACGAATTGCTCCTCAATGCCAGAGTGCAGTGCACCAACATAATAGCATATTGTTAAGTCACACTGCCATTAAAGGATATAGTTATTAATCAAATTAAGTCAAAACACAAAGCAAGTACAAATTAGTATCAGATGACATGTCTCACTGTGAGCAAAGGAGAAGGAATGGAGGGGACCTGCCATTTTAAAAGAAAACAATCTTTCATAAAACTAAGGCAGAAGGTGAGGGAATATCCCACTACGCAGCAACACGCAGCTGGTATGTGCTGTCTGGACAGTATTTGTCTTTAAATTCACATGACAGTCCTAAAATTCTGCATGTAATTGGTGTCTTTCAGAAGCTTTGGCTAAACTCTGAATAGTGTTTGTTCCTGGATACATGGAAAGTGTTTACCAAGAAAGATAAAAGTACTTGAAATCTAAGGCATTTAATATTTTATTATTTTGTTCCATCCTGCTACAATTTTTGCCAGTGTAATTTTTTAGCTTCAGAAGAAATGTTAATTCTCACTGAAAGATGATTTGGGGCTGGGGGGCTTTAGTTTACTATTTCCATAAATTTTGTAGAAATGTGTCATTTGTGGGTGGTGAAACTAATCCAGATACTGTGATTTGTGCATGATCTAGATAGCCTTTCCCAAAAAGGAACAATGCACTGGTTTTGTGCAACTCTGATAACTAATCACACATGAACACATGGATTTACCCATCCTCACATGGACGTGTGTAGGTGTTCCCAAAAACCACTGCATATTTCTGCACTCCAAATTCTTCCAAGCACAGTTAAAATTGTGAGTAGCTTATTGAAAACAGTGATACTGACAGTGCCTGAAGGTAGGGAAACAACATACAGGAGTGTTTAGTATTAGGATTCTGCATTATGATGTTCACCCTTGCAGTAAATTTAGTTTCTTTATGGATCATCAGAAACAGATACAAAAAGGAAGCACAGCCTCCTGCACAGGAGGAAAAAAGGCCTTTTCCTGCTCTGTTTGGGAGTTGTTGTGTCTGCTGGGGCATTTTTTACTCAGCTATCACAACATAAGCTAACTTCAGAAATACTCTAAATTTTGCTAACACGTAGGTTTGCATTTTTGCTATCTGTTGGTTCAGTTTGGCACAGGACTGGTAGGTGGCTTTGTGAGTTACCTGTCAGCCCTGAAGTGTGTTTGCCTCATTAATGACTCCTGAGTGTGAAAGTTTGTTTCCCTTCTGCTCTTGCTTCCTGAGTCTATGGTTTCCTCATCATGGTGACATTGCCAAGCGTGGTGCTAACGTGCTTCTTCTGCACAAGAGAATGTCATCCCAGGGGATTACAACCTTAAACAAAAGTCACAGCAGCTAGGCACTCAATCTCAGGTGAATTGCTTAAACAGCCAGTGTTTGTATTAGCTCAAATGTTAATATAGGCTGCTCTCTGCCATTATGTATTTGTTATGGGTGACAACACCTGGAGAATGTATCTTTCAGGACTGGGTGAAGAATAAACACGGGTCTGCCTCAGTTCCATGCTAATAAATGCACTGAGATGCCACAGAGTTTGTAATTAGTCTCCTCACAAGGTAGATCCTGATGGATGAAAGGGGCCTGCAAATAGGGACAGAGCAGAAACTTCTGGAGGGATATTTGTACATGATGATAACTACTGAACTGAGCTGAGTAGATGTTGCTGGATCACTGATGAATAACAAATCATCTCCTTCATGGCTTTTTGGTGATAACAAGTTAAATGGGTGTATGTGTCATGATAAATGGAAACAAAAAAAAAAGAGGATGGTATTTCAGGGAGATTTGAAATCTTGGAAAGACACAATCTTAATAGGCTAAGATCTAGTAAATCTTTGACCACACTTCTTTATGCCCTATAAAGGTCAGGACATCATTTACCTATACTATGGCTAAAAATGAGCAGGTCTGGAAAGATGTTTCAAGGGTGTTATATTGATAGCAAAGATTTGGAATTCTGAAGGAACAAAGGGCAGAAGGTTCCTGTCAGATACATGCAGCAACACATGGAGAGTCTGCTGTGCTGGTGGCTTTAAAACAAACACCAAACATGTGTACTTCAATCTTTGCTCAATAGGAATGGGCTTTAAAAAGACCCCTTAAATGATTTTACTTGTTTGAGGCTTGTATGGGAGAGAAATCCAGCAATTATTATGGGGTGTTAAAAACAAATCAGCCCTCCTGTAATAGGGCACAACTCCCCTGAAGCAAGTAGAGCTGCACCTGTTTCAATCAGGGCTTCATCTGGTCTGTTGAAGGTGAGTTTGAGGCCCACCAACACCTTTCAGATGGATCTACCATAAGTCAACAGCAGATGATAACAACCTTCAACCTCACCAGTGCACAATCCTCATTCCAGAAGTGCTCAGAGAGCCACATGGGAATACTGGGAAATAAACCTGTTTTGAGAGAGAATGGGTTTTCCACGAGTATCTGTGATTAGTTCTGAATGTTCATGCTGCCAGTGAGCACAGTAATGCAGCCATCTTTTTCTATTGTATCTATGGAGATATGGGGGAGATACCAGAAGATTATACAAATTAAGGAGAATGAATGTATGGTCACATATTAAGGCGATAATAGATTCAAAGAGCTGTTCCTGACTGTGTCTAGATGAAGCAATTCTGATGATGAACCTTAGTTAAAAACAGTTATCGAGATACAATCAGCTTTACACATTAAATATTCCAACCCCAAAAAGGAAACAAAACAGAATCAAAGCTTCTAATCAGTTTATGATCCAGAGATTTTGCCAACCAAACTTATTGGAAGAAGTAATGTAAACAGAAAGATGCAAGCAAAGTCAGTTAAGTGGAATTTAAGCTGTCAAGCTACACTGTAGAACTCCATTACCATATCTCCTCGCTTTTTTTTTAATAGTATTCTCTGAAAAGCACTAGATGTAATAAAGTCAATTTAAAATTTGTTCTACCAATCTTTTGCATCTGTAATTTTCCCATTAAATGTAAATGCCCATGAGGCATGCTATTTGCATTACATTGCATTTACAGTCTTTAAAACAAACTATAAATCCCCTCCTTGTTTCATGTGATTGATGCTGTGTGTATAAATACCACCATAAACCTCAAAGGGGGCTAACAGTGACAGTAAATTAAAGTTTTCAAGTCTGGCAGCATCTCAGCACTTCAGCCCTTGATCTTCAGCAGCGTTGTTAACCCCCACCTCATTGCCCTCCTGAACTCACCTTCTCCCTCCCCCTCTCTTTTTTTCCCACCCCTTTTTCCCTATGCTGTCCTTACTCTGATTTCCTTGGGAAACACCTTTCCATCCATGCAGGCTGACCAGAATCAGGAATATGCTGTTAATTAAAACTGGGCTGCAGCTGTTTGCCAGATAGAGCCAGGTCTGAACTTTGCTGTCTTGGTGTATCTGAGTTTGAGACTCTCAGGCCATCTTGGCTTTGTAAACAATAGTCAGCCACAGCTCTCATGATTGTCCAGCACCATTCCAATAATTAGCTGGCTTTCAGGCTTTAAGGCTTTTTAAAATTATTTCTCTGGTTTTAGGGGTCTTTTTGGTGCTTTTTCCTCCTTTCCTTTTCTTATTTCTTCTTGCCTTTCTCTGATATGCTTTCAGGCCATTTGCAGAAGAAATTGAGAATTAAGAGAAACCTTCACCAAGATGGAGGAGGGCATCATGTCACTATTCAGTTTTCTGCTTATATCAGTAACCCCACGATTCCTTATCAATTTTGCAATAAAAATGACCTTGATTTGATCCTATTGAATCTTGTCTTTGAAAGATATCAGCTTCTCTGGTGGTATCTTCCACTGTAAAGTAGGGGACACAATTTATGCTAAAATTATCCAAAAGGCTTCATGGTGGGCCAAACCCAGCTTTATCATAGGTAAAATGTACTGCAGGCTAATGCTCACCTACCACCTCCATGGGTCTGGCTCTCTTTTTTTCATATCAGACAGAGCACTCCATAATATAGTGAGGAAAAAAAAGATTGTTTTTCTCTTAGAAAGAAAAAAATATTTATGAGAGAATACTGATAGCACACAGAACATGTGCTGAAATCTCCAGGGAAGAGGGGATTCTTTCCAAACCAGTGAAATGATGGTTGGTAAGATTTTTAAAGATTATGGTCAAAGTGGAAAGGGGAGACGGGGGGGGAAACCAGGTAAAATCTGAATGGCAATGAGGCTGGTTACTAATTTTAGGCTACTAATCCTCACAAGAAATCCTCTGAGCATCCAAGAGCAGGTAGAGTGTTGCAGGTGGGTACTTTGTGGGATTTGCATAAGTCTCAGGGGAAGGGAAGGTAGCTCTCCTATCACTTTTTTCTCCTACACTTCCCACTCAAGTGGCTCTTCTACTTATGAGTGAGATTTCTATCCTGTCTATGGCATTGTGAGGTGCTCTCTTCTGTAAGCCTCTCTATGCTATAACATTTGGAAGTCAGTGGTATCCAAAGACCTAACAGGCTTTATGAAATGGAGAGAATTACAACCAAAATGCTTTTCCTGTAGTGTTTCTGAAGACCACCATGATTTGGTAAAAATTAGGAATGTGAATGAGCATTTGTATCACTAAAATGGCTGGGATACATATGGATATAAAGGGAATAGAAATTAACTGGAAGCTGTGTTGCTGATTTTGAGACCTGAAACAAAAGAAGAGATGCATTTGGACTGGATTCCCATTAAAAAAAATTTAACAGCTACAGAGGGTATATGCCATTGGTATTTTTCCTGAGGAAAAGTGTGATATGCATGTCTTGGACATGGATAATGGTATTCAACAGTCTGCATCAAATTATGGCATAACAGTTGAAAGCTCTTAAACTTCCTATAAACTGGTTCCCCTTGGGTTTTATTTTGGAATTCAGTTATCCACAAGTCTGACAGCACCCAAAGGAAACCACAGTATTTCATATCTTTGGACATGAAAGAGATTTGGAGGTGTCCAGGTCACATAAAATAAATCCCAGGTCTATTCATGCTGATATTGGCTGATCTTAACATTTCACTAAACTTTGCCAAGTCTGGATTTATAATAAGCCACCAAGCCAAGCCTGGCTGCCACAGCTTGGTCTTGAGAGCCACATCTTCTCAATATTGTCTTGGGACTGTTTTCTTTGGGCTGATAATTATCAGTTTGGGGTTTCCCATGTTTTTGCTGTGAAGGAATTCCCTTCAGGAGTATCATGAGTGCAAGGGGACTCTGCCCAAGTCTGGGTATGTGTGTGACACTGTGGCAGAGGAGTTGGACACAGAGAGGTGTCAGACTGTGGATCAATTTGTACATACTCCTTAAAATAGATCCCGATACGGGAGGGTTTTTTTGATTGAGTCTACTTCTAAAAGTGTTAGAATACTGGTCAGATATTAAACATTCTTTAAAATACCACTGTTTCCATTCTGAAGTATCCCCTTTTAACCCTTTATGAGGGAACCCTGTGTCCCCTCTGCCTGTTTTGCCCTTCAATGTTCCTCCAAGTTTCTTGGACAGACTGTTCTTTCAAAGTTGTTACAGCAATTTGATTGCAGTCAGCTGTGTGATGCCTTCAGCAGTGGTCTGGGGACATGGCTCCTAATCTTATGAAGAAGTCACTGAATGGGTCTTTCAAACATCCCTTGATTTCCTTATTAGAGGGAGTTCACTCAAAGGCAGAAGCTCAATGTGTGTCCTGCAGGTCATAGAAATAACTCAAGACATTCCTTCACCTAGAAATGAATCTCTGGAGAGCTTAGTTTACTGCAATCAGATTTACGAAGCAAAATGAATAAAGCCCAATTTTGATACTACTAATATATAAACACTCACGCATCTATATATTTTAAATACACTTAAATTTCATTAGCAATGATTGTTTAGAGAAACATCATTACATTCCTGGGCTTGGGAGCCTTCTCCAGGGTTGTGAACAATCAAAGATTTATTTCAGCTTTCTGCACACTGGGAAATGAAGACACAGAATCTCATTATCATGTCTATTAAAAGGCAGAATCTGGGGTACATCTAAGAAAAGATGTATTACTTTTTAAACTGCACTGCAAACTGTGAAGTACTACAGGGACTTGAACTATTTAAAAATACTCTGGGCTTATGAGTAAGAAAAAATAGGGTCTCTTTCCCAAACAGTATAAAAATATCACACCATTAAATTCTTCTGTTATTACAGTCTTGGAAATATGATTGTATCTTCTTTTGCTTGAAGCTGGTTGATCCCTGAGCTTGATGTTGGGGTCGAGGGACCATGGAGGGCTACCAGAGTGAGTTACTTAGGGGACAATGCAGTGGGGGGTATGAACAATGACCAGTTAAATTCTAGTTAACCCCAATTATAAACCTTCACCTTTGTTAATTAGATTAATTCATCAGCAGGCACTGTGCTTACAGTGTCTTGGAGGTGTGTGATCCAACATTTTCACCATTCACTAAAAGTTAAAATCTTTCATGTCACCAGTCTGTTGCACACAAATGGCCACCCAATATATTACAGTAAAGGTAAAACTGGGTTAAGTTTACCTATAAATTAGAAGGCAACATTTGTTCTAAGGACCCTTCTTAGAAGTGAAAAATTTGCCTTGCAAGCACTTTCTGTAGTTATTAAAGATCTCCAAGCTATGAATCTGAGAGTTTAATTAAAAGCAACAGAGACATGGCCAAGGCAGGAAAGAAAAGGGCTGAACAGCAGTACAGACAATTCTCTTAGATTTTCAACATCTCAGCCTTTCCTTGATCAAAATTTTGCATGCATTGATGCAGTGTCTTAACACACTGACCTCTGGAGACCTGGGATCAGCCCAGGCCCCTATCAGGGCACAGGTGATGGTGAATGGGTGGCCTGCCAGAGCTGAAAGGTTGGTTAAATCTCTTGGTGCCCTGGTGGTCAAACTTCCATGTGGACTTCCCATCAGAGAAGCAAAGTTTATTTTACTGCAGGTGTGGAAAGCAAAGGGCAGCCTTGAACAGCACCTGTTTGGTCTGCGTTGGCTTGATAAATCTTTTTCACAAATGTGAGAATGACTGACCATTTTTCACGCTAGCAAACACCACACAATTAGTTTGCATAAACAGAGACGAGTTTTGCTCTCAGTCCCACACGTGCAATAAATTCACACTGATCCTAGTAAATACAATGGGGGTAATTTCTAATTTATATTTGTGAGAGGGCTGCATTTTAGTCATGAAATATTTCCAACAGAATTTCCCAAGATCATTTGCAGCTCTTCATAAACTCAGTAACACCCCTATGAGGCAGAGATATATAGAATATATGTAGAGTACTGCATATACAAAATATATATTTCCAATATGCAGTGTGTAAACTGAGGCAGGAGAGCTCAGCTCCTGACAATGTCATTGTTTAACTTCCCATTTGAGTGAAAGACCTCTAGTGATAATATTCAAAGAAACCAAAGAAATATTCAAGAAAACTGTTTATCAAAATGAGAATTTTTTTAAGGTTGAGAAATATTTAAGAGCTGGTTACAAAACAGCAAAAAATAGGACTTTGAATCATAGAAGTGCTTTTCTCTCTCCAGCAATGCCCAGATACTTCCCTGTGTCTGCAAAGCTGGAGCTTCTCTTAACCCTGGTTATTTTCTAATTGTGTGTGTGAATGTTGGATGGAGCTTTGCATTTTGGGGGAAGATCTTTTCTTGGCTCACCACCTGGGTAAAAGAATACTGAAATCACTGAGATTTGCTCAAGAAGCCACACTTTATCTTTGTAAAAGGGTTTGAAATGCAGAATGTTTTGGTATATGTCTATGAAAATGTGTATTTGCTTAAGAGATTGCTGTAGCACATTTCTGGCAATTTCTTTCTCTACATTTCAACAGCTACTTGGTTTGGGATGTCTGGACTAAATTGAAATTAAGGGAAAGGATATCATCCTCACTTCACCTGAGAGGCAGGGAGCAGCCTGGAATAGATGCAGGAAGAGTATCTTAAAATTGTTATTCAAGGTAAACAGGAAACGGGTTTAGTCTTAATTAAGAACTATGTGTTTGTAGCTGTTGCAATTGCTCTGTATCAAATATCCAGAACACTGCCCCCTTTTTCATACACTAAGTAGTGATATTGTGCTGCTACCCTCTCCCTGAAAACCAAAAGATCTTATGAGGCAAGCAAACAGAAATTCCAGATTATGGAAATTAATTAAAGCACACAATGCTGCCTTTCTCAACGTTCAGGCTCAGCTAATTAGGGATTAGATTATTCAAGAGCAGCAGATCAATTAGGATTGCTTTCTGTAAAAAAAAACCAAACAAACCAAAACCTCAGTGAAATATAGTTACCTGTTGAAAAGTGAAAGAAATTGTGCCCAAGCACAATGCAGGGATCAACGCACAATACTGCACGTTGACAAAATAAATTATGAAAACAATAATCATGTTTATCCAATCTCTTTGTGCAAAACTGTTATTTTGATTCTAGTGCCAGCTGTCTGAAACTTTAATTTAAGTGCTTGCTTGAGGCAAGACATTTGGGATACTAGTTTAGAATGTTTTATAGCCTAAGCAATATGTTTTACTAACATCAAATCCTATGATGATGATTTTAATGGTAACTATAATATGTTCAAGGGGGTTCCAGAGTGATCTTTGATTTTACCAGAATGCTTGCATGCTTAATGAACCCCGATATTTTTTGGCTTCATTAGCTGCCAGCTCCCCAGGAGACTTCTCTGCAGGAGGTGAGTACTTTGTGTTTTAAAGGGAGACATACCAAGTAACACACTGCACTTTACATTAGTGTCAAATGAATGTGTGTGCAATCTGGAGAAATGCTTAATGAAAGAATTCTCCCCACATTTCAGTAATACAAGCAGACTGATAAAAATAAATACTTTGTAATACTCTAAAAGATCCATTTCGGGGGTTGGTGCCTGTTTACATGCTTAGGAAGAATACATCATCCCTTGACTTGTGGTCTGAGACCCTCCTCTGAAAATCAGGGCTTTTCCCTACTTGTTCCAAGGGCAGCAGGATTGACTGCAAGGAGGAATCCCACTGGAATCCTGGATAACCAGGATTCAATTATTTGTGCAGGAAGTGGTCTCTAGGACATGTCACTGCTCTGGGGACTCTGGCTCTGGTATTGCCCCCACACATCCCTGAGCCCTTTGTGCCTCAGTTTCCAGCAGCACAACAGGGCTGGGGACACTTGCAGGGCCCTGGGACCCCCGTAATCCCTGGGCTTGTTGCCAGCACTGTTTCCCAAAAGATTTGGTGCAAAAAAAGGTTTGGAATTCATGCCTGGAGAAGCTGTGGCTGCCCCAGCCCTTGAAATGTCCAAGTTGGAACAGGTTTGGAGCAACCAGGGCTAGTGGGAGGTGTCCCTGCCCATGGCAGGGGGTGGGATGAGATGATCCTTAAGGTCCCTTCCGACCCAAACCATTCTGCGATTCCATGATTTTATAATTCATCATATGTTCAGAGTTTTCTGAATCCACTGAAGTAGATGATGGAAATATTCTCAGTGGGTTTGTCTGCTCTCTACTAAAAAGCAACAAGTTGGGTAAAAAACATTGATGTATAATTTTTAACTACAGTGATTTCCAAATCGAAAGATTTCTTCAGGCTAAAGGTACTGGTTCTGTGCTTTCTTTATTTTTCTATCTTTTTTTTTTTTTCCTTCTAAGTTTACTTGTTTTGAATGAAATATATCCTTTTCAATGAGTTTTTTTGGCACTTTAACACGTAGCCTAACCCAGAAGTTGATGGCTTATAGAAATAACAGCTTTGAAAGGGATTTTTTTCAAGGAGGAAGATTTAATTTGCTGCATGTTAACACTGACTCATTCATGTTTTATCAGAGCAAAACAACTGTTTTCACTAATGTATATATTATATATAATTATACTACATAGTTTTTTTCCTTCAACTGATCACATAATCTCACTGATTCAAATATAAAGCTTTTTAATTGAAGATAATCGGTCTTGGGTTTTTTTTTTTAATATATAATGAATATCCAGTTTGAAAAACTATACTCTTAAATCATACACTCTTAAATCATTTTAAATGCATAGCAATTCTGGGTAAGTCTTAATAAAAGGAAAGTTTGGGCCCAGATCTCCTGGGTCTAATGCATTACCTGCACGTGTAGCCTTCATGAAGCCATTAAGTTTTAAACTAATACAACATTCCACAACCTACAGCCTCTGGGCCATTTGCAACACTCTGGGATGATTTTTCTGGCCTGTGACTTTTCTCTTCCTGTGTTTTTCCTGATGGCTCCTCACAGATCAGCTCAGAGCTATGTGCATTGTTCGACAGAATTAGCAATCAGATCTCTGCTCCCAGCCAGCAGCCTTTTCTCTGTTTAACTGTTCCATTTTCTGACTGGATTTCTAGCAGTTTCTTTCTAGTATTACTTTTGAAACCAATTTTTCACTCTAAAAAAATATTTGTCTTCCTCATCTTTCCCATGCACAATATTTGGTGGGTTATTTACTCGTTGTATATTCTTTTACTAGTGGACATTCTCTAGAAGAAATATTAAATCACAGGCTTTACAATGCAGGTTATGTGGCTGCAACAGAATAGTCCTAATTTGGAGTTAATTCTCGTCATTTCTTTTTTTTTAATTGATTTACTTTCCCCTTTCTGATTTTGAGCAATGGACCTGAAACATGATCACACAGTTAGATGATTTCATCTGAAGAAAGTTAGGAAAAGTGGTTTTGTACTGTTTTATTTATTTATTTTTACTGCTGGTGACAAAAATATGGAACTGAATGAGAGGTTATTTCATTCAGCCAATTTATTTTCTCTGATGGAAACTGAATGGTTCTAAGTCATCCTGGACTCCACTAGGTTTGACATCCATTGGACAACGTGGGTCATTTTTATTCCATTAGTGTTTGTTTCCATTGCAAAGAATCCTCTTCCTGCTCAAATTTATGTCAGAGATAATAATCTATCTCTTGTCACTTTTCACTATTAAGGGGCTGAACCAGTTCTGATATTAGTAAACATTTGATGTTCTTGTGGTTACAACAAAGAAAGGGTTTATTCTATTTCCATCTAAGATTAGCAGATGCTATGTGGTTTTGAATATTTACTTTAAATGGATTGACATGGCTTTTACAGCTGTAACTCCCAACTCATGATCTGTGATAAGGAGAAAATCTGTGAGGTCACCAGAAATTCACCACAATCTAGATTTTTTCCACATCTAAGGCAAGGATTTTACATACCAAGAAAAGACAATGGAGATGTGTTCACAGGGGATGTGTTTTAGTGTCAGAATAATGGTTTCACTCAGTGGTCTTAAAGGTCTGGTCCAACCTAAATGATTCTATGATTCTCTATATTTTGGGACAGAGCTAAAGAATTTGATGTAGCATAGAAAAGCTGTGCATGACAAGACCTGACAAAATGAGACAGCTGTGGTTGGATGTCATGCACTGGAGCTTAGACCCAAATGTACCAGCTCAAACCAGAAACATCTCTGGCTCCTCTGTGCAAGGATGAAACTTTCCCTCCACCTAGAAAAGAATTAGCAAAGAAGTCCCATCATAATGGAAATCAGGGTATGTGGAGAAAAGAATGTGGGAAGTTCCAGACTCAATGCTGCAAGTCAGCAGCATTGTTTGGACAGTCATATTTCACCTTAAAATTATGGCTACCATTGAAAGCATCAAAAGCAGCAAAAAAAACCTGGAATACCATTTTCATTAGTTAAAAAAACTCCACATGTGAACCTCTTGGTGAAGACAAAAGGAAGTGCTGTAATTTTCAAGATACCTCTTAATGAAATTACATGTTAGATCCGTGGGAGTAAATGACACAGCAAGAACTAATTGAGATTCTGCAATATACAAGAAGAAGTTCCATTGCATTTTTATTCAGTATTCACCATGTGCTGAGCAGGACTTTGAACACTGAATGCTGGCTGGGGATGCCTTGCAGCACAGATATTATTAATAATGGTCAAACCCACGTATGATATTTCCTATTGCTTCTCAATTACTGGATTTAGTGAGCATCCAGCATACAGGAAAAGAAGAGCAACAACTTTACAGGATATAAGGTGCAGATGTACCTGGAAATGCAAACAGCCCAATGCTGATATGAGCTACAAGACCACCCATGAGCCCTTGAGTACATATCCATCAGTGGTACAGGTTCCTCATTACACAGAAAGATTTTTTTCTTTTTGTTCCACTCCTGTAGATTCAGTAACTTTGCTTTTACAGTTTGCTTCACTGAACAATGACAACAAATGTGTTGATTGTTGCAAAAAACATATATCTTAATATGCATTTTATTCTTTTGTCTATGTATTTCTGCTGAAAATCCATAGCAGATCATAAAGAACACTTTTAAAATAAAAACACATCTTAAAGGCACCCTGTGAGTGCAATTAGAAAAATTTCCCATCATACAGCAAAGATAATGTATCCTAAATGCTCTTAATTTCATACATCTGTTATGCTCTGTCATGAATTTTTTTTCCCCTCCCAAGACAATTTTTGAAGATTTCTGCCAATTTAATTCAATTTAAAGCTTTTAATGTCAGCTCAGCAGGTCATGCCACTTTCTCCACATTTGTATTAGGCTTAGAGAAGTCAGAAATATGATGAACACTTTTCATCAGTACCCTATACTCATTACAAATAGCCATTGCATTTTGCCCCATTATTTGTTCAATAAATTTTGCAATTGTTAATTTTTTGTCTCTTTAATGCATACACAACACATGTGCATGTGCACACATATGCAGTACCATTTTATCTGGTATTTTCTTAGGTCACAAGTCCTTTGTACTGTTTTCAACACTGCAAAGTGTCTTCCTAATTCCCCTTCTTTCATGATAGTTCTGCAACTGTTTTTTGAATGATTATTGAACAATAACTGTACTTTAGTTTTTGGCATTGTCTTGTAACTATCTGACTTGCTATTATTATCCATTTTTTTTTAAGAGCTATCCATTCTGCTTACTGAACAATTTTCAAGTTCTGGAGCAAGTTAGATGGCTTAGAGTTATATGTGTCAGAAATCCATAATAACCTGGATATTACTATATTTTGTTCTGCTTCTATTACACTGCTACTGTGAAATTTGAACTAATTCATTGTATCTGTATCTGAGTAGTTGCACTGTCACTGAATACCAGGAAAACACCCAAAATGTTTCTTTTTTTACCTTTGTGTGGGAAGAGTGGAAGGATGGAGGGGGCATGAGAAAAAATGCTCTATTTGTAAATATGTGTATATATTACTATCACTCTGTCTTTAATTTGAGAGAAGTTGTGTGAAGCTCAAGATTTCACTTGAAAAGGAAATCACCAGTCCTATGGGGTGATATATTTAAAGAGACACTGCACTCTGATAGCCCAGCTCCTGGCTGTACACACACCTGAGGAGGCCTTGGATATTCCAGGCCCGGGAGAAAATGTTTATTCCAAGGAGGTGGTGATTCAGGATTCCCTGCTGCTGAGAAGCCAGGTTTCCTCAGAGTGGTCACCATTGCCTGCTGAGACAAGGGAGCTCCAGGACTCCAGGACTGGAAACTCTTTGCAGCCTTTGCTGACTGAAATTGCACAAACACGAGGAGTTTTCCTTTGCTAAGCCCCTGGTTTGGGATCACCACCCAGCCACAGTGAACCTTCCCCATTATCCTCACACCTCCACAGCCAAACTGGTGTTTTTCACAACAACCTGTTCTCCAAAATCACATTTCTCTCCTTACCATGCAAATAAATGTTCAGAGTCTAAATTATCATTGATTCCTGTGGCCCTACTGTAACACACTGCCTCAGCCTTGCTTGAGGGTTGCATTCCAAAGAGTTTCCCAAAATAAGTCTCAAAGTTTCCTGCAAAGGCCAAGACTTGGTTTGTCTTCCATCAGACCAGCTTTTTTGGAGTCAGGACAATCATACACTCCTGAAAAAAGGAGTGTAATCCTTGAGACCAGGTTCACAGACCTCACCTATCAGCCTCTCAGCTGTGCTTTTGTTTACTTGATTCTCAAATGAAGTTTCAGTTGCAGTTCTGAGGAACTGTACCAGTGGAGAACTGAGTTAACACAGGGACTGATTTATGGAGTCACAATCAGCCTCTCAACATTTTCCTTCATCCCCAGGTGGGATGTGGAGTCCTTGTTTCCTCAATGGCAGTTTGAAAAGTTGTGGAGATGTTTTGTTTATGCACTGACATTTGAAACAAAATATTTTTACTTTGTTGAAGCAGAATTTACAAGCTTGACTTTTCTGAGATGGCCCCAGTCATTTAATTTTGTGACAATAAAATCCTGCACTGCATTTTCCCAGATTTTAAAACACCTCTCAGTTACCCCATCTCTAAGTCAAAAAAAGCTCAATCCAACGGTAAATAATCACAGAATTTGAGGCTACATTTCTCCAAAAGGACCAAGAAAAATGGCAGAAATAAATCTGCAGTGTCCCTGAGTTGTGTGACATGCCTCAGTGGGAAGTTTATACAGCATTAGTGCTCCAGCTAAATTCAAATGGCTAAATATCCTGACAGGGACAAGTCAGTTTTAAATTATATACATTGAGGTTTATATATAAAAATCTTCTGTGCCCCTCGTCCCCATCAGCATAGCCTTTCACCCACATGTTTTGATTTTATTGAGATAAGAAAGTGATTTTCCAAAAGAGAATTCCAACACAGGTTTTGCTATAAATTGTTTCACTTTCACCCTTTGTGGTGTAAAGAAGCTGAAACACATCAAGATCTGCAAGCAAAGCAGTGAATCTGTTTTCCCGAGGGAATTAATGGCCAGGGAAATAAAATCAAGGAGAGATTTTACATTCTCAAAAACAGGGCAAAAATGTCTCGGAAACAGTTAATTCCATTACAAGAGCCTGGCCTGGCAGTCTGGGGAGATGGTCCTGTGCCTCATGACTGCACATCAGCTCTAACACTGCTACAATTGATCAGGAAAGCAGATTTAAAATATCGGTCTAAGGCTTTTATAATTATCTTAAAATAATCGTTTCACCGCTCGAAATGAATACAGCCGCAAAGCAAACCTTCCAGGCTGCTCACCACACACTAACAGACACAGACTAATGACCCTGGAGAGCAGGCCAGCCCTTCTGATGCAGCATCCTCTGCTCTCAAAGACTAAAGTGACGTGTCCTCTGCTCCCCACGTGTTCTGCCGACCGGGAGTGAAGCCACATCACTTCCAACACAATCCCAAAAATGACACCTGTTCAGTACAGACACCACCCAGGGACTCCCAGAGCCAGTCCCTTGCAGCTCTGCAATCAAAGATCAGTTTTCAATGAAATATTACTTACTTGAATCAATGTTGTCTTGATTCTTCGTGAAGGGTGCAGCAGGCATAAAATGTGATATTGATTTCTGAGATGTAGCCTGGTCCTCTCTTCATGGCCATTTCAAAAAATGCAAAGTATTTCTTTTCTTTCACACCACAGATCACGTCATCTTTACAAACGGGAGATCAAGGCCCTTTTATGTTGCCTCATATTTATCCCCTGCCCTTTTTTTCCTGTCCTCCTCTCTTCATCTTGCAGTTTTTCTTTCTCCTCCTTGAGTTTTTATTGCCTCTTCGGCTCTCCTCTTAGCTCCTGTTCTAATTTCTGCCTTTTTCCCTGCTCTCCTGAGTGCTTTTAGATTCTGATCTAATTTCTCATGTCTTCTCCCAGTGCTGCTCTCTCTCCTTTCTATCTTTCTGACCCTCACCTGTTCTCCTTTCTGCATCTCTGACTCCAACTCCGCTGCTCCCCTTACGATGCTCCGGCTCTGGATTTTCTTCCTCGTCGTTCCCCACATCGCTCTTGGGCTGTTTTTAGCACTCATTTCAATATAGTTTTCCCTGCTGTATGCACAAATACAATGTCCCAGCCTCTCATAATAATACATCTCTTTTCTAGGTTGCCTCCCATTTCCACGATTAGCATGCATATCTTTTTAATGAAAGCTGCAGAAACGACCAGGAACAAGGCTCCCTAAATATGTAATCTGGTGCTGCCAGCCTCCCATAATAGACAAGGGCTACTTTTTTTTCCTTTCCAGAAGCCAATATGAATTTAAGCCTATCTCACTGCTTTGGTTTAAATAATTTTGGAGCTAGAGAGGGGTCCAGACCAGAAATCAGAAAGCCAAAACTGTCTCTCAGTGTTCTAGGGCATGAAAGAGGGAAGAATTAATACATTTTCCAGCTATATTCTGGAGCAGCAATTTTAGATAGAAAAACTAGAATTTTCTGAATATAGCACTGGCTAGGTGACCAAAATTAAAGATTTTATCTGTGAAACGTGCAACAGAGGCTTGAGCAACAGTTAAGACAGGCTATGTCTGAAACAGCCTCCAATGCCAGCACTACTCTGGTGCTCTGCAAGGTCTCAGAGGAAGGCTCATCATATCCTTGATATCCAAACCATGTTACTAAGCAGCTTGCCCGTTTTGCCAAGATTTGAAAACAATTCTTGCTTAGTTTTTGAGAGCTGAAAAGCTTGCAGTGCATAATGACTTGCCTACAAATATCCTGGCTGATGTGTTGACTGTCATCCCACACTCTTGGGGCTGATCGTATATATGGCAATGATTTGATACCATAATTGGATGAACCCAAAGGCTTAGACTTAGGTCTACACTACAAATAGTTGTGGTTGCAAGCCTGAAATTCTCTTTCAATTACTTCATGTGTTATTTACTTAAGACATACTTTGAAAATAGTTACGAGTAAATTAATTCACTAAGGTAAATTTAAAAAAAGGGTTTGAATGCCCTGTCAACATAGGTTTCTTTCAGACTAAAAAATAAGTAAACATGAAAGTACATCTGATAGACTATTAAAAAATATTTGAAACATTTCTTTACATACAAGCCCCCTAAAACTAATATTAACCAATCTTTCTTGCTTTCATGTTAATGTTTAATGATTCTATTTATTTCCCATCATATGACACTAGTTCCATCCATCATGGTCCAAGGAGTTCTGACATCTTCATTTTGTACTCTGATTCCTTCTTGGTTCTGAGAGCAGAAACCTGTATTTTCTGCCAGGGTGGAGAAAAATAACATTGTTACCTTAGAGATACCTCAGACATGGTTAAGACTGTGGACATGAGTCTTCTGTGCAGAGAAGAAGCTCTCTGGCAGGCAGAAATCCAGAGTATCCCACTGGAGAACCTGATCCAAAACCAATGAGAAATTGGACCATCTAGGGCCCAATTTCTCTCAGTTTGGCTTTGACCCAGGAACATGCCCTTCTTCTGAACAGGAAATCAAGTTTTTGAAACAGATTCAAAAGGACGACGAATTACTCAAGACTCTGGTAATTTACATTTCACACAAGTTCTGTGGAAATCATTAGAGCCACTCCTAATCGCAGTAGCAAAACTTCAAATCTCACACAGCTCTCCTGGAGTTATCTGTGTTTAGAGCAATGTGGCCTGACAATTTGGTTTAAGTTTTGTTTGACTGAGTCACAGAAGTATTTAGCCCAAATTAGTACATCCTGCGAGATGAAATGTGAAACCATGGCGCAACACAGACACATTTCTCTTTAAAAGCCATGTTTGGAAGAACTTAAGAACTTTGAACGCTTTAAAGCTATTAAGTGGACAGCTTTTGAGTTAGATTTGCCTTAGTACTGACACTGATCTCACAGGAATGCAACAATCTTTGCCACAAATCCTATGCTAAGGCTTTCCCTCTGTTGTTCCATGATGTCCATGTCCAGTACATTATTTCATGTGATTGACTGGGTGACAACTCACCCAGCCCTGTGTCTCTAAACTGGAAGTTGTCTTCAGGAAGTTTTTTGCTGAAAGAAATGCCACTTTTTGAAGAGTCTTCATTGGAAAATATTTTATTTCGCTATAAATGCCTCGAAGGAAGAATTCAAATTCAGTAGAATCTAATATAACATGTCATTTTATATTCCAGCATTCCAGCAGGCAGAGGTAACACAGTTCAGTGAAAGCACACGTTCCTTCTGACACGCTGTTTAGATGAAATGGTGTGTATGTACATTTTATGTATTTTTTTTCTTTGGTTTGGTCTTTAAAAGATTTTTTTTTTTCAATTTAAAAGCTTAAATTTTTCATAAATGCAACCACTTCTGTTTGGCAAATAGAAGGCTGAATGAAATTTTCTGTGAGAGTATTCCTGGCTGTGTTAGGATCAATCAAATTGCTCAGGAAAATATAGTTGGAGCTTTTGTGGTTTGGGCTAATTGGTGGCATTAGCTGTTATTATCAGCTTGATAATAATGTGTATTTTAGACATCTGGAATTATTTCTACACCTTGGTAGGTAACCTGGGAGATTGGAACCTGGTATGTACCTGCAGACTTCTTGAATTTAAGATAATATTGAAAATTAGTCCAGAATTCAGATGCAAGGATACCTGAATCAGATGCTTCCTCTGTGTTTAGTCAAAATAAATCCTGCATCTGTACTAACTCAAACTAAGAGAAATCTGGAGATAGGCCATACATAAATACTTTATAGAGTGTTGTGTACACTAATTAATAAACACAAATTTCTAAGAGCTTTCTGAACCTTGAATAAACATTGCTTAAACAAATGAACACAAATTATTAATAGAAACTGTAATCTCCCTCTCTAACTATTATTCTTACTGGGCCCTAACTACTTTGATACCAGAAGATTAGAAGAATAAAACCAAGTTAGCTTTGCCAAACAGGAAAATAAAATATTCCAAAGAACAAAAGAAATAATCTTAAATCTGAGGCCCTGCACAAATAACAAATCTTGTCTTGCCCAAACCTTGGTGTTGAACTTCTAATGGTAAAATCTGTGCCTTCCACTAACTGTTAGATATTCTTGCATGACTGCAGTGTTGTTTTATGTATGTGAGCCAACCTTGCAATAGAAGGTGACAAACAAAAAAGATGGAAAAATATATAAAATGGTAAAAAAAAAAAAAAAAGGCCTACTTGCCACCTCAGGCTTTAAAACTCTTCTTACACACTTCAGCACGAAGTCTATTAAAGCAGAATATAGTGGAAATACAATATACAGCAATGAATGTCTCCAAACCAGCAATTTAGCGCTAAAGCTGAGGGCAGTTCTTATGCACCGACTTTTAATACCGAGACGATTTGTGGTCTCACAAAGTTCCTGCCTTGGGCAAGAATTGTGCAGTGCTCTAATAGGTCTAGTTTGTTGACTGTCAGAATAATGGAGAAATTGGTAGCAGAGGGCCTGAGCGCTGTAAACAGCTGAGATAATTAGAAGGTCTGTCAGGAGGAGAGTCAGGCTAAAGCAGTTTGCGTTCTGTCACAGGGAGGAAAGTATTCATTCAGAAGGCTGCTGGATGATGTGGGATGTGTTGCCTTGTGTCCTCACAAGCTTGCCTGGAGATGGAGGAAAAAGTGCTTCTCGTCCACTTAGCTGGCTTTCTCTACCCTCTTTCCTACTGCAGGCTTGTGAGAGTTTATATTTCTTATTAATAAAATACATCTTGCAAGGAAAATGCTGACTTGCTGTTTTTAAAGCCAAGCTGCTGGGTTAATAGGATGCTCAGAGTCAGGCAGGGCAATACAGGGGGGCTGTGGAAGCTGCAAGGGTTGAAGGAAAGCATTTGTGAAGAGCAGACGTGAAAAGAATCCTCACCACACCCCTCCAAAAAAAACCCCAACCAGCTGAGTGTGTGGTTGTGTCACCACCTTGAAGAGGGTGCTCCTGTATAGACAGAGAACTGTTCCATAAGTTGTTAACATGAGAATTCTGGTGCCTTAGCCAAGAAACTAGACAGTGGGAAGTTCAGCAATCTAGAAATTGCTGTGACTAAGCCTTTTCTAGGCAACGACATGCCTAGGGATGGAGTAAGCCAAAGATTTCAGGGCTGGTTTGTGGTTTTGGTTCTTACTTTAGGGCCTGACTTCTGGAAAGATGGAGGTTGGCTGTCTTCCACATAAAAAGTCTTAGAGATCAGAAACTGGTTTGTTAAAAAGATAATCACTTGAATTTGATGGTGTTTCAAAAAATACAGAATTAGTATAAGACTATAATATAGTGCAGGTCATTCAGAAGTGAGTGGGGAATGAGGCTGCTGAGGTTGAGATGTTAATGCTTAATAACAAGCAAATATTATTAAGTTTTGAGTTATAGTGAAAGGGGAGAGACTGGGACAGGCACATGGCCAAGAGACCTTTGTCCTTCTCCTTGCTCTGCCTTTAACAAGTCACACATTAACTTTGCTCTCACTGAGGCTCTGCACCTCACCAAAGAGCCTTGGGGATCCATAGGTGTCAGATGATTTTCAGGCTGCTGTTTATGGATGCTGCCATGGCCTCCATCTCATGGGTTAGAACGGGGAAAACAGATTCTTGCCTGCTGTTTTAATTTAATGTGGATTTCTCCAAGGATTACCACATTTTCCTGGGTCTGTGGGAAAGAGAGAGGCAAAACAGAGGCTAGGAGTGGATATTTTTAAAACTTGGACAGTCCAAAGCCACCAAAGCAAGGAATTATAAGGGACCTGGATCCACTCAAATATGACATCATTCAGACAGCAATATTTGGCATTGTTTCTCCTGCAACATCCACATCCCTCCTACTCCACTGCATTTTAGAGTAAGGGGCAAATAATTCTTCACCATCAGTTTCTGCCCCTGGTTCCCACAGTCCTTCTGAACACCTGAAGAGCTGCTGCTTTAATAATTCGGTTGTCTTTTTGACAGGACTGGAGGAGTCTTTTTTAAGCTCCTGCAGCACAGTGGAGCAGCAGGCAGCAGACAGTGCATGATTGCATTGGGACTTCAGAGCAAACTCCAGCTCGCTGTCAATGGCTGTGTGCCAGACAGCTCCGCCTGCAGAGAGCAAAGCCTTCCAGAAGGCTGAGCATCCAAAAAGGAGACTGTCAACATCCCCCTGAACAGTGAGAGGGGGAATCGCCACGGAAAAAAAAGGGAGCAAGCTGGAAAATTGAGGTGTATGGGGAGAAGTGGTGTAAAAGGGCTAATTATCTTCCTATTCCCCTTGCACGCCTATTAAAGACCACCAAAAATAGCATCTGCTTAAGGATGAGGGGTTTTTTTCCCGCCAGTTAAGTTAAATGGACATCCCACCTGTTGTTTGGTGAAGTGAGATCACTCAAGGAAGATGGAGTTGGCCAGAAGCCACCTCCTGACAGTGAGAGGCAGGTCTGAACAACAAAGTTTGGATCAAGATCTGAACTTCTCTCCCATCCAAATGTGCTTGGATCCGGAGGCTGGCTGACACCCATCTCTGCTACATCCACTCTGTGATTATGTGTGAATGGCCCTAGTGCTTCTCACTACACCCCATGTAATCACTTGCATTTGGGCATCATTCTGCAAGAAAATCTGCTGTCACGATGGCAAACGTGTGTGATGCTTTGCCGGATGGAGATTCACCCCTAAACCTCACCAGACATCAGTTTTCACCTGGGAACACGCTAACTGAGCTTCACTGATGACAACTTCCATATTTACAGGTCTCATTATTAAGTCAGCTTGAACTCCAGGTTTGAATGGAGGATCCTTTCCCAAACTGGTACCGAAACAATGCGTGTTTGGCAGCCTGTGCAGTGGGCCTGATTCTGACTCTTCACATCTGGCTCCTGCCTGTGCAGTCCCATGGACTTCAGTGGGATTGTTCCTGAGCAGAATTTGATGAATACCATATTGTCCTATGTATCACCCACAGATTATCTATAAAAACTGTGATTCATCAGCAGTGTGGTTTACAGGCATATGTAAGTTATGTGAGGGGAAGTTGACTCTGGGGCTCCCTCTTTCCCAGTAGTCCCATTGCCTCTAATTCCTGCCCCATTTGCTTCTTTTACCCCCAATCTCACTGCTTCAAATTCCTCCCTGCTTTGGGTTCTGCCCTGCCCTCTTCACCTCTGATTCTGTGTGGTTTGTGAGAAGCCATCTGGGGATGCATTTTCAAATGTCAATGCTTTTTAAGGAATACTCAATATATGCAAAACAGCAAGCTAGCTAATTTTTTCCCTTTTCTTTTTTCTTTTTTTTCTTTTTCTGTTTGCTCTCTGAAAGATAGAAGGAAAAGAAAATGAAGAGAAGTTTCAGTTTTCTGACCGAAATTGAATCTGGAAAAAATACTCCATGCATTACATGGGTTTATTTCATTTCATTTTCATATTTCACAATATTTCATTTACTTGAAAGTTATTATTATTTTAAACTTTAAAAATATAAGTTTGACTTTTTTCTAAAAATATCCTTCTGAAACAACAACAAAAAAAGAAATTATTTGTTTCGAAAGAAAAAACAAAAGATTCTGACTTTCTCTTTCTGTGGTCCCAATAAGTTATTCGGAGTTTACCACATATTCTGGGAACATGTTTCTCAGAAAAAAAAAATGCCTTTAAAATCTAATTTTGATTAACATGAGGGAAGAGGTGAACCAGAGCCCCTGCATTTGAGGAATCATTTACTCACCCTTAAGGTGGGAAAAATGAACAGAGGTGAAATCCATAATAATTTTTGGCACAGAAGCTCTTTTTTCGGGAGTCACGTACACAGCTGTGATGAACTGCACATAAAGTCATGTATCTCACCCAAAGTCTTACAGCAAACCTCGTGCAGAACCATGAGTACAAGTGCACTATGTGTGGTTCCTTGCTATCTGTAGTAACCACTCATAAATGCTGGTTTTATATAATTATGTGCAGCTAGTCTATAACCAAAAGTATAATTTTCACTTTGTATTGTGCTCTTTCCAAGTTTTTTTAAAAGGGAGGACTGTATGTAGCAATCATGGTTGATGCCCTCAGTTGACCTTCAACCAAAAATGAGGTCTTGTTTCTTTGGAAAATTATCCAATAACTTCTGACCTCACATACACTTCAGCTACTGTCAGAAGAAAGAGGCAATAAATAGTGCTATGCAAAGAAAACAAAATGATTATCCTACAACCTAATAAGCAATTACAAAGGGCAAATTACTTTTACCCTCAGTAATTTTCTGCCATTAGATAATTAACATCAGAAGTATTAATGATCATTTTAACAAATTACCATATAATTATAATGTGTTTCTTCATTTAGCCCTACATATTGTACAAATCCTTCTAAGATTTGTCTATTAATTGAAAATACATTATTTATCGGTTTAGCTGAGTAACAACCCACACTGGTAACTAAACCCATTAAAGAAATGCTGTACTGCTTGTAACTAGCTGTCACCCTGTGGTCACCAGAACAATTCTTAGTGGATGCAAAGTGTCACTGACCAGGCTCAAATTAAGGATCAAATGGAAAACTGTAATGGGTCACAATATTTACTGGGGTCACAGACCTAGAAATGTCATGTCTCTGACTCGTGTTAACTTCAGCTGGAATGGAGGCTGAGAGTGGAACAAATGCACTCAGGAGTTTACAGGGCCAGCACATGCTGGTGGCAATGCTGCTTCTTAGATTAATTAATTTCATAACATTTCCATAATACAGTTTTACTTAGTGTACTTTTCATAATCTAATTTTAGTTGAATTGCTTTGCACAATCTGCTCAAAATGTGTTTACGATTCAGAATTGTTAGAGTCCCCTTCTCATTTTTTGCTTAGCTGCCTTTGTAAAATCTGCCTAAATTGGTGAAATAAATTAGGGGAATCTTGCCAAAACTGGGTTTTGTACTATCCTAACATTCAAACCAATTCACTTGGGCCAGGTTTTTCAGCACTTCCCATGAATCCTCTCCTAGATGTACATGAGCAGGAACATGGCTGGAAAAGTGAGCTTCAGGAGTGTGATAGATTTTTCTGTGGGAAGAGGATTTTGGATGTGGGGGCGGGTTTGGGAAAGCTGGTTCCAAATCACCCATTTCCAATTTGGGAACAGATATGGCCCATGTGACCTAAGCATCTTGTCAAGACAGCTTGAATTTGAAATTGTGAATATGCATGTGGATGAGCTACAGACCCAAAAGGATTCACAGGATGGTATCTATGTGAATAGCCTGGAATTCACCCTTGGGCAAAAGGTTGGGAGAAAGCTTGGAAAACTTGGCTCATGTGAGATACAAATCCTACAACTTTCCTATGACTCCCTTGGACAGTGTCAGTGGTATGTGCAACATATACATGCAAAAAAAAATTCATGATCCCCTTCTGACAATTCCTGAAGAGGGAAATGATTTGGAATAAATTATTCATTACAGAACTACTCAGCTTTGGCAACAAATCTGCAGGTTAAGGGAGGAGGGGAACTATTCTGTCTGCAATGGTGTGTTACAGGCATTCTCTATTTTAGGAGCTTTAGCTTTGTGAACAGTTGATGACATCCTGCCTCTTAATGTCTGTGCTTTTTGGGAGGTCCTCTAACATTCTTCCTCTTGAGAACTTTCACAGGATTCAGGAACTAGAAGGACAAAGCAGGGTTACTGCTGTTTAAAAAATATATTGTTCCTGTGTTAGGAAAGACAGGTTCCAGCTCAGGTTTCCTCACACCTTGATAATCCTTGTACAAATACAGTTTTCTGCCCCAGGTCCCTCATTCCTGCAGTGTGCTCTCCTGTGTGTGGATAAAAGCAGAGAGAAATGAGCATCCAAGGACTTTTCAACAGCACCTCTGAAATAATACTAATAAAATATAAATTTCAGGAGTGGTTATCTTGCTTCTTGAGTAAAAGACTTGAGTTCCTCCCATGCTTACAGTTAATAATAAAGGCATACAAGGAATGAAGCTCAAGGCTGAACACATCAGCATGAAGGTTGTGGGGTGTAATCCTTGTCCCAGATCTCTGGCCCAACTTCCACTCTCTAGGCAGGGTAGGACAACACTCCAGACATCACTGGCCATTCATTTTCATAGATATTGAACTTTTCTTTTTTTAATTAAAAAGAATGATTTTTTTCCCTCCTCCTGCCACTTCCAGCTGCCTGAACAGCTATGATGACACCTTACAAAGTTGCCATTACATTAGTGGTATTAGTATTAATCACACGTTGCTTGATACTGTAATTGAATAGTTTTTACGCAGATGATATTAACTGATAAAATATGGCATCCTCATGAGAAAACATTACCTTGAAATATTAGTGTTATAATATGTTAATTTCTATGGAGGATAGGAGCACAGATATATGAGGAGATGTAAATTTCCAGCACTTGTGCTGACAATTTCCATGTCAACATAATTCTTAGGAATTCCTACTCACTATTTTGTGATGACTTATATGATGATGTATAACAACTTAAGGGGCTTTAAAATGCAGTATTTTGACTAATGCAGGTTGGTAAATAGCACACGGGACTGTTTCCTCCTCTTGATTCTGGGAAGGCTGACGCAAGCCCTTGGTATCGCCAGGAAGTCACCAACCCCAATGCTGAATCTCAAAGTGGGGGCTCAGATGGCTCTGGACACTTTGCATCTGCATTTGGCAGAGAGAGTAAAGGTTTTCATATCACAAATTGAGGGTGAAATAGAATAATAATTAAAAAAAAAAAACAAGGAGAAAACGGTAGGTGGTTAGTGCAGCACGTCTGGCAAAGCTGTCAGAAACTGGATTTTGGCTTGAAATCTGACTGGTAAAACATAGTCCAGACAGTTTATCCCAGCTGTGGACTCCTAATTCTGATCTATCTGTTTTCTGTATGCTCACCCCCAAGAAGAGTTGAACCTGACTGTGTACTTATTAGGATAAACTAAAGGGAGCTGTGCCAGGGCCCTGAACTGGACAGAAACCACAAGGCCTCATTAACAGCTCTTATTGCTAGGGGATAGTTTTTAACCAAGACAGCTCCTCTTGCCTTGCTGGCTTCTCATTTAATGGCACTGCTCCCCATGAGTTCCTCAAGAAATAATCTGGAATAACAAGACAAGAACCTGAGAGTGGAGAGGGGCACCCCAAAGATGGGAGAGATAACAGCAACAGAAGTTCTTGCATCCATAAAGAGGCAGCTAACCTGGCTGCTTGCTCTCTCTTGGGCTAATCTGAATTAATTGATGCTATTTGTGCCTTTGATACTCAAATGCAGAGCCTGGGGGTGGGAGTTCTCATGAAACAAGTGGCCACTTGGGAGAGCCGTCCCAGGTCCAATCATGTCATGGGCTCATTTGTCTCCCACAGTAATTCACTACTCACTTCAGTCACTTTAAATGTAAAACAGCTGCTGCTGCTTAGCCCTCTTTTAAGGTACCTAACCAGCAGCTTTAAACCAATCCTGAATGGGTCCCATCCCATAATAGTCTCCCACACAGTGGTCATTTGGAAACAATTAACCCTTGATTCAAGATCCTCTTAAAGAATCCTTTTCCAGGCTCTTCTCTGCTGCGGCCCATTGCATCCTTGCCTTGCCCCTTGCATGGGAACAGCTTTATCCTTTGGGATTGCTGTGGTTTGTGTAGCAGTAATCACCCCTGTGGACCTGCCAGGGTTGCTGCATGGATTTTGGGCAAACCTCATCTGCACTGAAGAAAATTGAAGGTATCACATAAAACAGACTAGTCCTCTATTGGAAAAAAAGGAAAAAAAATAAAGCTATTTGTTTCCTCTCTTCATTTCTCCTCGCACAGTACCTGGGGGTCTCATTCACACGTGTTTGGCATGGTTGCTACCCCTTGCCTCTCTCAGTCTCTGGTGATATGATGAACTGGAGATTAATCTGTTTTAAGGGGAAGCATCTGGCTTTGAGCTAATAAAATATCAATTTGTAACAGGGAGGAAAAGGCTCAGCGAGAGGTCTGCATGCTTAGGGCTTTGAGACCCAATTTGCTTCGGGAGTTTAATGCCACTTGTGAATTTTAGTCTGTGCTCTGAGCACTTCAAAACCTTTCTCCATGCAGTGGTCTCAGCTTTCTCCACAAGTCCCGTGTTTTCCCCTTGTTGGGGGTATCTCCCAGCTCTGGATCCTGCAGGGCTGCCCCCTCCCAGGCATCCCCCACCCTTCCCTTTTCCTCCTGGCTCTGCGGCCAGATGTGGCGGCCCCTCGCTGGGATGTCAAACTGGCAACACCCTTGATCCAGGCAGACAGACACTCAATAGCCAACTTCTGGAAAGCCTCCCCCCGCACTGGCCGGCTCTGACACAAACCAGCTGAAGACATTGCAATGCCAGAAAGTGTTACAGCTGGGCTGCCTGACAGATTGGCAGCACACACGCTGATTTGGGGACTGCATTTGGGGGCCCGCAAAGTACTCACTGTCCAGGCACCGAGCCACTAATCACAGTTTACATTAGGCAATCAGATACTTTTCAACTACTGAATGATCTGCTCTTTCCCCCCCTTTTTTCACCTTACAGGACCCTGTGTGTGTATATACAGCACCTCGGTGCTCCACATCTGCATCATGTTTGGAGCCGTATGTAATGCACAGCTACCAACCTCAGCCCAGGCAGCCACAAGGAGCCCAAATCACTGCTGCTCTCCTTCTTCCTCCCACTCCCCCAGCCCGACTTTTGCCTGTTTCTGTGCTGAATCACTTGATTAATTTAACCTGGGGGTTACCTAGCTATGGAAAAATCCTACAGGACTTCACACGAAGTGAGAGGCTTGGTGTCATTCTATAGGGGTCTGTCAGCATATAGAACCCTAGGAGTGGCTTTAGATGCAACTCCAGAGATCAGATCTTCCCTGAAAACCATAGATTTTAGAGTCATTTTTCTGGCACGCTGCTGGCTTAATCACTTTTATGTTAGAAGTGTTTCATTAGGAATGAATCTATGTCAGCCCCGTGTGCCAATTCTGATCCCTGCCTTGGCCCAGCCACGGTGCTGGAGATATATGTTCCTGTAAGATAAGTGTGCCATGGCTGGATGTCTAATGAACATGGCCTCATTTACAATAAGAAGGACTTAGACCTGGCTACGACCCAGAGGTTCTATTCCAAAGAAATGCTGACATTTTGGAAAACCTGGGTCCCGGTCAGAATGAATAGCTGGAATTTTTATCTTTTCCAAGCCAAAAAAAAAGAAAAAAAAAAAGGTGCTCTGAAAAATGTGCACAGTATGAAAACGTTAAAAACAAGCTAGGTGCCAATTTAAGGAAAATATGTAAACACAGAACATGAAAATTCATATTTTAATATAAACATATAAGTGAAATTAACAGAAATGTTTTGATGATGCTGAAATGAGGTATAATAACTTCTTCTCACCAAGTTTTTTTGCCACAGCTGATTTATTCCTATAGAAATGTTTTGATTTTGATGAAACTATATAGTTCCCACTGATAATTATTGTGTAAAAATAATTATGTGCACCATGTTAGAGAGCCCCAGACTTTTCCTACCGAAGAGGAAAGAGGGATCTATCACCAATATCTAGATAACTCCCAAATCTCCCAAGTTTGCTTGTGGAGAGTCAGGTCTTGGGGTTCAAGCAAAGCAAGAAGGTGCTTTAATGGTTTAACAAATGCTAAATTGTGCTTTGTTGGGTTAATATTGCCCTCTTCACTCTTTCTTCACAGACATTGCAACCCATCTTTGCCAATCATGGCTCAATTTCCCTATGTAAAAGTGCAAACACTGCTGCTTACTCATCTTTCCGAAGATCTCCTCTTACATAAAGCTCTGGTAAGCACCAATTAACCAATTAAGCAGGTAAACACACCCCTGATGTGAAGTGGGCACCCGAACTGTAGTGCAGATACACAAAAAAATAAAAGAACAGGGTTTATTTTGCGCCCAGATTGCAGTTTTATGGTTCCAGGGTAGAGCTGAAGACTGTTTATTTCTTTCCCTGGTGAATTTGGGATGCGACGACCAACAAACATCCCTAATGAGAAAATGGGAGAGGAAAGGGCTGTGGATGAGGTAAATACAGTGTATAACTGGGGAGGCACTGTGTGCAAGCACACACACTTAGAGTCTGAGCTAGAGCAGAGTGGACTTGAGAGATGTTATTACGCATTCAGGCAACTTCAATGTGCCACTAATAAAATTAAGTGTTGGAACATAAATGTTTTAATTTTAGTGCGAATGCTCCAAGCAATACCCCCTCCTGCACCCTTCTCTCCCACCCCCAGCCTAGACTAATCCATTTAGAGACAAATTTACATTTTATTTCTCCAAACCCTATTAGCATTAATATAAAGGTCAGCACTGAAAAGGCAGCTTCAGAAGCTAATGTGCCAGTGTGCTGTGCTCTGTGACCAGATGAGGGCACGTGGGTCTCTCACCCACTGAGTCTGACAAGAATTTGTAATTTAAGAGGGCGGTCCTCCTCTCCCAACATCCCCATAGCTCATGGAGATGATCAGGTCACCCTCTGGAAACCTAATGGGACTGCTTTCCCTGATATCAGAAGGGGCAAAGGGGAAGAAATCACTCTGTGAAAAACCTTCCATGACATGGAAAAAGCTGTATATTACAGATATTGACAATATTTAAAGGCTTTTGGGGAAAACAACATTAATTTTGGAAAAAATTCAGCTTCAACAGCGACGTGCTTTGGGTGTCCCTTATTTGGGATTTTATTAAGGGATTATGTGGCGTGCAAACAGAATAATGCTGGTTGGGATATTTGGCCTCTCAGCCCATCTTTGCTTCTGAAGGAGTCCAAAATGTCCATCAGGAGTATCCCTGCAGCTGAGTGGTGAAGTCAGAGCCTTGAAGAGAAAATTATTCTGGTTTCAGAAGGACAATATATCTATACGAGAACTCTGTGAGCTTGATGGGGTTTGAGGTTTGGTTCCAACTGTGAACCCCACCCTGGGAAAAAGCTGAATAACCTGGACTAATCCCATTGAATGTACTGGGCCTTCTTTTGTGTATAAAATTACTTATGTGCTAATTTTTCAGAGGACCCAAGCCAAGGACATTGACCACACATGCTGGACATCTAATTCACTCATGGCTCTGTGTTTAAATCATGTGAATTTAATCTCAAGTTTCAAACAGATGTTTGGTCAGACTTAAACAGGAATGAAGTTAGCTTCATGTCCCGGATCAAGATCCTGTGAAATTCCTATTTTTGTATAATCACAAAGCAGATGCCAAGGTAAAGCCGAGTGGTCCAAATTAATGTCATTCCTCCAGGCAAACTACATCATCCATTACATTTGTTTTTCCCCCATTACACTTGTGGGGTCTTCCTCCTCCTACTGCTACTACTATTACTACTAATCCAACATTAAAAGCTAAAGATTTCTTTTAAAAAAACCCCATAAAAATAATAAATCTCGAGCCCCAAATAAGCTCTCAAGCCACTCTAGGCCGAGCTGTCTAATTCAAGGATAAACTGATGGAGCAGGTGGAGATGCCAAATGTCATTAAGTTTGCCAGAGCCCAGCGCTGAGGAACACAAAGGTGAGAAGTATATTCCACAACAAATGACCCCTGACCGGGAGCTCCCTGCTACCAGTCCCCCTCGCTTTTAAATTAAACCAGTAAGCCTACTTGAGTGTCTAGCTTGTTTCATTTGATTCCACTCCAGGGGAAATTCAGCCTCTCAATTAAAGCTTTTAGAGTTTCACATGTGAAACCAAGGCATGGAGGCTCCTGGAGCTTGTGTGGAGGTCTGAGGCAAGACATTTGAGTTCAGTTTCTTCCCCTGCTACAAGGAATGCTCGTGTTGTTTCACCTGGTGCCTCAGTTTCCTTTTCTTATAAATGTGCATGCCCAAAAGGCACTTTTAAAACATCCAGGTGGAAATATGTGTAGTGTATCTTTTGCTTGTACATTCTGTCAGTGTTTCAGCATCTTCTTGAATTCTCAGGGTTGTATTAGTGATCTTCATTTAACTCGCTTTTCAAACAGAAAGCCATAAATAAAGAATCAATAGAAAAGCCCAGATGTGTCTCCATAGGTGAGGGCTGCAGGAATGCCATAGTTTTCATACCATCACACACAGGCAGACGTTTGGAAGATTAGGGGCTGCTGAATGCATGGCTGGGGATCAGCACAGAGTTATTTGCAGTTGTTTCTGTAATCGTGTTGCTCGGGGAGAAAATTCACAGTATGTCTTGCTGCCTGCCCAGCTCCCAGCCAGGCACCCTGGCACCCTGCTGGGGGGTGCTAATGCCCTGTGCCATGCCAGAAGACATGTAAATTAATTAAGTGGCTAAACACTTGGTCTGTGTTTGTTTCTTTCCTGTTATGGTTTGGATTTTTTAGTATCTTTTTTTAAATAATTTAAATCTGTTCACGACTTTTTTTTGATGGGGCCACAAATAGTTTTCATGCATAGCAAATATAAAGCTGGGCATTTGTGGGCTCACTTTACATGAGTTAGGATGGAAATATAAGATGGAGATTAGGGTCTCTAATTCAAATATTCATATTAATTTACACAAAGATCCTGTTTTCAGGGGATAGAACTGAGCATTTGGTAGTATGCATTTAATCCCATAGTCTCCAGGAAGGAAAGGTTCTGCCCTTCCTTATCTAACCTCCAGGATCAGGTGTATGATTTCTTCTCTTCTCATTTTTGGGGGAGAAAAAAAGGGACAGTAAAACTTTCATTCTTATCCTGGTTTCCTACAGGAGTGACTTTTACCTGATCTCCCATTCCCATCTCCCATGGCTGGATGGGCATTTCTGCTCCTCTGCCTGTCCACTCTTGGTAATTCTGAATCTGTCAAGAAATTTCAGACAGGTTTAAAAGAGAAAACTTTTTAAATCCTTCAAATTTGATAAAAAGAGATAGGCAGAGATGTGAAGCTCTGATAATGAACCCACTGAGGGAAAGACCCCAACTTGTGGTCAGTACTGATCTACTGATCAGAAAATTCACATCAGAGAGCCACTGCCAATGCTCTGCTCACAGGCAAAGCTCCAGTTGGTATTTCCAGCTTCTTTCATGCCAGAGCCTCCAAGGACAGCCTTTGATGCCACAGGAAACCAAGTGGTTCTCCTTGTGTTAGCTACTGGCCTATTTGTTGCAGGGATAGAGAGTTTCACTGAGCAAGGAAAAACTGAGGAAGCTGATTCCAACTAAAGAGTTGTATTTTGTCAACAGATCACAGGAAAACAACTACGTGAACTTCAGTGGTTACTGATTCACATTGTCATTAATAACACCATCAGATCTCCCCATACATCACCACATAGTAAAGGTTGGGGGATTTTGCTGCTTTAAGCCTTGTGTTTTAAATCTTTGCTGATGTTCCTGTCAGAGCTGAAAGAGAAGTTTGCATTACTGATGGGTAAACCTCATAAAGCATCAGGTAGGAGTGCTTGGTTTGAATAGGGAGTCAGGACTTCCAGTGCTGTGCCAACACGATCAGAACTTCCTTGATTTTTAAAATGTTTAAAATTTTGGATGGCAAACTTGAGAAATATGGATTTACCTTGGAGATGCCATTTAGTTCTTGTTTTCCTTTCGGCAGGCTGTGGGAAAGTACTTATCTTTGGATGTTTTTGTTTCTTTTTTTTTTTCCCTCAAGTTAATTGAGCCCAAGCCCCCAGTAGCGAGGTACCTGACTGTTGGTTTTATGGACCACATCTGCACAGTATGGGCAGAGCCTTCCAATCCTCTAGACATGTTCAGCTGTACAGAAGTCAACGGAGCCACAATAAACGTGGAAACTCTGCTGTGAATGTGTCCCCTAACGCCCACTACAGCTCTCAAAGCCTGGCCCAGCTTTACTGAGTGCAAAACTAGGAATGAGCATTTTTTTAGGCACCAGTTTATTAGCTGGCTGTTAAAAACCTGGTTGGGAATTTGGAGAGGGGAATCTGTGGGTTCTTAGAGTGATAATGTTCAGAGGTGTCCTGAGGATTTCTTTTGACAGAGGTTTGAATTGCTCTTCACTGTAATTGAAACACCTAGAAGTGACTTTACATCTAATTTAGATCAGATGCAGAGGGTGCAAGGACTAGCCCTCAGCAGTTCCAGACAAGGTGATTTTTGATTCTGTAAACCCAAACATGTATCTTTTGGTTTCATAGTGACCTACTCTGCAAGCATGTGAGTCCCCATGATGACATCTGAACAGGGACAATGTGGCACTGGAGAAATAAAGAAACCCAGACACCCTGCAGTGAGGAAGACATCAAATTAAAACTCTTTAGAGAAATCTCTCACTTCCTATTTGCTAAATCACTCATTTTGTAAATGTCTTTGCTGTTGGTGCTACCACATTTAATATGATCAATAGTCTTATTCTCTAGCGTTCCCCCAATTGACGGGTTGAAGATGCCAGGCAGGAGAAAAGGGGGTGGGATGTGGAGTGAGGGGGCTGGGAGGAGGAAACTGTACTTGATCCTTATGGAAGTCAGTTAAAATTAATTGGAAAAAGCTTTTAAAGACCTAAGATGAAGACCAAATGTATCTCAGACCTGCGGCCTCATCCCCGACACTGAATGCGAAGGTCATTGCAAAGCTGTAGATTTATGCGGAAGGCTTGGGTGATGGAAAATGAGACAAAAGCATTTGGATTTTATTATTCCATTTACTCTGACCCTGGGCCATAAAGGGTTTGGAGAGCCTGTTTTATGTATTCAGCTGGTTGCCACACTGACAAGCATTTGGAGCCACTTAAATAAACCACCCCAACCCACAGCTGCAACAACACCATATCAAATACAGGTTAGAGTTGAAATGTAGAGCCAGCAGCACAGCGTCTCCAGCAGGTGCATGTGGAGTGTTTTTTAACCCCCTTGGTTTTGGAATAGTTCCCTTATTTATCTATCAGCTTTGATTTAAAGACCATTTAATCACCAGTGTAACTCCAGGTTAGAGCATGCACACACACACAGCACTGACACATGCAAGATGCTTTCTGCTGCTCCTCCTAATTCCTGGTTTTTCATGGGACTAACACAGAGTTTGAAAACCTCCTGTTTTGGGCCCAAAACCAGGCAATTCTGTCCTAAGTGCCCCTTTCCCAGGTTGTTCTATACACACACTGAATCCCTCTGATTCCTGGCAGGCACCACCGCTTTGGAGAAACAAGAGACAGGAAAGAGTAATGTATGGAGAGGGGGAGAGGGAAAGAGGATTTTGCTTAAAAAGAGGGTAAAATAGAGCATGTGTTTGGACTGATGACAGCAAAACTAGGTATCCAGGCATGCTGGGAAAAGGGAAAAGGCAGACAGTCAACTGCACATCCAGTCACTCAGAAATCAGTGGGAAACCTAATATCGAGTTTCTTAATGTGTCTTGCACGCTGAATGTGTAAGATGTTGAAACTCTCCTGTGGGCTACAGGATGTCTTGTGCCGATGTGAAGGTGTAGAGTTAAGCTTAAGTAATCCACAGACATTCAGATTTTCTAAGGAATTCGTTTTCACCCTGCCTGCCCCTCTTTTGTTCCAATTTTCCATTAATTTTGTGTGATTGTTCCTGCTCTGGCTCTCAAATGGCAATATCACCACTGTGGATGCAAGTTCTTCTGAAAACCGCTACATTTGCTCACACAAGCCAAGTTGCTCATTTATTAGATTTAAGGAAAGCAATTCACCTTTAAATAGGGATCACAACTACTCAGGGCAAAACATTGAGTAGCCAAGAGAGTTTAAAAAAATGGCAAAAGTGTATGTCAAATACATTTGAGTAACAAAGCAATTCCAATCTCCTCTCAATAACCCACTAGCTGGAGAAAGAGGCTAATTTATGTGCTGTGAATTTTGCACTCAGCCTCTTCCTAGAGGCTATTCTTTCAGGAGAGAGTTGAAACACATGATGGCTGAGATGAAATGTTGGAAAAGACTGCACTGCTGTAGTGGGTGTTTTCCAATCTTGGCTAAATGAGCACAAGACAATGGTTTGTAGGACTTTTAATTTCTAAATTCCCATTTTCTATAGTTTATTTTCCTCCATAGCATGTTTCCATAGGGATCAAACTGAATTCTAACCAACACCTCTAGTCATGTATTACTAGGAATATTATGACAAAAGCTAGGGTAGCCGGGACATCTTGCAGTCTTTTAATTTATTCTTATTTTGTGTTATTCATATTTAATTTTGAGTGTCAGGCATTGCCTAATCTACATATCAATCTAGAATAAAATAGGAACTGATAATGTTTAACAAAATTCAAGGCCTCTTTTCAAATTAAGTGTCTCTCATGAGAGTGAAAGGACAATAATACCAATTCTTGCTTTCATAAAGCAAGAGAATGCAGTCAGCTCCATCTTAACCTTGAAGATAATGTTGCATGACAGACAGCTCTCCTTTGTAGTAGATGCAAACCCAAACTAGAAATCCCAACCTTTGCTGCTCTCCAGCATCAGGAGGGAATGATAATCCGAAATTTGCTTGGCTAAACCAACACGGATATTTAATGGCCTGAGAGCTGCTTTGTTTTGTAGGGCTTGTGGTGTGACCATGAAAGCTGAGGGTGTCCTTGCATGGCTCTCAGATACCTGGGCACAGCTGTCCACACCTGAGGTGGAAAGGGAGCACTGCGTCTCACCCTGACACAGGCAGAGCAGATGAATTGAGTGCTGGAAATGCCCTTTTCTCTGACTGCAGCAGGGTGTGAGCATGATGAGATCAGATGTAGACATCTACCTTATAGACATGTAAAGCTCCAGGAGACAAATCCCAGGCGTGCTCACCTTTATCAGCTCTTTGCCATGGCAAGGGCTGGGTTTGCCTCTCCCTCCCACTCTCTGCCTAGAGCAGGCAACAGTTCTGTCTCTTGATTTCTGAAATGTTCCCATTTAATTAATGTCACCGGGCTCGGCGTAGAGAGATGTGAGTGAAATATAATTGTGTGGGCTAGAAAGAGAGTCAGAGGAGATGAACTGAAGGTCTGCCCTGGCCCTAGACTCACAGCAACTGAACCTGAGCCAAATGTTGTGCAGAGCTGTTATCTGTAACATAATGTGAGTGAACTCCTGATCCAAACTGTTCAGGAGAGCCCAAACCCCAGGGCTCAGCTTTTTATTCAGTAATTATTGATGCAGTCTCAATATTCAGTATTGGAGCAAAGTAATTTGCAGGCCTAATCATCCTACATCTGGAAATGGGAAATGAATGAAAAACAATTCCTATTTACTTATACATGATAATTAATCTTACTGGATTAAGAAGACCTGATACTTTAAGTGCCTCGCTGAGGAGATTCCTCTGTGTTTTATGGACATTTAATGTCAGAACTGAATAGAAATTAGAGGTTTTCTCCACGTTAAAATTTTCCAAATGTAAGTCGCAAAATGATCTGACAAATAAAAATTTGTAATCTTGAGCAAAAGCCACTCCAAATGGAATCAGTGTTGGATCTGAGGCTTTCTCACTGAAATATTGAAAACCTTCTATTTAAAGCTAATAGCTGCAGCATAAAAAATGTGCAAATCCAGTCTTCAATCAGATAATGTCTATATTTCCATGATGCTGGCAAGAGTTGGGTAAGTTGCTGAGGCTGATAACCTTCAGTCAGACCTGTGATACTAGAGAAAGAGAGCTGGAAATGTTTCCCTTTTCCTTTGGTTGCTAAAACTTGAAATCTTCCATAAGACACTAACATGAACCAAAGTAAAGAATGAAACGATAACCAAATCTGGATGGTTTCCAGCACCCAGAATTGGTTCCTTTCTGTCTAGCCTAATCCCATTTAGGCTGCACTGATAGGGAAAGTGCTGGTATATAACAAAACTGGCAGTCCCAGCCATGTCCCATCAGCAAAATATTGCAGAGTTTCACTGTGGTATCTCTAATGGTCACAGAAGCAGGTGAGAAAGATGGGAGGAATGAGCTGAGTCCAGCAATTCCAATACTGTTGTGTGGAAAACTGGGGTCATTTGGCTCACAATCACTGCTGCTTGTCCAGGGTTACATGAGTCAGAAAGCAAGCCAGCATAAGAACATAATATCACAGGATATATTGGCCTGCTTAATTCAAAAGAAAAAAAAATAATAACCACATGTATAGAGATTCCTGCTGATCAGTAACTTTCACTGAAATTGGGACAGTTGCATTTTAATTGACTTTTTCCCTTACAGCATTGCATTGGGAAATCAGCTCTGATATACTCGTAGCAAGGTGGAAAACAGTTGAACTCTTGTCAGATTTCTGTAGAGATCAGATGGTATTTATTTGCCGTGGTGCTCTCTTGGGCTAGATTCAAACTCAGGTTCTGCAGATTACAAGGAAAACCTTTGGAGCCTCAGATGGATTTTATGCTGACTAAATTTAGAAATATTAGCAATTAAACCTGAAGCTGGGTTCCTTTTTCTTGGCATTCCTATGAAATGTTGCATTAAGGAGAGAACAGGGTGAAAATAAGAGCTGGTGGACTAAGGAGGAGGATAAAAGATTCATGAATATTTCTGCTAATAAAAAGTGCTGAGCTTGGCCTATTTGATTCATGGGGTCACATTATGCATTATTTTTGAGTATTCAGATGACCTCCAGGAATTCGTAAAGCTTTCATAAAAGTAGAGAATTTCTTGATATTTTAGCCCCAAGTATGCTTTTAAAGAGCACCAATCTCATACAGACACAACTTAATTCCAATTCTAGAGAAAATATTGTTGCTTCCAGTATTAAAAGCATAGGTTATATTAACAGAGTAGATACAATTTTTTTTCTCTTTTTTAGGAGAAAGCACAAGCACTTAATTTGTTTTGAGGATGCTTACTGTTTATTATCACAATTAATAAAAAAATTGGTTGTAGGCATCTTAGGAGGAGGCAAAAGTGATCCATAGGAACTGGACAAGCAGTCACATCACTGACTCAATCAATAACCACAGCCAAAATGGTTTGGAATGCCCCATCACCTGCATATCATTTCTGCCAAATTTCCATGAATCTTTCAGAATCACAAAAACATTTGTAGAAAATCAGAAGCTGTTTACAAGCTGATTTTTGGTGAAAATTTTTATTGCTGTGAAAAAGAAAGGCAAGGAGGAGGAAATCCCAGCCTGGTTGCCTGTCATATAACTTTGTGAAATACTTTTGGTGTTTTTTGGTCCTCCAGCCAAATGCAAGCCCTGAACAAAACCCAGCCCTGTTGAGCAAACTGCTTCCTAGCTGCAAGCATGGTGACCATTCCTGCAAACAAAGAGAGAGGAAAATATGTAAATTTAAACAAATTCACAATTCTTTTTTTCCTCAGAAAAAAAGCTTTCATGTTATTTGAAATAGCCAGACTGCTAGAGTAATGTTCTTACATATAAATGGAAATCCTTTTTGATATTTACACTACTGATTTCTGCACTTTCTTTAATCTCTGCTTTCAAATTAATAGACAATAACATCAGATTCCTTCCTTGGCTCACTCAGCACTTGTGCATATTTACCCAAGTGTCTAGAGTGGAGATTGTACACATATCTCTAATCCACCTGCCTATGTTAGTTAAAAGCCCAGATAAAATCAGCAGCACTTAAATCTTAACCTTTTAAGTCTGAAATGTTTTTAAAGTCTGGGCTCATGGCAACTCCACTGAAGACGGGGTGGGGGGAGAGGTGGAAGTTGAATGTAAAACATTTCACAGCTAAAACTATTGTTTCTTTCCAGTGAAAAGTAAGCTCAGGAGTCCCACTTGAGTGTTACTCTGAGAACATTAGTAATGCTGACCAGCTCATAAAGTTTGCAGCAGTGTTGAGTGCTCCAAGCCTCCTACAGTCAACTTCATTTTCTGTCTCGTCACTACACAGCTCCCGAAAACCTCAGCAAGCAAAAGAGAAACTCAAGGAGTGTGAGCTGTGATATCTGGCACTCTCCTTCCCCATCTTTGCCTTTTGTTTCAGTGTTTGGCTCCGGACCCTTCAGAGGCCACTGAGTGATTTAACACCTGGATGGCCTCGGGACAGCAAAGATACTCTAACAGTGTGTTGTGCTCCCTTCTTCCTTAAATAGTTTCAAATCTCTTGTTGGCTTCCCTCAGGAGCTGGGCCTGAGCGAACAGATGCACCTATTCCTTAGGGAATGAATAGTTTGTTTATGTAGAAGAGATGAATGGGGCAGTAAGGGCGTCTAGGTCAGTTATTTAGCATGAAAAAAGCCATCAGGATCACCCTGCGGTATTGCCCTAGGAAGTTTGGAGCAGCTGAGTACAAAGGTGTACACACATCCTCCTCCAGCCCCCTCAGGGAGCACTTTAATTAGGAAGGAGGGCAAATTACTTGGGACGCTGTGTGTGGAGGTATGGAGACAGGCTGTCCCAGCCCTGTCTCCCGGGGGGACAGGGCAGGGGATGGCACTGCAGGCTGTGGGTGTTCTCTGGGCATCCCTTCAATCCGTTCCACTTCTCCCCGTGTCACACATCCCTTACATCTGGGCCCAAGCATTAAGGACCTTTTTTTTTTTTTTTTTTTTGTTTACCCCCAAGCTAACGCTGGGGGAAAGGGCTAGCTGGGAACATGGATGAGGAAAGTATGTGTGCATCTTTCTTTTTTGCCCATCTCTTTTTCTCTCAATCTACCCTCAACAAGGGTGCCTATAGAATATAGCATAATGCTGCATTGTTGGGTTGGGGATTTAATTTCACTCCATCACAAGCTACCATCGGAGCCCCTGTCATTGCAATTTGTCACACTTTTTTGTGTGCTATATCTCACTGAAGTCACATCTCCTCCTCAGCCCGTTGCATAATCTCCTAGTCTGGAACAAAGCTCTCCAACATAATGAAAGAGGTGAAATCAGGGAAGGGAAAGTCAATGGTTACTGTTATCACTATAGAACTCGCTCCCACTGGCTCTGCAGGTTCAGTCACACCACGCAAAACAGAGTAAGAAGGACATGCTGTGTGTGTGTGTGTCTTTTTTTTTTTTTTTTAAAGCCTGTTTATTGAACCTACAGGCAGCACCATTGGCTGCTGAGAGATGTAATCCCATTCCCTCCCGCAGACCACCAGCCATAAAGAGGCTGCAGGATGTCCCACTGGCCCACCAGGGAGTTGAGAGCCTCCAAAATAGATATCACAGGGAAAGAAGTGAAGAAATCAGTTTGCTTTAAAGGAGGGGATTGACTCACGTCTCAGGCTAAACCCACAATAACGTTGTACTTAGGGAAAAGACCCTAAAAAGGCAGAAAGAAGACAGAATGGTGTGCTTGAAAGGAAAAAAATGAACATCTGCCAAAATAAGCAGGATTTTGTTTTCTATAGGAGGGTGGTCAAGGACTCTGTTATGTGTTGAAGGCTGAATTTTGAAATCTAAGCTGACTGCTTTAAGCTCGTGGGGAATGACACAGTGGCTTGCAGGGCTGGCCATGTACTCAGGGCTGCACACCTTGCTGCACTGCTCCAACAAGGACCTCAGTGTCCTCCCTGCATTGCTCCTGGGCATCTGTAATGATGTCCTCATGCTCTCACTCAATTAAAACATTAGAAACTTGAATGAATTTAAGATTCACTTACTGTGACCTCACCATAAATGGCACATTGGCCCTGAAAAGGCAACTTGTATTCTTGGGGAAAGGGGCTTCGTGAAGTCCTCTGTGCTATTCCTGTTGCTGTCCTGTGGAAGGTAGAGGAGCAGCCTGATGTAGATAACTGGTTCACAGAACAATAATCTTTTTGTTCTTCCTCACTGGTGTTGCCACTCTGCCTGCTCAGAACTGGTGTAAAATCCAGTCATTCTGGACTCCCAGATTTGAAATATCTGGGAAAACACTTTGCCAGGGTGGAGTTCATAGGCAAAATCCAGTGATTTGCAGTTGCAGCTTTCAAGACCTGGCAACAGAGTTATTTTGAAAATGTGTTTTGAGGACTCCTTAAGAAATGTAAATAATGTCCTCTATGAGGAATTTAGATTTTTTTTCAAGAGGGTCAAAAGAAAAGAAAAATCTGAAACGTGAAATATTTATGGCCTTGTTTGAGTTCTTATATTCTAATATCTGTTTAATTTTTTTTTTAATGGAAAAATTGCATTTTGGCTGAAACTTCGGCCCCAGTTTTTGATCAGTACTGAACACTGTCCTTTCATGCTAAATAAAGAGAAAGTATAAAGTATTCACAAGACATGTATCAATTTGACATCAGTGTAACATTTCTTAAGTGGCTCATTCAGGAGTGAAGCCCATGACTAACAGGCAAATGGCAGCGAGATACAGGGAGAGATGGTTTTACAAAGGAGAGCAATAAGAAAGGAAAATGTTACACTGTTTGCACCGTGTGTTTTATAAGGAAGATCAGGGTAACAATGAGTCACTATGGAAAGGATTTATTGGGCTATGGAGCTAAAAGTCTGTAAAGATTAAAATTCTGATGGGGTTTGGATGGGGAATTGTTTCTGAGGTTAGTTTTATCCTGCACACTGTCCAAGTTATTAATCCCCTTGTGTTCCCTAAGCTGGGTAGCTGGTGTCGATATGCTCCCCGGGCCGATTTCAGGCACGCCGGCCGCAGGCTGGTGTAATATTTCTCCAGGCGAATCTCTGGGTGGTCTTGTCTTGTCTTGTGAAGAGTGAGAAGCAGATAGCAGGAGACTTTCAAGATTGCTGTTGCAGGCATCAGTCTTTGAGTGGAAAATAATCCACCTGGAAGGACGCGGCCCTGGCGAGGAGGGGCGGCCGGTGCGCTCCGATCGGGAGATAAGTTACACGCTGAAATGTCTGTGGGCAAGGTGCAATTTGTCAGGGAGAGGTGAGGCTGGAGATCCAGGCTCTCTGGTGTCTGTTAGCATCTGCCACTCGCAGCCACTTGCAGCTTCCCAGGAGCTGCTGAGCCCTGGCAAGCAGCACACTTCACTGCCTCGAAAGCAGGTGACTGGCATCAGCCTGCAGCTAACCCCTGTGACAAACCCCAGGGATGTGATGACTTGCTGCAGAAGGTGTCTAGTGTCCAGCTTTCCTCAGGGGTGGCCGTGGGATGTCTTGCAGCATAAAACACAAAGGGAGTGAAACTGGGACAATCCCAAGTGAAAATAAAGTAGGCAGGGGAAGCGTCTTGTGATAGTCCCATCTCCAGGGTTGATATCAAGCACTCTTTTCTCGTGTTGTGGATGCTGAGATGCTCCTGGAGCAGATATTTTAGTTTGGGCAGTGTGTTCCTGCAGGCAGCAGGGAGGAGAGCTGTCTCAGTGTTTTGCATGGGGCCATGAAGAGGCCGGGGAGCCCCTTCGTGCTAATCCCATGGTGTCTCTGAACTCCCAAGGAGACTGATCTCAGATCTGGCCCCTAAAGACAGATGCTCCAAGTCAGATTCACCGTGGCTGGAAGTTTTTCCAAGGATGTTCCCCCCTGGTGCTTTGTAAACCAGGAGAGAATATCATGTTTCACGGAGAAGAGCATGATATTATCACTAGGCATTAGTTTTAACGAAGAGGAATTTGGTGAATTTGTCACTCCCCTGCATAGTTCTTCTGGTTTTGCTTTTGTTATAGCAGTTTACACAGTGTAAGGAGATAGGATGGAACAGAAATCCCCTTTTTATTTTTGTTGTTGAAGAACCTTTTTTACAAGGGAAGGGCTCAAGATGTTCATAGCTCAAGCTTGGTTTGGATAAAGCAGCCCACTGTCTGAAGTTATCCAAATTACCTCTGCTTCTGTTAGGACAATGAGTCAGGAGATTTATAACATGTCTATTTCTCATTCCATCTGGAACTACCACTGGAAGATTTTTGTGTGTGGGTCTGGCATAGTCAGCTCTGATCCCATCTGGAGTGAGTGAGTAAAATGCACCTGAGTGGGAAACAATTTTACTGAACTTTTCAGAACACTGAACCACAAAACCAGAGGCTCAGACCTAAGGATTCTCAAGAACAATCTTGTATTTCCTCCAATAAAGGCAGTCCTGGATTTCCAGGATGAAGGCACAGAGGAGACATAGTGACCACTCTAGAATTCAAAGGACAGAGAAAACTTTATAAAGTTTTGCATAAGAATGAGCATGTGCCTTAATACCTTTATTTTCTATCCTTAGGCAAGTGTAGCTCACGCAAAAATGCATGGATATTCCTCAGAAGAGTTGCTTTTCTTAATTCTTGTTATGCATGTGCATTAACCTCAATTTACAGATCTAAATTAGGCCAGCTGACAAATGTGGTGCCATTAGCTACAGCCCTTCAAAGACTACTTGTAAATTGGAATATCATATGTTATTCTACCAAGATCATCTCCAATAATCCCATGCTCTGCTAAAATCCCTCCCTGGCAAGGATTCTCCAGTAACTTCTTAGAGCCAAACACCATCTTTTTATACTGCCTGGGTAGAATTCATTAACAAGAAGTAATGGGAAAAATCTGGGCCTTTACTACAAAATGATCCCTAACAATTTGAAAAATCACATGTCAAAGAGAAAGTTTGAAGCCTGATTTATCAGCATCTTGTAATGGATGTTGCATAGCTTTAAAAATAAGTTGCTGTCTCTGTGTAACAGCATCATTCTGCCTTCTTCTGGATGGGCAAATGAAAATGGTTGGGTCTGAGCTTTGTGTATGGGCTTCACTTCAGAAAACCAGAAAAATAAAGGATGGCAGAAAACTTCACTGCTGATCAGCAGATCTTCACAATGCCAAAATCTGCTCTCATTTCTTGATATTTTATGTAGCAAGTGGTGAGGATTTGTTCGATGTTTTGCTCGGGAGCTCAATCAGGTCCTAATGGCACTAAATTCCTGTCAGGATTTTAGGACACAGATTCCTCCCCTGCAAAAACCAGCTGATATGACCTAGGCAAATCACTTCTGATCAGGTTTTCAGTAGTTCTTCAGCAAGTTCTTACAAGTGCTTAAGCAGGTTAAGTGCCCAAATCCTATTAATTTAGTTTTGAAAAGCTGGCCTTTAGTCTGTCTAGCACATATTTTCATAGGTATTTATGATCCTAGCTACCTCTGAGGACTTGCCCCTCTGTGCCTTCAGGAAAAGATGGATAACAGCACAACCCTACCTACCAGGGATGTTGGCAGGACATGTACATTAAAGATGACACAGAAATAATTTAGACTGGTTGATCTCACAGCTGTATTTACATGGCCTAATTCTATTCATATGAACTCTTCAGAAATAAATGGAAATGCAGTGGTCATAAAACTGGTGTCAATATAGAATGAATCTTATGATGTGATATGATGATGAGAGGAGAAATGGGTGCAGAAACTGAGGGACCTCTTATTCAGAGAGGGCTTTTTTCTGTTGGGCAAGTGTTGAGGGACTTGAGGATGGAAGCCCTTCTTCCTTCTTTTTTGTCATGACTGTGGAGACAAATGAAAGCTGGATTTTGCAGAAACACTTCTAAAGCTACTATGTAAACCGGTTTAAATACTAAAATGAATCTGTAGGTATTCCTCTTACCTACCCCTCAATTCTTGAGGCAAAATGAGCCCAAGCACTTTGGCTGTGAAAGGTGGGAATTTGCACTCCAGGAAATAGCTGAGCATTAATGACATTCAGCCGGTATGGAAGCATATATTTTATAGGAAACCACATTGGTTATGCTTGAGAAATCTTTCTAGGACAGCCATTGCCCTGAGACTTATGCATCTGCATAAAGTCTGCTACATTAGAAACTGAACAGAATGGCCTGTCTCTCCCACGGTCTTAAGTTAACACTTTTCCTTTTGTCTGGGGCACCCTTTTCTAAACTTGAAATCCAATTGGCCAACAATTAAAGCCAATTAGCACGTGAGGAAAATAAACGGCAGAGCCCACTTCTATGTGTTTCCCGGGCTGTTAGAAAGCCCAGTTAGCTCAAGGCATTAGCATAGCTCAGGATCGGGCGAGGCACACAGCACAGAGTAGTTGGCTTAAAGTATTAGACGCCTGCGATAGCGCCCTGGCTGAGCGGCACTGTTATTCTGGGCTCACAGCTGCCAAACATTCTTGACAGTAGATGAGGCAGATGTCCAAGGACAATCAAAGAGAGAAGAAAGTTTAAGCCAACGTTTGCCTATCTCATATTCTCTACTTGATCCTCTCCTCAAAGACAAGGCACAGCTGTTGCACTTCAAGGTCTATATGGTTGAACCCAGCAACTCCTCCCTTTCTCCCTCCTGGCCTGCCTGAGCTTTCTGTGTGCTGGACTTTGGCAACCTACCAGACCTCATTAACTCCTAACAGGACAATTCATGACATTAAATGGGTTTTATTTAATCTTTTTGTATGTCTGTGAGTATCCGAGAACAATTCTGCAGCATACTAATTGCGTGAAAACGCGGCGGATGATAATTATGTGCACACTGCCCACCAGTCTACACGGGATCACCCTGGGCCACAGGAACAAGCACTGTAACATTAACAAGGTGATTTGTTATAGCTGCGATGGCAAAGGTGATACAAAAACAGCAGACAAAGGTGTTTGGCAGACAAAGGCATCGAGAAGCTCGGTCATTTTGCTCTCACTGATGAATAAAAATACAAGAACCGTTGTGATAATGAACACAGTGAATGATGGCAGGTGTATTAGTAAAAGCAGAAGTGTCATATCTATTGATTCCAGTCCACCACAACAATTAATCCCACTCAGACCCTGCTCTCTGCAGCCCTTGTTTCTGCCTGATATTTTGATCTGGGCAGGGAGTGAGTTGCTGGCCAGGTTTTGTGATGATCAGGTCGATTCCTACATTTGTTTCTTTTTTTTCCTGAGTTCCACAGCAGTTACTACCTCACATGATGTGGGACACACATCTGCCATGTGGCCCTATCAGATAGGGATACTTCCAGTTCAATTCCATAGTATCCATGTGACAAAGGAAGTGTGAGTAGCATTAAAATGTCCCCTTAAGGGAATATATGGCATTTTAGGACCCCCAAACTGGATCTCATTGGCCTACAGGAATAGACTAGGACATGGAAAACTAAGGCTCTGCCACTAGTTTACTCTGTAGCCTTTAGCAAATCATTTATTTCACGGTTTATTCTGAGCCAATACATGGGAATAATAACATCTAGATCCATTTAAAAAACACTGTGAGACTGTGCAAGGAAAGGAATTGGCTAACTTCAAAGTACTACTATTATTAACTGAACACAGATCTGTGGAAAAGATGTAGCTGGCCAGTTTAATTCAAATAGCCAGCTGAAGTTTCTGGTCCAAAAATATGGGAAGTTTGGTTTAGATTTTCCAAACGTTAGCTTAAGTAATGCAAGTTTCTCAAAAAATATAACTTCATGTTTTCAGCTTTTAAAAATTGTTTACACATGGATTTTTTTTTTTTTTTTGCAACAGGCAGAGTTGCAAATCCTGAACAAATAGAGGCAAAGATTTTGCTCCCCAAAACAAAACAGCAGTGAGTTTTAAGGAAGAATCCTACAATACATTTGTATGTCCATAGTGGAGGGGCTCTTCCTCAAATTTATCACAAGTCTGAGTGTCCAGCAGTTGTAGCAAATGCGTTTTTTTCCTATTATTCTCTCCACCAAGAAGTATTAGTGCCTTCTGCCCTTCACCCACTGGTTTGTTCATCCACCCTGCTGTTCTTGCTCTCAGCATCCTGAGCTGCACCATCAGGAGCCACAGCAGACACTGAGGCCAGCACATGCTTGAAGCTTAGCAGTGCTGTCTGACAGGAGAAAAGTGTCCTTTCCATGGCTGAGAGGGTTGAAAATGGCTCTGCTCCACCAGCAACCTCCCATGGACTGAGCCACAGCAGCCTGTGCACGTTCTTGAAGCACAACAGCTTGGGAGCTGACACATTTGCTCAGACCATGACCATGGTTCCCATGCCTCATCTGGCAGGCAGCAACTGGTTAAATTGTGGCAAAGGGATCACTTTCAATTCTGTGACTATATCCATAACATAATCTGGGATTTCAAAGGAGCCTTGGGCAATCAGCATCTCCCACTGCTCTACTGCGGGCTTTGCATGTCTCCATCCCTTGGGGTCTTAGTTATAATTCCTAGAATAAAATAATGTCAAAAACTATTTTGAATGTCTCCTAAATGTAATAAAAATCTATCCCTGAAGACTCATCAGCGACTGGTCTCTGTATGCCAAATTTAATTTTCAGTGTAGGGAGGAGAGGAATGAAAACAAACAACCCCTTAAACAATGACATTGGGATCTGAATGTGCTGTGCCTCCCAAACCATCCAAAATCAAACACAAAAGGATGCAAAGCATTCCCAAATGCCTTCCCTTTGCTTCTCTTCTCACAGCAACTCCAGTGGACTAAAGCCTTTGACTGAGAACAAACTTGTGACCACAGCAGTGATTTGGCTGCTCTTTCTCACTCCAGCAGCCCTTCTCCATCTCTCTCCAATGCCCATTTGCAGCAGCTTGGATTTATTTTTTGGCTATTTCAAGTCCATCAGGAGCTTAAGGGATGAATGTGAGGAGGCCTGTGTGAAGAAGGACCTTGGGTTTTAGGGTTTGAGGGGCCAGGCTGTGGTTTGCTCTGTGCTGCTGTGCTCTGGATGTGCATGTCAGACATTGGTGCCACCTTCCTCAGAGGCAGCTGGGGTTGTTGCATACTCAGGATCCCAGGAAAAAACTGAAAAAAGCATCAGGAAACCTCGTGAAATAAGAGCAGCAAGAGCAGCACTGCAATAAAACTGAGGCATTTGCTACCAGCAGGCTGGGAGAATTAGGGGGCAACATTTTTGCCCAACTTTCAGCTGGCTGAGGGAGGGCCAGCTTCACAGCTACTGCCACTCTTTGCTCAAGGCTAAGAGGAATTTGGCAGCTGAAGCCCCATCCTCACACATTCATTAAAAACCCCATTTATTCTGTGTGATTTAGTGCTGTGAGACACATTAGGAAGCAGCAGCTAACTAGTACTTGAAAAGTTGCTTAGGTCTATGCTGCTAAAGATATTTAGGCACCTAAGCTGCTTCAGAGAGATTTTTCAAAAATGCCAGGATGATTCATTTCTATTAATTTCAATAAGAGGCAGTTAAATGGTGCATTTATTTGTCACTGCCTAACTGCTTAAAAATTGGATGGTGCTGACTCTGAAGATTTAGGAGCCCTGGCTCTTCACCAGAGCCAAAATCCCATGAAGCAACCATCATTTTCCCTGTCCAAAACTCCCTGTATTTTGGGGGCCATTTGCTGGGTCTGTCCATCTTTTACTGCTGTTTCCACTTTAAAGGAGGCTGTATTTTAGTGCCTGGGGAAGGATTTGCTGTATACACATGGCCAGACCATGCTTAAGGCTTTTTAAATATTAAAGAAATGGAGAAGCTGAAGTTGCCCTGAGGCTTTGTGTCCACCATCCCTCAGCCCAGGTGTGAATCCCCATGAGTCCCCACAGTAAGGGTGGCCTGATGAAGTGCTGATTTTGATGACATATGTTTTAAGAAGTAAAAATTAAATGCTGAGACTTTTAACGCTCAGACAGAGCGCTTGGGCTTGTCTGACATATTTTCTTGTGGTTTTTTTGGGCTGTGCTTTCAAGGCACGAGCAAGTGCCTAGAATGCAGGGATGGCCCTGGAAAGGGCAGAGCTCCCCACACACTGTGGTAAAGTGGAATGGATCAGTTGGAATCTCAGCTGCTGGCTTGGCTGGGAAACACCAGCTGAGGGTTGCAATCCTGTCTCTAGATAGTGTCCCAGGGCTGGGAGCCAGCAGCCTGGGGTGGGAGCTGCTCAGTTGTGGCACTCTTGTCCTGTGAGGGCATGACATGAAATTGATGCTTTCTGTGCCAGAGAAGAGGAAAAACACGGTGGCAGTCACTGTGGGAGGGCACACATCCAGTCCAGCAGCAGAGAGGCTGGCTCAGGTGTCTCTCCTCTCTGCAGAGACAGCAGGGAAGGCAGCCAGGGTGGCTCAGGTCTACGGAGTCGGTCAAGCAGAGCAAAACACAAGGAAAATCTTTCTCCAGGTCCCCAGCTGGGTTTGCCCTGACACTACCCCACCTTGTTTGAGGAAGGCAAGAGTCTGGTTACTACGAGCACTTTTTGTTCATTAAACCTGAGCTGCAAGAACTAATTTGCCTTTTGGGCAAGGTTGCTGAATACAAAGCTGTGCCTTGTCCCTCTCACATGACGTGCACTGCATTGGGCACTGCAGCACCTCCAGCACCTCAGAGGTGGCAAAGGCTGATGTGCAAAGGTAACCAGTCTGGTTACCTTGACTGCTGTGCAAAGCAAGATCCTGATTTTCCTGGCCCACTGTCAGAGCTTTGGTTTGGAGCACAGCAGTGCTTCACATTTGCTCCCTCACCTAAATTTTGCTGGTGCCAAGGCAGGTACCAATAAAGCACAGAATGCTTTATCATGACGGTCCTGATGTTCTTTTCAGTGGAAAACCTTGGGAATGGCCCTCTCCAAGGAAACAAAGCAGCCCACAGTGCTGCCTCCTTAAGGGTTGGCATTTTCCAAGGGAGTCAGACCCTGGCAGTTAAAGCCACTTTTGCTGGGGAGGCTACTCTCAGGCAGAACTGGCCTTTCAAACCCAGATGGCAACAACTTTGAGACTGAAATCTCTTGCTGCCCCACAGAGAAAGAGCAAAGGGAAGTTTACAAAAGGCCCATATGTGTCTGAGTCATTTTAAGCAGCTCAGGTACCGACACACCTCTTCCTTATCCAGAAACCTCCTCAGGGAAAGAAGGAGAGACATATGTTTGGCCTCTGCAACAAGCTCTTATCTTGGCAGGAGAAAGCTATTGATGTTCATGTTTCACATTTCTGGCGCCCAAAACAGGTTCTGATGTTTAAAATGAGGCAGCGGTGGAACCTGTTTTAAATATGTAACAGTCTCGGAAAGGAGCAGTCTAATCACTTCATTATCCAACACAGCAGAAAATGGTTTCAAACCCAAACTTGGGAGAGGGGGGCTTAGGGAAACCTTCCCCAACAAGACATTGCCAGCATTAACCCTGGTATTTATTGCTCATTTTAACTATGGTGCACAGCAAGCATTTTCTCAGCCTCGCATTGCAAGAATATATAATTCATATGCTTAATATTTAGTCTCAGCTCTCCTTGCATATGTTACAGAGCTGGAGACTGTTTGTGTGTTTGCTATATATCAGTTGACACCTCTGTAAAATCTTTATATTGAATGCCTTTGGCAACTATATGCCAAATAATAGCATTACCATTTGTAATTTTCTTAGCTGCAGCTTTCCTGTAAGCTTTGCTCTATGCATGACAAGTAGGAAGGGTTTAAAGAGCTTTATTGGTTCTCAAGTCTTCCTAATGACCTTTCCACGCTTTTGTAAGTCAAAATAACTTTTTTTTTCCCCCTGTCTCCTTGTGCTTTTTCAAGTAAAACAGCAAGAACTCTTAAGTAAATAAGTAAGAAAAGCAGGTAACCAGTGTCTCTGCCCCAGCTTTAACTCTCTGCTCCTCCTCTCTTACTTCACAATCAGAATCCCCTGGTGTCACTCAGAGATTCTGTTGACTCTTGTCTTGCAGATGCTTTTCTCCCCTCACTCCCATCTTCAGATGTGCTCATTATATTAGCTATGCTGGAAAAAGAAATAGAAGAGAGCCCATGAAAGATCGGGGCCCAGCGGTGCTAAGCACTGTACAAATAACACAAAGGCTGTCCTTGCCTCGGGACTCGCCATGCAGGATTTAGACAATATGCCACCAGGGAATAAATCAATAAATGGAAAGGAGAGGAGATATGTTTATACCTGTTAATGATTATGTGGAGTTTCAAGAGCTGTATTATTTTCTTCCTTTGTAAATTTTGCTTGTTTTCACTGAAAATGTCTCAGTATCTCCCTGAATTGTCAGCTTTTGTTGTGTCTTCTCCATTATGAGCTGTGAACTTCTTAGACCCAGGACTGTGTGCTGTTCTTGTTTAGTTAGCACCAGGTACATTTACAGGGCTGTGTATTTGCTTAATAAAAATAAATAACCAGCAGAAGTTCCAAGCTCAGAATTACTCCAGACACAGCATTTTCCTTATTGCTTTGTCTTGTGGAAAACAAAGTACATTTTATCCTACGTTTATCATGTAGCTTATGTGGTAGTTTTCATTTTGATGTATGGCACACTTTCTAATGTGTCTCCCCTCATGTCTCTTTATTACTAAAGTGTTTCGGTGGAAAAGTATATTACAAACAAATAAATAACTTTCAACTACTGTCACTAGTCTAGCGAGAGAGCCACAGGCACAGGCTAGTTGGGTCCATTCATTACAAAGCCTTATTCATGACTTTATGGATATCTTTTTATTTTAATGAATGCCTTTCACAGCTTTGTCCTAGCAAATATAAGTCCTTTCCAAGTCTTATTTTCACCTATCCTTCCACAAGGATATTCAACCCAGTTGAATATCAAGACACCTCAGAAACAAAAACAAAATCCAGGCTGGTTTCCCCACAAATAAAATGTTGGGTCTCGTTGAGGGTAGGGGAAAGGAGAAGGAGCAGAGAGACAATGAATGGGAGCTGGGCTGCTGGCCTGAATCTTTTGCTGTTTTTTCAGGGAGGGATGGGAACAGTCACCACTGCTGTTGCAATGAGCCCCTTTTTATCCCCATTATATTTTCCACTCTGGACAGCAACTGCTGCCTGTGTCACATCATCAGTGAACCTTGTTTTCTAGGGCTCTGAGGGCACACCACCCCTCAGCCATGGTGCATGGTGCCACCCTGGCCCAGGCTCAGCCTGTACTGAGCTATTGCTACAGAAACCCAGATTCAGCCTCATGTTTGAAACCAAGAGTTTAGAAATCAAGGAATTGTGGACCTTGTTTTTTTGGGGTGGGCAGCTGGACTGACAGCCTTGACTGGTGTTATTTGCAGGCTGGTTGGGGCATGACAATGAGCTAGCCATTGGTAGCCAGGGCTTAAACCTAATGAGAACAAGTTTAAATGCATGAAACTCTCTTTGTCCAGTTAGGAATGAAAGAAAAAATCATGGCTCAAATGAAGCACCTGCAAACCTTCATTAGTAGCACAAACCTGTTCCTGGTAACACAACAAAGGAGCAGGGGCAGGAGGGCGCAGGTTGCACACACAAGCAAGCTCTGTACTCAGCAGGGACAGGATCTCACCCCACCCCTGCTCTCCACCATCACCTTCCTGCTCTGAAGCCACAAATGTGCCTGAGGTTGTTTTACATGGACCAGGTTGTACATGCAAAACTCCACGACAAGCCTATTAAAAGTGTGTTAAATTTCAATGCTCCTGTTTAGGCTCCTTCACCAAGATGTGGGCACTAATTTATGGCAGCTGCTGGGTCACAAACCTATGGATGATGAATTGAAGAAGAGAAGGAGCCAGGCAAAGGAAAACAGAGAGCGTGGCATGGGAATTCCTTTGGACAGGTCTGAAGGCTAGGAATATCTGTTTGTTTGGTTTTGAGCACTTTCTATGAAAACACAGTTAGAAAATAATTCTTTTAGCTCCATCCTCTCTGCTCCCTGCCCCAGCCCAATTGTGTGAAAAAGCAGCTTTACCATAAACAGATTTTACTATATCAGAGTCAAATTTTACTACATCATTATAGGAGTGTTCCACTGGGTAATATGACTGGCCGCCCTATCAGAAGACCAGTGCTAATGCCATAGTGAAAACATGCCATCACACTTCCCCAATAAAAACTTTTATTGTATCCCAGTGCACATTAAAAACAACACTAACTGCATTAATACATTGTAATTTACTTTTGTATTATGGAGCAAATGACAAACCTGGTGCTAATGAGGTCATATTTTCCATTACCCCAATGCAAACTCTTGGTTGATCCAGTCCTTGGAGATTTCCACGTGGAACTTGGGAACATTTGTGTGTGCACATGTAGGCCTAGACACACAGTGTGCACATGCAGGTAAGGGATGCTTCCATTGTCAAATGGGGATGGAGAATAGGATTTTATTTTAAACTACTGCTTTTGAAACAAGCACTTAATTTTAATTGCTCTGACATTTGCATTTTGTTCACAAGGCAGTCTTTAACAACAACAACAAAAAATACATGCAATCCCATCACCGACGGTGCCTTTTACTTGTGAAGCCTCTTTCACACTGTGGTGAGCAGAAATGCAATTCCTCTGTGCTGCAGAAGATGAGGCTGAACAGATTCTTTAGGGATTGCTTATATTTCAAGTGCAATTATTTAGGAAGCTGTAAGCTTTCCGTTTTATTTTGTCATGAGCGGAATGTTAGAAGAAAACTCATTTCTCAGGAGATATGGATGATTCTTTATTTCTAAACTTCCTGTGGTGTTTTCTTAATGATGCTATTAAATGATTAAGCTTTTCTTTTATAAATTAAATCACCAAAATGAAATCATTAAGGCTCTCTCAGTTTTATTAAGCATAGTTATTTGCCATCATGTGTAAATTCACTTAAGTAATCATCTACACTATCTGCTTTAAAATTGTGTTGGCAGCACCACGGGGAAAGTCAGTTCAGCATGGTGGATGGAGATATTCAGCTCTCCTCATTTCAGAGGACTCAAAATACACTTATGAGGGAGAAGAATGTGTTTATATGAGGAAGGCAAAGCAATGCCAAGGGTTTAGTGAATGACAGATCCCAATTCCTGGCACTGCAGTCAGTCTCTGGTAGGCACTTACCCCTGGGGCTTAGGCTATGCAAATAGTAATGTGGGGCTGCACACAGGTGTAGCCTCCTCCCTTCCAGGGGACACAGAATTGGGGGCTCCACTGAGTCACATTAGTTAGCAAATTACTTTGTCTTCATTTTCCCTCCAGTATCTTCTCTTCCCTCCTCTCTGTTTCTTTTCTCTGCTCTCTGCTATTTGTTCTTGCCACGTCTTGGTCTCTGCTGATGAATTAGTCTGTTGCTCAGGGAGAAAATTGATCTTCACTCTTACAGAAGTTGCAAGACAAGTTATGCTTAGTTCAGGCTGTGGTATTTTGCTAGCCCGTGCTAGGATGAGAAATAGTTGGTACTGAGTATATAGACTTGAACTGCAGCTGCAGAAACTGAAACAGTGACTCTTGCTGGTATTTACATTTAAAGCCTCCCCTTTAGCTCTTAAAACCACTGCTCGCTTTTAATGATGTTTTACCAGGTAGGTCTTCTTTCTGGAAAAAATTAAAAGGAGAAAGGATAGGAGATACTTCCAGAGTAGAGGGGAAAACTGTATTTTTGTTACATTGCACTGCAACCTGTGGATGCTGTCAGGACTGAAGTGATGAGGCAAACCCAAGGGATAACATCAGCATCCCAAGTACTGTTCCATGTGCCTGGGACGGTGCAGCAGCTAAGGGAGGTGGATTTTGCTCTGCTGCAATGGGACAACCAGATATTCTTCTCTCAGAGCTGGCAGAGGCCACACTCCTGCCCTGGCTTCACGCAGAGCAGGTTCTGCTTTTGGCTGTCCCTCCTCTGGTCACTGGAGAGGGTGGAGATGGGGATGTTCAGTACCTGAGTTTGGCCCATGCTCGAGGTTCACAGGGACAATGTCCCTCTAGAGCAGTCACACCTCCATTAGCCGTGGCAAATGTTGTGAACTTTTTTTTATTTTAATTTTTTATTAAACCTACTGAAATTGTGACATATAAAAATAGAGAGTAATGATTTTCCCCCTCATGTTACTTTCAAACTTCATTAGTAAGCATGCCCAAAATGCATTCTGCATGTGCTCACTTTATCACTTTTGTCACTTCCTGACAAATAAATAAGTAAAAATTTTCTATTTACTTGAAATGTTTTCAGAAAACTACATGTAAGTGATTCCATGGAAGAATTCCTGAGGTGATTATATCCATTTACTGACATTTTCAATTGCAGAAGTGGATAAAAATAAAAGAATTTCAAAATAATTTTTAAAAATCCTTCTGAACAAAAACTAGGTATTTAAAATATATTGAGTGCAACTCTTTGTATCCTCCAATTAATTTTTCTGTGGTTCTTTCTTCTTTTGATCATTGGTTTGACAAACCTGACAGACATTTGCAGAATAGTTTTATATGGAGAAACTTGATTATTTTTTGCTATTACTGTTGACTCATTTTCTTATTCCTGATGAGAAAATTTTGGGTCTAATATGCCTCATCTACTTAAGATTCTTTACCTGAGTTTTGCCTCTTTTTCTTCAGGAAGTTGCTTATTTACTCAGATTTCTCAGGAAGTTAAACACTCAGAAGTAAATAAATAGTTCTCAGTTTATGGTAATATTAATAAATAAAACCTAATTTACATTGTAAATCTGTTTATGTATACATATTTATTTATATACTTATAAATAAACACTTATATGTTGTTAACACATGTCTGTTAGAACTTTAAAATAGTCTGAAATATATGAAGTGCTTTTAAATTTGATGTGGAAAGATATTAAAACAAATGAAAGTCAGTAGTAAATCTGGGACAACATTATTGCAACCCTGATGCAGATATCTCTGTTTTTTGCAGAGAAGCCTTTCTGTCAGAGTAGTTTTGGCTGAATTTTCAATGAAAGAATTTAAACTACAGGAACAGTAAATTTTTTGACTTGACAGAAAACATTGTTATGTAGACAAATAACTGGCATGCCAGTAAATAAATGGAGCACATTTTCCAAACATCAGTAGATGCCTGGGCAAAAGATATTTTAACAGGAACAGATTTTTTTGTGCGTGTGCAGTGGCTCCTGTATAGTGTTTGGAAAATGTACCCATATGTCTACTCACAAATAATGTTCACCTGTAAGGAAATGCACACCAGGTTTATGGATGCTATTGAGTATTCCCAGTCCTACCACTATGAATAATGATGCTTACATGCCCTCAAACATGAAAAATGCTCATCGGAATGCACTGAGCTAGCCTGACGTACAGACTGTTGACATTATTTTTTAAAGAAGTATTCACATGTGGAGTTGATGGCATTATCCCAGCCATGTGCCAGTGGAAGGAAGAGTTTTGGGAGCTCAGCAGAAAACCAGTCGTCAAGGCTGGCCAAACCTGGGAGTCTGCTTCAAAGCACCCAGGGCAGAGCAGCAAGGCTGAAGATTTGGATTCCCCAGGGTGGGCAATTGCTCACTGCCTGCAAGACAGGCTGCAGGGCCTTAGGCAAATAACTTTGCTGCCTGTTGCCTCTTTTACCCCATTTGTAAGAGCTGACTGGGTATAATTATGTATCTGCTGCTTTAGAAGATAAATTAGTTCATATTTGCAAAGCAGGTGGAGGGAGGAAAAAAAAAAGAGCAAGTTACCTCTGGTCTTTTCACTCCTCTTTTTACCAACTGCCCCTTGAAATTGCTTTCCTTTGCTAGGAGGAGGTTAAGAAATGCAAGCTGCTGTTCCTTCCTGACACACAATGCTCCTCTGAGCATTAAAATGCTCTGACCTTTTTGGCAAGGTTGGCTGGTGCAAGCCAGAGCAATGCAGGGGAGGCAGTGGGAGAGTCCTGCACTAGCAACAACAGGTAGCAATTTGACTTGCTGTGCCTGCATCCAAATTTTGCCTGTGTGTTTGAGCCCCGGATCGCCGTGTTGCTAGGCGGATACTATTTTCAAACGTTTAAGGGAAGCTTTTGAGTGTAATGTGCACTTCTCTCCTTCAACATTTAAAGACTGCAGCAGTGGGAGAGGCATGAGGCATATCTGTAAAAGCCTGAAAGCTGATGAAATCTCAGTTAGATCTGTTATCTCCCAATGCTTTAAAGGTCTTCAGCTGGGAGATTAAAGAACAAGGTTACTGTGACAATTTGTTTACACGCAGGGAGAGATTAAGATCTCGTTGAAAAGGAATAAAAATAACATCATCTTGAGCTGTCACAGCATGAAACCCATTGTAATCAACACTGGTCTGATTTCAGGGATAATTTAAGACCAATTTATTATCTTAATTAAAAATAAGAAGAAGGGAGAATTCAGTGTTTCAGAAGGCAGTTGGACTGTTAAACCAGATGCCTCTGGAGTATCTACATTTTGCACAGTCAGAAACTTTAAAGGTGTTCTGAAAAGGAAGCCAAAACCAGATGATACAAGCATTTCAGTCTATCTTAATAAACATTGGATTAATCATACAGTTAACCACAGAAAAACAACTCCAAAATTCCCGAGCATGCTAAAAAAATGAACACAGAAGGCATCTCTTTGCAAAGTCTGTTCTGATCCTGTGTGAAGCAGGTGAAAATGAAATAAACACATACATAGAACCCCCTTTGATTATGTTTCATGCATATATTTTAGCTGCTTAGTTACAATAATAAGATCATGCTAAATATTCCTCATAACTGCTGTTCTTGAAATTTACAATCTATGAATTCCTGGTATCCAAATAAATGCACAAGCAATTCAGAGTTCAGAGAAGGGCCTGCTGTGTTTCACAGGCATTTGATATTAACCACTACTCAAAAAAAAGAAAAAATGCTATTTCTACTTTCTAATTTGTATAGAGTAGAAAAATCCTTAGCTCTCCAAATACAATGGAGGGGAGGAAAAAAAAAAGGAGACTAAGTGGATTTGCCTGGAATGTTTTTGTGGTGCTTTTGCACTTGTTTTTAGCAAACATTCATATGGTTATTTCTATCTTGCATGCTCGGAAAAAGCAACTTTAAATTTGTTTTTCGTGATCATTCGCCCTTGGAAGCTGATGATACAAGTTGCTGTATGCTCACCCAGCTGGTGGAAGATCAGGTGACTCAAATGGCAGAGCTCCTGGCACAAATAACAAATTTTAAACGCAGCTAGGGAAGAGGAAATTCACCACAAGTGTATCTCTTACATGGAATTTGAATCAAATCTGACAGACAGTGTTTGCAGATATCTCCCTTGGAGAAGAAAGTGGGATGGGCCAGATAAATTAGTCACTGCAATTTTCCCAGGTCTCCTGTCCCTTCAGGTCTAACCCTCTGGACAATCCTTGGAGGTTTTGTGAACCATTGCAAGACTCTGAAATAGACTCCAGACTTGGGTCAAGTAGAAAGCTGAATCCAGGATCACCACGGCCAGAAAAAGGGGTTTGCTGGTGAGTTCTCCCCTCAATACAAAATAAGAAGGACTTGAGGTGGTTTTGATGGGAATGTGCTGGATCCCTGTGCACCAAACAGGATGTGCTGTCTGCTTCCAAAGAGGAAGACTTCAGAGCCAACTGCTGGTCCAGTTTTTCATTACCCAGAGCTAAAAGTTCTACCTAGGCAATGACTCAGATGCCAAAATAGGGGTCTCCACTGCCATCTAAAATCTCTTATGATACTTCACCAAACCTAGAGCCTCATCTCAATGGGAACAAGCCTCACACAGGTCCCTTAGGACATTTCCCAGCCTGCCTCGGATGTCCTTGGGTCCCTAAATTGACAGTAAATATTTATATTCAGGCACCTGAGTATTCGCCCAGCCTGAATCCTTCTTGCTACACTTTTCTTTCTAGCCTAGCCAGTAGAGCTCTGGAGGGCAGATTTTTTCCATCTTTCATCCTTTAAATTTCTGAACACCCTCAGTTAAAACATCTGTGTTCATGTGGTCTCTTTCCAGAGGTCAGAGCTCTGCTCTCCCTCTAAACCTCTCCCCAGCCAGGGCTGCATGGGTGGAGGTCAACCAGGAGCCTGGCAGGCAGAGCCCCCACTTATAGGTGCTGAAGTCACTTTTGTTTTGTCCACAGCATCATCAGAGTGCTCCTTTCTCTTTAGCTTGGGATCTGCTCAGCTCCTCACAAACTTTAATGAGGAATCACCACTTTCCTTGGCTCACTCTGTATTTGTGTACCTTATTCCTACTGAGACCTGGACTCTGAAATTGCCCACAGGGACTGGCCCACTGTTCCCCCCCTCCGAATTTATCAATAAGTTTTTTAATTTCTCTCCTTCTTTCCAGTGAGCTCACTGCCCTCCCCAGCCCCGTGTGCTCTGAACAGTTAAAACACAAATTCTTTATTTCACCAACTTTAACGAACACGGGCTGAGGACAGAGCCCAGGGGATCCTGATCAGTATCACTTTTCATTTTGACCCCTGATACATTACCTCTGCAATCCCCATGCTTCAGATATGCTTTTCTACATGGTCCTTTCATCCACTTGCCCCTCTTGGAGAGTAATTTTCCTGGAGATTTGGGGTGTGGTGGAAAGGCACAGATTTCAAAGCCCCATGTCACTCTACCCCAGCAGAGGATCTGACTGTTTATTTCCCCTCTCCCATTGAATTCCTTTGTGCTGCTGCCCTGTGTATAAAGGCAATATGAATAACCCTGAGCCATGTGGAGGGGGAGGTTTCTGTGACTCACACTACCATGCTTTTTTCTTCCCCCTTTGGTGCTGTATTTCCTAGTGCATGTCCTCACTCCTGGCTCTCACCACAAAAGGCAGCAACAATCAACCAAACCTCCGAGTGAGTAATCTGCTCACAAAGAGCCTTTTGAGCTCACAAAGTAGTTGCAGGAGGAAACGTCCCACTGGGGAACCAGGTGGACAGCAAACATTCGCTTTCCATTACAAATGAGTTCAAGGGAAATGGAGTCACCCCAGCATGGGATGCCAAATCCGTATCCAAAGCTACTTCCCACCATCCACGCTAAACATCCTTCCCTTTCTCTCGCTCCCCATCTCCCCTCCTTGTTTACAAACACGTTTACAAGTACTTGATAGGTGACCTTATTTACTTAGTAACCTGTGGATTCATTTATCTTGAAATTAGCAGGTAATGAACTGGAAACCCTCAACAACCCTCCCACTAATTAACATGATAATAAGATTGTTTTGCTACAGAGGTACAATTAGCATGTATGAGCTAGAGGGGGAGAAAGATCAATAAAATGTCTGAAGGGTACTAGGAACCGGTCTCAAGAAGAGAACAAAAGAAAAGAGCTTTATGGGGTTACAACAGCAGCAACGACTTACAGACCTGGTGCTTTAAAGATATCCAGAGCTGTGGTCCTCTTGCCACTGGATTTTCTGCAAGTAGGCTGGGAGGAGCTACCCGTGTCCCATCCTGCTCACCATTCAGACTAGATTAGGGATGTATCAGGAGTATTCCAGTCAAAAGGTTAAAACTGGCGGAGGAAAAAAAAAAAAAAAACGTTTGGGAAAAGTCCAAAACATATATATGGCATGTGTGCATAAAACAAGGCAGGTGTTTTGTGGTGAAAGGGAATGATGTAGAGTCATTTAGTGCCCATAATCATGAAAAAGGGCTCCAGCACGTTGTGTTGAGAAAGCCCTCTTTGCCATTCAATTGACTTTAAGGAGATTACTTGGGAAAATAATGCTTAAACATAAATCTTTGCAGGATCATGCCTTTACACAGGAAACTGAATTGGAAATGGTGAGAAAAAAAATTGCAAAACAGTTTTAAGTTTTGAGTGAAGGGAGTTAGGGAGAGCTCAGGTGAGAGGGTGATGTGCAGTCAGAGAGCCAACTTTGTCTGCCAGGGATGTCTGTCTCCCAAAATCCCTGGTTAGGGGAGACAAAGGTGCACCAAAGCAGGGGTGTTCCTTTCCAGAGCAAGTAATATGAAGAAAATGGCAGGATTTTTTTTTTTCCCCTACTTTCATAGTTGCTTGTCTGCTAATATATTTCCATCCACATGGACTGGATCTATGGCTGTGCTGAGGAGAGAGGTGCACCTCTGAGATGTAGGATATGGATAGAGACAAACATGGCACAGGATTTAACAGGCTAATGGGGAAGGAAGAGTGTGGGGCTACAGTCATGTTAGTCTCTCTATGTCCTGTGAGTAAATCTCTGTGTGAGTAAATCCATACTTAAATATTGAAAATAAAGTATAAACTAAATATTGAAAATAAAGTATAAACCAGCCCTCCAGCACTAGGTGCACTGTCTGATGTCAAGCTGAAGAGCCAGCAACCTGTACTACTGCCCTTTGATGCAGATATTTCTGGATAAACAAAGGACTCTCTTTCCACTTGAAGGAGCTTGGTTTAAAGCTCTTCAGGTCTTCGTTAAACTCAATTTCTTTTTTTTTCATAAGTTCCCATAGATATTGGCTCCTCTACACAAAGCCATATTTTGCCCCAGATGACTTGGGAAATGAGATCATTCACAGTTGCTTGACGTAAATGGGAGGTGCTGAAGGCTCAAATCTGCCCCCAAGCTCTTTCCCTCACATCTGGCTTAACCCCACATCTGTCCTCCCCATCTGCACTGACGCCTTCTGTCACCTCCCAAACCTTACATTGCACAGCACATTTCAGCACAGAAACTGCAGAGGAATTTGGGATAGTCTGGAATAGAAGTCTTCAGGTACCACTGACAACTCCTGTGAATATTTTACCATGCGTGTGATTTTTGAGTGAATGTTATTCATCAGTCATTTGAGCTCACAGAATATTGTCTCATGGCATTCTTTGGAGTGCGAAAGAGGAAGGAAAACTATTAATTACTTTTGATTGACATTTTCCATTTGTGTGTGTGTGTGTAGGGGGGGGTTGTTGTGCATTTTTTTCATAGAACCTCAGGTTTGAATTGGGTAAACTGACACCTTGCAATCTGATCTGACAGCCCTGCTTTGTGTGGGAGTTTGTACGACTCCAAAATTTCAGCTGTGAGACTTTCTGCGTGAGCAGTCATTTTATTAGAAGTTTTGACACCTCTCCTAGCAGGGATCAGTGCCCGCTGTGTGAATGGAAACACCAAAAAGAGCATTGTGTGATGCAGAGTGGGAAGGGAATAAAAGAACTTCTGTACCCAACAGCTGAAATTAGCTCAGATAAAGATCTTTGAGGACCTTCAAAGTAGTAACGGTGAGACATTAGGGCCATCCCACTGTAATTATTGTCATGGATTTGTATTATAGTTTAAAAATCACAGATGCCCACACAGTTTTGTTGGATTTTGTTTCTCTCTTTGAATTTGCCCGTTTGCTGTGATTTTGGGTTTAGCTGTTTATTTTATTTTTTTCCTGTAAGAGGACAGCAACATCTTTGGCTTGTTCCAACTTTTGTGGATTGAAATTTGCAGCTTATTTGTCAGTGCCTGGCTCTGGAACTCTTGTCTGTACCTGAATGGTGTGCAGCAGCTGCCTCAAGTGGCCCAGAGCTCCCTGGTTCCATGGGTTGTGTCCACTTCTGTTGCAACTGATGGGACAGATGAAGGAAGAACTGAAAAGACACTGTTGACTAAAGGATTTTGCATTTCTGAAATAAAGAAACAACTCCACTAGTGTCCTGCATCCATGTGGGGTGCAGCTGGGTAAAGGGAGTTGCTCAAGTGAAAAACACATCAAGCAGAGACTGATTGAAGTAAACAATGTGAAATGCAGGGATGTGGTTCAGGAGAAGTGTAAAGGGGCTGCACCTCAAGAGACTGATGCAGCCCTGGGAGTAATGCACAGACAGCCCCTGAAAACCCTCTCAACTGTTTTTATTTTGTCCTCTTCAGCTAAAAGGTTGTTTTTGTGTTTGCCTGAACATGATCTTGTGTGGGAAAGTCATGAGAATTAGTTACATCTGAAATTTCCTGTCTTCCTATCGTGTCCCTGCCATACCCTTCCCATTAACTGGGGGCTTTCTGGACAAATTTTGAACAGAGGAAATGCAAAACAAACCATGATTCATTGTGGAAACTAGGCTGAGGGCTTTGTGGGGAGAAAGCAGGCTGATTTTTTTTCCTGCTCCCACTCACCTGCCCTCAGCTAGGTTGATAAATACCTGTGAAGCATTTGCTATAAAAGTTCCTAGGAGTTCATTGTAATGAGCAATCCTTCTGGCCTAGATTTGTATCTTCCTTGAGAATAGGTGTAATTTTAGATCTGCTTTGCAAGCTCTTTTTTTTCTTTTCCCCCTTTTCTTTCCAATACTCCTCAGTACAATAGGAATCTTGTCCCATGGTGTGAAGCCCCTGCAGAGTTATAAAATTGTGTCACCTTCCCTGCCTCCCTTATAAGTTACTCTAAGTGACACTATTAAAAAGAAAAACCACAGGATCTCCTGGGATCAAAACAATGTCCTGTTGTTATCTTAACACAACTCCGTTTGGCTTTTTTGGCTTTTACCTTTCATTTCCTACAGCTCCGTGCAAGCAGAGCTTGCCTTGCATTGTGCTCCATTCCATGCATGCATTTTCTCAGAGAAGATGCTTTTATTTCTGAAGGATATGCGGGGTGGCCAGAGGTTTCAGATTTCTTCAGCAGGGATTCATCTCTTCCAGGAAGGGGGAGGATGGAGTGAACAGGCCAGTGGAGAAACTTTCATCTCTGTGCAAGAAGGGAGGAGAGACTTAGATGCTCATCACTTCCTCAGACGAAGATTTAAGCTCAAGTATTAACTAATAAACTCCCTATCCCATAGGACTTGAGGCAGGGGCTGTGGGGGAGGGAATGGATTGAACATGTGTGAGTTTCCCACTCTGAGCAGGGGTTTTGGTGGCCTGGAAAATGTAATGTGTTTTCCCTTGCAGATGCTCTGGAGTGTGACTCACAAGCCTTTGCAGCTCAGACAGCTTTGCAGAATGAGCTACCAGCAACCCCTTTGTCCTTCAGGTTACATCACTGAATAAGCTCAAGGTAACTCTTTCCTCTGAGCAAGGAGCCACTGGCAGTGAGTTGCTGCAATTGGTGTTTTCACACTTGTTTCCCATCTGTTGACAACAACAGGAGTTACCTGTGCACACTCAGGTCTAAAACCTTAGCTCCAGAAAACATCTACATGTTACACACCCCGAAGTCTATTTGCATGTGTGATGTGTCAAGTCACATTTTTTATGTTACACATTCCTGTAATCTGATTTTATCTGTAACTCCAAGATCCTGCTATTATACATTATTATAACTTGGGGATGAAACTCTTCCTAATACTACCTTGCACTTATTGTTTTTGACCCAAAAGCCCACAAAGTGCCTGACAAATGCTAAATGGTTTTACCAGAGACCCTGGAGGTCATTAATTGTAGTTATATTCATTTTGCACACATGCTAAGTGAGGGTTTCAGTGGTTTGTACTAGAGCATGTGGTGACTTGCTTGAGTCAAGTGGAGTGAAGTAGAGATAAGCCTCAAAGTTTTCTGTTAATCTACAAAATCTCCCTACGAAGAGTCTGATGTGAGCCATTCAGCTCATGTACTTGAGGACTGGCCATGGAGCAAAGAACTAATTTTCTTGGAACAAGAAATTTTATTTTTTCCCAATTTTATTTGAGAGACCTGCAATTACATAGTCTGTCATCACCCTAGAGCTGCACTATCCCGTGGCACAAAGCTGCCCAACATTCCCACTGTGGTCCTTGATCCCACCCTTCAGTACATGTCCAGAACTGCTTTTTTTGTGAGGAATGCACCGAGCTGGGAGCAGGAGCAGCTGCAAAACTTAGGTGCAAAAAGGTCTTTGAAATGAGAAGGAGGAAGCAGGCTCTGCACTATTTGCACTTTGGATGTTGAGCTGTGGGTTTTAGACCTGGAAGGAGAAGAGGAGGAGAACCACAGCATCCCCCATTTTCCTGGAATCACAGAGTGAGTTTGGTTTGGAAGGGACTTGAAAGATCAGCTGGGCCCAACCCATCTGCCAGGGATGGTGCATCCACAGCTTCTCTGGGAAACTTGTTCCTGTGTCTCATCGCTATCAGAGTAAAAAACTTCCTAACACTTAATCTAAATCTGCCTTCTTTTAGCTAAAAACCATTCCCCTTCTCCTATCCCAGTCTGTCTGTGTACAAAGTCACTCTCCCTCTCTTTTTTTTCACTTTAAGTACTGGGAGGCCAGAGTGAGGTCTGCTCAGAGCCTCCTCATCTCCATGCTGAACAACTCCAGCTTTTTGTCTGACTTGTCCAGACACTGGGAAAGGCAGCGACCTGAAGAAGCAGTTTGTTGCAGGCAATCTCATCTCTTCTTGCTACAGACAGTTTTATCCTCTTCATTTTCAGTGGTCACTGGAAATTGTGACTGTCCTGTGCAGTTCCTGGCTCCTGGCTGGACACCCCCACATCAGAGCAGCCTTTGCAGCAGCCAAGGCAGAGAGGGGAGCACAGTCTGGCCCCTGGTTTGCACACAAAGACTTCTCTTGCTGTGTGCCTCTATCCTTGTCCCTTTTACCTTTCTGTGACATTTCTGAATGTTTTGAGGTTGCTTTTTTATTTTTTTTATTGCTTATTTTAATTAAACATGACTAAACAATGATTCTCTGAGTGGGAATCATTCTTTCTAATAACCACAGTGTGCATGCTAACTATACTAAAAATAAATCTTGTCTCTGACTAGTTAAAAATTGCAGTGATTTGTTGATGCTTTTTACCTGTCACTAGTAAGATATAAATATAAATAAGTAGAATTACATTTAAAATATCCATCACTTCACATATGGAGAGTGGCAATGAGTGGGCTGTAATAATAAAATATACTTTATAAGTGTCATAATCATTCAGACACCAGGAACTCATAAGCCACAGATCTGACGTTCAGATGATGAATTGTGATTTTGTTTTAAAAGCCAGACATGTCAACTCCATGTGCATATTGGGAATTGTAGTTCAAGTGACCTCTGCTAAAACACTGACCTTAACAATGACTTTGTTTTACATTTCCCAGAAACTTTTTAAGTAGGTGTGATACTTTCCAAATGCGGTTGTTGCACTAATGCTTATATAAAGTAATTTAAAATATATTTGACACCTTTGCTGTGCTCGTATATTATATGGCACAGAAAATGAGATTCAGTGAATGGCTTAAAATTAATTCTATTTTGGGGATTTGGTAACATCGTAAGCCCCTTGAGGTTCACCTGTGTGACATATGATATCACTGATAAGATGATATTCTTCTAAAACTCTACAGCTCATCCATTCTTGCATGCAATAAATAAATAGATTAGATATACATACGGATGAGTGTTTGTATTGGTGCATATGAAAGTGGATTAGAAAACACTCCAGGGAGATTCCATGGACTGCAGGGATCTTGAAGCTGATGGAGGAAGGTTGATTCAGTGGACTTCAGAGACCTGGATTCTGCTCCCCTCTCTGCTGCAAGTTCCTCCTGTGTGACCTTGGACATGCTGTTTAAACCCAAATCCTAAAAGTATTTAGTCTCCTGATTCCTGACAAGATGCCCGATTCATGCTGATTTCAGCAGGAACTTAAGATCTGAAAAGGAACTGAGCACTAAAATCCCTTGAAAGATCAGGGTTAAGTTTCTCAGGGGCTTAACCAAGATGGAGATCCTGCTATTTCACAGGGACTTTGCTTGGGTGAGAGCATAAAGGATCATAAGGCAGCACGGTCCTGGTAGCTGTACAAATGTGTGAAGTGCTGTTTCTGATTCCCTGTGAATAGCTGCATGCACTATATAGATGTAATTATAGTCATATCAAATGAAAACACAATTAAGTTCCAGAATTGGAGCTGATTGGCATAACAAAGCTGAGATTTACTGCTTCCTTCACCAGACCAGCGCAGGTTCTAACACAAATCATGCCTCTTAGCCTTCAATTTGATAAACTTTCAGCTATTTTGACATGTAGAGCCAACTGCAGCCTACTCCATCCTGACAAAAAGAGCCTAACAAATGGATTTTCAGTCACCCACTGAACAGAGCTAGATGACAGATCTACATGAAATCCTTTTTGGAGAGAAGGCAGCCTTTTAACTTGATTGATGAAATTATATCTAAATCTAGTAGATTTGGGACTTCAAAGGCATTTTTGCCTACTTAGGGCATCCCAGATGAAGGGAGTATGCTATTTGTACCAAACTCCCATGCTCAAGTGGTTTGCAAATTGACCCCTTTGTAATAGGTTAAAGGTTCCGCGCAAGATAACGGTGGTTCATTTTGATTAATTATGTCAGGGAATTAATGTATGATTACTAACTTTTAGCAGACCCTGCTCTTTCTGACCTCGAGCTGCTTGTTTGTGTGGCTGGTTGTAATTTTCGACCAATGGGTTACGAGAGGTCACTGTGTGGTCAGCATATTTTAAACAAAGAAAAGGGAGGTGGGGAAGGGGGAGCAGGGAAACAGCAATCTCAGATCAGAGTGGGTGGACTACAGTTTACTGGCCTGACAGGGGAGATTTGTTGAGTGTTTTAACAGTAGATTTTTATACATTTACCCTTTCCAATAAAATATTCTTCTGAAGAACTAAGAGAGTGGCCTGGAAAGATGTTGGGAGGATAATTTAACAGTTGAATGTTAAGCCCATAATTGCACTTCATACTGGTTTCAATAGTAGAGAACCTTGTTAAAAAATAAATTGGTCAGTGTTGTGTTTAGCACTTGGATTGGCTGGGAGTGAGGCTGAAAGCTTCTGATTAAGCCAATGCCTGGGAAATGCTGCTTACAAATTTCTTAACCAATCACCGAGGAGATAGCAAAGGTTGATAAAAGAAGGGTTTGTGGGGATTTAGCTACATTTCGTATTTTAAACCCTTGGCTGAGTATGTGAAGCCATCTGAGAGCTTCTAAAGACTAGAAGGGAAATACAAGAGACCCGATCCTGTACAAATCTCAGCCTGCTGAATCAACTGTATTCCCCGTGTTCAGTATGGTATTGAATGGAATTGCTCATGCTGAAAGAGAAGACTGTGCCTAGGACTTCACTGGACATTTGCTATACTGTGAAAATCATGGGTGCAGGAGCCTTAAATTCCTCGAGTCCTTGCACAAATGTGTGGTCTGATTCTGGCAGAGATCTGCAGGATAGAAGCAGGCACTTTCAAAGCAACTAAAGCAGGACTTGAGTTTGAGAGCTGCTGCATGCTAAGAGCCATTGAAACCCTGGATGTTTATCACTTGTGAAAATCAAGTAATTCTGCAGGGCCTAAATATACACAGAATTAAGCAAGAAACAGCAAATGTTAAAATAAAATTGCTATTATCTTACCTGGGCCTCACCCCTCTGTTAAAAATGGGTCTAAAATGCCTGTGTTGTTTATAGGAACACCAAGAGGCTTTTCATTCTTGTTGGCACTGTGCTTTATGGTCCTTAGATGAAAGGCACTACTGATGCTTAAAGAATGATTATTATTGTAATACTTATTCTAAGAACAATAGGCACATTTGTTTTATTTTCCACCAAGCCCCTTCAAACACCAGGGTGTCCAATTAAGAGTAAGGGCTGGGACTTTGATGAAACTTTTCCAGTTTGTTTTGGAAACTCCAGTTTTGCTGTACTTTTGGTTGTACCTCTTTGCCTACATGGGGTTTTGTATTTGGCCTTGGATCTCCTTAATTTTGTTATTCCTTGCAAAAATGTGCTCTTGCCAAACTCTCTTTTGAATTTTAAGTGAGAACACTATAAACAAGTTTTGTAAGAAGAGAAACAGATATTATCTGAATAAAAATGTGTGGTGTTAGTTGGGCCGGGAAAGTATACTTTGAGCTAAAAAGATGTGAAATGTTCAGGGGGGAAGAATATGAAGGGAAAAAAGAGGTGCAAAAGTGAATATGATGATAAGACTGTGTACAGACTTAGAGATAGGAGTGGTGTCAAAGGAAGAGAGGGGCTAAAGAAAAAAGAAACATTTGAAGTTTATATATATTTACACACAAACCTGTGTTTCTGTTATGGACAAAAAGGAAGACAAGCAGCAGGGCTCAAGATTTGTTTTACAGGCAGTGGGAAAACAAAGCTCAGACAGGACTTGAAGGCTGAGCTGCTGTAACCAGTGGGCAGAGGACTGATCATGCTGCTTGCTGCTGCTTTTGCAGCCAACCCAGCCTAAGCATAATTCAGACTGGTGTCTTTTGCCACTTAGCAAAGAAAGGGAAGGCTTATGCCAGGCTGACAATTCCTTAATCCAGTGTCCTGTTCACAGAGGGAGCAAGGAACTGATACTTCAGGCATCCTGACCCTACTCCATGAGTGACAAACAGAAATTCAGTTTCCTGGACCCTGCTTTGACTATTAGTTGCAATTGCCTCTTGAGCTCTTAATTTAATGGAAAGTCTCACAGCTGCTGCAGAGCATAGATGTCACTATTATTTACTTATTTAGTCATTTTACAGTGGTGTTGGGGATCTCAGGCAGGTCATTGTACGCACATTTAATAAATGACAATCCTGCCTGAAATGATTTACAATCAAAACTGTTGATTCAAGTACTTGTACATATGTGCTCTTCCAGGAATCACAAAAGCACATGGTAATTTGCTGTCATACATAAATGAAAACTTGTGCTCTGTGTCCAGAATTAGGTTCTGAGCTGAAAACATAACAAGCTGTGGGAAAACAAAGTAGCAGAAGTAAGGATTTTGGGATGTACCAGCAGTGCTGGAACACTTTCATCCTGGTTTTATAAGAAAATGAGATTTATCCAATCGTGTTTTCTGTCAATCTACCAATAATAACACTTAAACTTGGACCATGTTAACCACCCTTGGCAGAAGTGTGGGCAGCTCTGGATGAAATAGAGGTCTGTGGGCAGAAGCACAAAGCCTGCAATTTATCCAGTTCCCAAAATTTCCTCCCGTGCTGGAGCTTTCATGGTACCCAGCTGCTCACGGTGGAGCACTGGGGTAAAACAACACAGGCACAGCCATGCTTTTAGCCACATGAGCACCCACCCTGCAGAAAGGTCAAATATCAGGTTTTAGAAATTCCACTTCCCAGGGAACCACTAGCATATTTGTTCCTGAGCATAAGGGAATGAGTTTCTCAGCCCTTTGAAAGTGAAGGGAATTTGGTACTGCTTCCTATGGAGAAAGGATCATACCCTGTTACACAGCCTGTAGGGATACAAAATATTTGTTTCCTTTGCTAATAGGGGAAAACAAAGCAAATTAGAAGCAATAATCTTTGGGTCTGGCAGAGAATATGCCAGGTAGTTGTTGCTTTTTACATGTTTGTACATCAGAGACTTGCATTTTCCTGCTCCCGTGTGTGCCCGGGGTTTTGGTGCTTGTACATGCTCTGATTAAAGACCAATTCTGAACAATGCTCTTTAATTTAATGATCTTAATAAGCACATGGGGGGATTGTCTTTACTGTAAAGGCACAAACAATGCTACATGCTTCAACATGAAGCATAATTAGGGTGTGCAGTAAAATAACGGGGTGAGGGGGAAGGGGACATTTTTTAAAAAATGAGCACAGAGGTGACTTCCAACAAAACTTCAAAACCAGCTTGGCTAACAATGAACATAGCCCCATTCTTTTTAATCATCAACAAAATCTATCACACATGTTCTTTCAAGTAAAGTTTATTAGAAAGAAATTGCTACTAGAGAACCACATGTGAGCTCTGACTTGGCAAGGTCAGGCCAGGGCAATAAACCCTTGAACTTTACAAATATGCAAAGCTGACATAAATAACAAATTAAACCCAGCCAGGTGTAGAGCTGCAGCAAGCTGCTTGCCAGAAAGATTCAAACTCTGGCCAGCGTGACCTCTGTTAGCTTGTGTGGAAAGCAGGGGCTTATCTCCTCGGCTTGCTGTCCATTAGGGTTCATACCTGTGGGCTCAGGTCACCTTCTTCTCATTAGCTTAGAAAAATTGTGTCACTTCATTAGAAGTGTTTGTTCAGCTTCTGAGTGTCCCCAGGTATTTGGATGTGTTGCTGGGTGAGTGCTGATTTTGTCAGAGCTGCAGACTCTGGGTGTTTTGGGTCCAGGATCAGCAAGCAAGAGGGAGTGTGGAGACTCCTCTGCCGCAGGATTCGGTGAGGCAGCACAGGGAGGAGAGGACTGGGGACTTTGTTCACTGTATAGGGTGAAAAATGCCTGGTTGGAAGAAGTCTGGTCAATAATAAACATAAATGAACCCCAAGCTGGATGGCTGGCCCTGTGAGCCCTCTGAGATGGATGCTCACAGAATCACACATCACCCGAGAGCTATTTTGGACGGAGCTCTAAGTGGTGCTTCAGAAAAAGGAGCTGATCCTTGCACCAATTTTAGACATATCTGTTGTAAATTCTCTGTGTAATCAGGACTTCATTAGAGGTGTAATTGTCACTGCAATCAATCACTGCATCATTCTGAGCATCACTGACAGATTTCCAGAGGCATTCAGCTGCAGATACACCATCTCAGTGGGACTTTCAAATGTCTCTTAAGCGCATTAAGCACCTAACTCCCACTGAATGCTCAAGGGGTTTTTAAAATCCCACTATGTGTCTCTCTATATCTTGCCCTTAAACAAGTGCTTAATTTTAAGTGCAGGTAGTTTCATTGATGTGTGTAGCACTACTCGTGTGGTTAAACATGTGCTTAAATGTGCAGTTAAACCATGGCCATAATGGGTGGGGGAGGAATTTGGTGAAAACATACAGTGCTTTAAATATAAATGTTTCCCTATCACACCTTAATTTTTGGATACTGGTTTGAGGCAGAAGCAGCAAGAAAAAAGTCTCTTTAGACTTGAAAACTGAGGAAATTTGTTCTGAGAATCACAAAAAGGAATAATATGGCACACTGGGGCATGATGTTCTACAGAATCCCTTTACAAGTGTAACCAGACTTTACAATCGTTGCTGTGAGAATTGCTTTGAATTTTTTTTTTTTTCAAATGCAAAGCCAGACCTTTATAAAAACACTCACCCTGAGAGGCAATACTCTGTAGTGACAACTGAGCTGTCGTGTCCTCTTGAGCAACAGGTTTCACCTCTCTGTGCTTCTCTTTTCCCTCCCACTGTCTTTACTATTTATATTATAAGAACTCTGGGGCAAGGACAGTTTCTGTGTTTGCATAGCTCTCTCCATAATGGTGTTGTCTGTCTGCTGGGATCACCCAGTGCTGTCATTAGTAAAATCTAGTGACTACCTTCCACAATAAAAAAAAACCCCTGCAGGAATAGGAAATTGGAAAAAAAGCCCCGAGTCTTGCTCTTAGTTATTCAGGTTTTAGTTTTGCCTCTGAGTCACAGGTTATGGCTCTTCAACACGTGAGGTTTATATAGACTTGCTAAAGAGATCTGTCCTGATAAATGGGTCGGATGCTTTTTATAGAGTTCTCCACTGGGTCCACTCCATCATAATGAAGCTTCAACACAGGCCTCCACAGAGCTCCAGGAGAGAAATCTGGGAAGGAGAAAGTGAAGGGAGATTGGGTGAGTTTACACTATGTGTTAAGTGGAAGAGCTGCAAAGAGGTTGGGAGACTTGTCATGACATGCAATTAAAGGCTCCTCTGGGAGTGTCTGTATAAACTCTGCATGTAGCAGAAAGAAAACAGACAGCTGACAGTTGTACTGTGGAGTCTTAGAAGAATATACAGTGTTCACTGCTGACACTCAAAGGCAATTTTGCTGAGTTCTGTGAAGTCTAAACACTTTTACTTAGAGTTAGGGACAATTCCTGTCAAAGAGCTGGAGTTTCTGCCCTAGCCGTTACGAGTTAGCTTCCAGGAACCTCTCTTGAACTCAACCTGACACACACTTTGTTTGTTTTAGTTATGTTTCCATTTGATGAAGGCTCTTTTGCCTTTGCTATTGATGGTGGCTGGAGCATGTGACAGGTATCCCAGTCGCCTGGGGTCCTGTTTGGAACACATCCTGGGATCCTTGGGTCAGGCTTTTTGTTGTGTGTCTGCTGGATTTTCTAGCAGGGGCGTGTGTGCATGTGTGACACATCCAGAAGTGCAAATGGGGAGATACAGGGAAAGGACAAGTTCTGCAGGGCTTTGAGCACTGAGGAACAAATAAATCTGGGAAGGACCCTCTCTTTATGTGCCCTGAGACATGTGTTGATGGTTGAGGCTGCTGGCTGGGAGAGGAAGGATAAAAGGAAGGATAAAACCTCTGATCTACCCAATCCTTGAACCCCCTTTTTCTTCACAGTGTTGAGAAGCCTGAATGAGGATCTGCATTGTTTTGAGCTGTGACTACTTGATATATTTAACTAGAGGGAAATCTCTCCAGGCCTGCAATGGAACTTGAGGTCAAAATGGAAACCAGCTTGGCCCAGCCATGGAGGCAGAGGCCAAACTTCCATCAGCCTCACTCAAAGCCAGAGCTTTGTGCTTCTCTGAGTGACCTGGCTGAGGTCCCCAAGTAACAGGTTGTGGGCTGATTTGGTCAAACCCTACATTTCCCATAACACCTCACAGGGTCAGTGTTGTGACTTCTATTTACTCCAACAACATCTCCTTTCTCTGTTGGGGAGGCTGTAGTTTTTCTTATTCCTGTTGTCACCACAACAAAAGGGAGGAAGTCACTGGGCCAAGAAGCAGAGGGAGACATCACCCTTTCTTTATTTTCTTTTTGGCATTCCACTTGCAGATCCCTAATAAAAAAGAGGGAAGATGTAAAGAACCTGAGCATCATTCAAATCATCAGAGGCATTATCACAAACTATTATGGTTATTTATTTTTGGGATGGGATGTCTACTTTACAAAGAACTTAGAAGTCCTATAGGAGGAACTCAAATAGATTTTTATTCCTTTCTAGATGTAAGGGAATGGCAAATGAGAAGCAAACAACTTGAAATTCACCAGAGAATTTGGAGTGCAAATTTAATTTATATGAGAAGACTGTGGTGATGGGAAATATAGAAAACTCTAAGTTTTGATGGTTGGACCAGGCTCAGAGCCTTAAGGCATGTATCACTGAAGGGTATTAAATATTTAAAAGAAGGTTTATTTAGAGTCCTCAAAACTGACAGGATCTTAAATACAAGATCATATGGCAAGAAAGCTCAACATCATTCTTGTCAGGGTGAATTAACTGTGGTGTATAGCCTGTATAAATAAGCAGCTATGGAAACCCCCAGCTTAATTTAAAGTCCTGAAAAATCAAATTATGTCCATTCAGAAGAAAAAATAATAAGACCAGCGTAGGAAGAAAGAGAACAAACCCAAGCTTTCTGAGGAAATGTATCAGCACACATTTCTCAGGTACCTCCTCAGTAATTTTAGAAGAATACAGAAAAAAAATGTGTTTCTAGGGTCCATTGGTTATTGCCCAGTACAACTGGCATTGGTTGGAATGAATTACACTTATAGTGCATTTCATGATACAATTTTTAACTTAAATCTTTCCCTTCTAGGTGTTTCTTCAAACTTTTGGGGAAGTGCTCCTCCTCAGGGGAGGAAGTTGCTATTTTTATTGTAAAGAGATTCAGCTGGGCTGTACCTGAGAGACTCATTGAGAGTATTCATCTGTGTCTCTCTTTATTTAATCCTTCTCACTACCACAGTCCTTTCTGCCTCAAAAAATAGGGAGGAAAAAAAAAATAGCCTTGCTTAGACTGCTGAAATTTGTGACATAACAAAAAAACTAGTTTGGCCCAGTACATGATAATGAGTTCCAGTGTGTTGGTCATGCTGATGGAAAGGACGTGTTGCTCCCCCATAGAAATGGAAAGGAGCCTTGGCCAAGAGCTGGGGTGGTGCACACCCTGTGTTACCCTGTGCCCCCTCCTTCTACCTTATTTCTGCACCAAAACTTGCCTTGGGGAACATTTTAAGGATCTCCACCATGCCAGAATTTCTCCTTCCTAAGCTATAGGAGAGAGCTGCCAACGTGGTATTTGTACTGCTGTGGGAGCCTTTCTGCAGAAGGTCAGTGGGGGAGTGTAATCAGTTTAGAACTGGATGTTGTAACTTACTTGAATGAAAGATTTTTTTCTAAAGGTGACATTAAGATGAAATATTTAAGATAAACCAGAAGATTTGAGTGGAAATTCAAAATGTCCCTCTGAAACAGTCCATGCTGATTTACTGATCTTCCACTTTCAATTTATGAGCTGAGACCAGAGTATACCACTGGAGGATGAGAATAGAGTAGTCATATTAGAGCCAGCTCATATATCCTACGGACAGACTTTGGAAGAATTAGAAAGTATAATAAAGTGCTTGTCCCTTTAAGACACTGCTTGGATCCTTGCCAATTTAGATCCCAGAGCATTAGATATTTTAAAAGCCCTTAAAACTGTCTCTTTTCTTTTTCCCTTTTTTTTTTTCCCCTTTTCCTTGTTGTCTGAGGTTTTCACCTTTTAACGATGCACAAACAATGGCAGGAGCATCCTTTGCTTTACAGCTTTCTCCCCCTAAAGCTTACTGAGAGTGGAATTCTGTTCCCCATCCCATTATTTTAAACACAAAATAACTCTTTAGAAGGCAGAGCATGCATGTGACGTGTGCAAGAGAGAGAAAACATACCTTGTTTTAAAAAGGCAAATCCTTGGTTTTACACAGGAGCAGTAACACTGGGATACACAAGGGCATCCAGGTACGTTTCAAGCATATAAATACTGCCAGGCCACTGCAGTGACCTTTGGTCTCCGGCATTTTCAGCTAATGGTCACCGTATGTGGCAAAAAAAGCTGACCCTGGGATTGCTGGGGGACCTGCCTGGAGGTTTGGATGTCTCCTTGGAGAGCAGCCACCTTCTCAGTGAGCTCAAACAAAAGTCCCAGCCTGGGCTCTGCTGCAACGCCCAGTGTCCCACACCCTGTGCAGCCACTCCTCCCAAGGGGGCTCCAAAGGGGTCACAATCATTCTGCAAGTATTTCTGAAGTGAATTTTGTTCAAGAATAACCACTCTGCTAATGGTTAGGGTGACTAAATGAGGATTTTGTGTGAAGATGCTGTCCCAAGAAGGATTTTGGGGAGCTCTCCTTGGGCTGGGCTCTGAAATATAGTTTGGTGCGAGACAAAAGGAATTTGGGTAAAGAGGAAAGAATAAACATAAAGTGAAATAATAGGCCCTCAGTGTAGGTGCATTTACTGAACAAAACAGAGCTGAGGGATCTTTGTGCCAATAGCACGTGAATGGAAAATTGTGATTCATGCTCCTTTTCGCTATTCCTTCAGATCTGATTTTTCTTCTGGTAGGGACCCAGGCAAAGATCCCCTTCAGTTTTAGGCAGAAATTTCATGTCATGCAATGGGGAGATTAAGCCTGCTGAAAGACTTCTTTAAAGGAGGATTCAATATTCCCTTCTCTCTTCATGGAGATTATAAGATAATGCATCTGGAACAACATTAGCTCATCCAGGTCTGCGGTTTTATTCTTGATAATCAAATCCCAGAAATCTCATTCTCCATCTGCCTGAACATTTTTTTGGGTAAGGGTAGGCTTCAGCTACCAGACATGGCTGTGGTCAGATATTGTGAGATCTCCTAAACATGAACAGAAAATTTCCGTCCTCTAAGTCATATTTAACATTCCTCTTTCTCTTTTGCTGTATTTTCTTTCTGCAGCTGAGAGAGTTATGGTAGTTCAGGCCAAGAGAACATGTTTATTTCTCCTTTGGTAGTGTTTACTCAGCAGACTCCCAAACTTGGGTTCAGGCTGCATTTGCTTTCAAATGGGAATTATCTTTATGGCCTCAGCCTTATTCTATATAGTGCAGTTGTGTCAAGAGCTAGAATTAAGTCACTGTCTGTCTGGATTAAGTTTTAAGGGTACAATGAAGAGTCTGTGGATGTCCTGTTAGGAGACAGCTGGCCAAATGGACATAGACTTCCTTCTGAGTCTCAGCAACATCTGCATTCTTAAACAACAAGAGTATTTCTTACAAAACAAAGTGGGTTTCCTGTTAAGTTTAGCCTAGAAGTGAGATAATTATAGGGAAAAAAAAGATGAAACCCATCTTCGGAGCTTTTAGGAGCTTATGACACTTTGTTTGGCCTTTTGAGACAGCTATTAGTCATTTATCCCCTTTCAACTGCAGAGCATTGGAGTGCAACATCTGTGCTCTGCCTCACCTTCCTCAGGACCATTCAGCAGAGATGGAGCAGATCTTCCCACAGCATCCATCTCCTGTCTCAGGCATCTGACTCTCTCTGCCTCGCAAAGTTTTGCATTTTTTCAGTGAGCACATTACTCTTTAGTTACTTATGCAAAAGCAATTTTCTTGTAATGTAAATTGTAACATTATAAAACTATACATTATACATTAATTCTAGTCTTACAACTTCTCTAATTATTAATCACACGTCTAATAAACAAATCCATGAGGGGCACTAGTTTCAATTATACTGATATAAATTTTGAAGAGACGTAAGATTTGTGCTGTATTGTGGACCAGTGGTGCTGCTTTGATTTCTAACCTTATCTGAAACTCTGTCAATAGCATTTTTATGAAGCAGGTGATGTTAACCTAAAAACCCTTCAAGATCAGTCAATCCTGTAGAAGACATTCTCAATGGAGCTTTCATGTTGTCCAAACAGCTACAAACATATTTATTCTTGAAAGAATTCTAAGAGAGAAAAACTAATATTTTTTTTCTTTTTGTAAAAAGACTGAATTTTATTCATATTTGAAAATTATAATGTAAAAGAATGGTGTTTTTATCAGTAAAGTAGCAACATTTTGAAGTTTTATTTTTAGCTTTATAAAGTATTTATTTTCTCATTTCACTTTTTTCTCAGAATGATTATTTAACAAATTTATCTCCAGAAGTTGCCTGGATTCACTCTGGTGTTAGAAAAATTTCAGCTTCTTCTTTTGTCCAACTTTTTTTGCCATGAAATTTGCACATATCCATGAGATGATGATAAACAGACTGGGAATGGATCTGAAGAAATTGCCCTGCATTTTAGCCCTCAATTATACAAGGTGATCTTAAGAAAACAAGAAGTCAAGTCCTGAAAGGTCTCTGAATAGCAATGGGAAATAATTCATGCCAGATTGTTCCTTGCTAGTAGTAAACAGAGACTGTTATAAGTTGATTAACACAGAGAGCTGATGGATATTCTTCATGCCTAAATAGTAGTTTCTTTGGTTTTACAAACTGGTAAAACAGTTTGTAATAAAACCAGGTGAGTTAGAAGCCTAAATGACGGTGAAAGTCAATGAAGAATAAAATACTTGGGTCAGGAAGCATTTGAAAATGCCCTGGTGGGGCAGTGAATCCTGACTTTGTAGCATCAACCAAGCAAATAAAAGGTCTTCAAAGTTATGAAGTCTGTTATCTTTCAAAGGGTGAGCTGAGAGAAATCAAAATGGCTTCATGGCAATTCATCTGCTAGTCTGATGGCCTAAATTACTGCTTTATAAACTGCAGCAAGATGTGTGTCAGGGCCTTTGCCACCTCAGAGCTACAGAGCATGGAAAATACCATAGTAAGTCAGCATAATAATATTTTTCATTCATAAGGATTTCTGGCAAGTCTACAGATGTAACAAAGTGAAAAATGGAAGGTGTCTGGTCAGACCTATCTACCTTTGCAAATAAAGTCTAGTGCTGAAATTACTCCATTTAAAAGCAGCTACCAGTTTAGGTTAGATTTCTATCAGAAAGTGAAGAAGTTACTTCTGCCCTTGGTGAAAGCACATGGTTGGTGTTTGGGAGGCTGTACAAGTTCAGGCACCTGCAAAACTGAGTCATTTTTGCAAATTGGTGCGTATTCATAGCAGCACAAATAGTTTAAAATGGAATCGGGGAAGGAAATGCTTTTTTCCTTCGTCATTGACTTCTTGCCACAAGTCATCACACATTCTATACATCTTCAGGCAGTTCTGGACTAACAGCATCACCCTGCAGCTCAGGTAGTGACCAGAACAGTGATCTCCAAGTATTCCTTGAGAGAAGCATTTGCAAACTGTAGGCTGCCAATTGATCATATAGGCTGTTGGCAATTTTATGGTTAAAATATTTATGGTTATTTATGGTTAACAAAGGCATGGACAGGATTCCGGATTGATTCACAAATGCTTTTTGGCACAGAAAAAATTACCCAAATACTCAGTGAGTCATATTGAAGGGAATAATTAGAACAGTTCTTAGGCAGTCTGAAAACCACATCTTCTCAATCAGAGTGTCTTTGGAAGGGAGTTAAGGTGCTCAGTTTTACCTACACAAATACAAGCCTTATATAATTGAAAAAACCCCATAGGGTGAAAAACTCCTGAAGAATAATTTCATAGAGCCATAAATGTTTTAGATTGGAAGGGACCTTAAAGCTCATCTAGTTACAGCTCCCCTGCCTTGGGCAGAAACACTTTCCACGGGACCAGGCTATTCCAAGCCCAATCCAACCTGGCCTTGGACACTTCCAGGGATGGAATTTAAGTGATTCAAGCAGGCCAGATGAATTTGAATTTGGTCAAAAATGAGGCCTGCACAGTATTTCACTAGAGGTTCTCAAGTAAGACACAAGATCCTGAAGAATGAAATAATGCAAGGGTATTTGCTCTTTTCTTCTCTTGTGTGTGAGAGGTTACTCCTCGTTGCTGCAGTTCCTGCTCTGACAGCTCATTCCTGCCTCAGGGGAAGGACATTATTTAATAAATCTGTTTTGGGTTTTAAATAGGAGGTTTTGCATTGAAATAGATATCTGAGCCAACCCAGAAGAATTTGTGAGATGTGACAAGAGCAAAGTGGCAGTGGTAGACCAGAATTGCTGCCCTCAAAAAAAAAAAGGGAGATAAATATTACAACTGAAAGGAAACCTCACTCCTTGCATTTCTGTGTTTTAATATGTAACATTCATGTATTATAACTACTTGGTGATGGACTATAAAACCCCGCCAACTTTGGGATTCTGTTCACTATTTTAATCATAATTTAGGTGTGAGGGTTAGGATTAACAGCAGGCAAACATCAACCATGGCTGCTGGATCTCAGCAAGCCTATCAAGAGTGGGGAGTGGGTTAGTTAAGAGAGTATCATTGGGGAAAAATGAAACTCAGATGTGTTGAAAATGTAAAAGAAAATTGCAAGCAGCACAGGGAAGGAAAATGATTGGGTAAAATAGGGAACCTTTGCAGCTCTTGATAGAAAAGGTGAAATTCCGTGAAAAAAGCAATAGCGAGAAGGAATAGGAGAAAACCAGAAAATAATGGTATGTTAAAAGGATGCTTATGCCCTACACAGAGGGAAAGAAACATATCACCTATGAAACAGGATAAGAATTCCTATCACCCTCTTTGGCTTTGGTGACTTGCACTGTGGCAGAGGAGTAGAACTCAGGGGTACAGGGGAAGGTTCTAATGTTGTGTGGGTTTGTCCAGAAGATGGCTAAGAAGGGTGAACAGGAGGAATGCAAGGAGGGCTGTGTGTTATTTGTTAGAGAAAAGGGGTTATTGCTGCTTTGCCAGGTGGGTTGAGGCAGAAATCTCATACCTCTGAAAGTAATACCAGATCCCAAGGGCTGGCTACATGGAAATCTCCTCTATCCACAGTGTTCATTAGGCCATTTGCCTCTATAAAGATCAGACAAATTTATGTTGAGCTAGGTCACATGAGGCCAAAACCTCACCTGCTTCAGGCTTTCAGGACTGTACTTTAATGACAATTTAGGATCTAATGGAAGGCCAGGAAAAGGGTCATTTTATATCTGGAATATACTAGTATCTAACGCCAAAATGATGTAATATATCTGATTGCACATTATGTATAAATCAGGACAGCTCTTTAGTAGAAGGACCATATGTTTTCCACGCCAGTGGAGATTTACACAGATTCCTGGGACTACCTGCCCGGGTTAAGGCACTGTGCCTCTCTTTCTCCCTTCCCAAAAAGCTTGGCCACAGCACTACAGCCAAGCTGGCCTTTAAAATAACAAGACACAATAGCAAGAATGACAAAAACAAGCCCCAGAGCCAGCAAGTGTGCAGTCAGGTTTGCTGCCATAAAGCTCAGTGCTGGCATTCTTTGGGAGCGTGGGGAGGGGGGAGTTGCTGCATTCCCCTGGAATGCGGCGAATGGCTTGTAAATTAGAGTCCCTAATGAAACCGCGCTGGTGTCCAACTGCAGCAATCATCTGGTTAAAATCAGGCAGTAATTCCACTAATTTTACTGCCCTTCTCCCAGCCCTCAACGCCTCATTTAGGAAAAAAATGTTTATGTTCCCCTCAAAACACCTGCATTTTAACTTGGGTCCCCAAAGCAATTATTTTTATTTTATTTTATTTTTAAGACTTTCTGTTGTGAAATGCAGCATCCCTCCCTTTTCTGAGACGAAGCACATGACCGCCCTGGGATTCCCAATCTTCAGGCATGTTTAACTAGCACTATTTTTCTTGCACACTTCACAAGCTTTGCCATCCTATATATTTTCCACCCACAGCTGCTGTCCAGAAGTGTTTAGGATATATTTTTTTCCCCCGTCTCAGTAAATGATGAAATAAAACTACGTAGAGCTGTTTGCATTGTGACTAAGGAAGTTAAGGTTGATGGAGGTGATAGTGACTGACACTTATCCAATTTCAGGCTTTCCAAAACGTCTGTGGTTCTTATCATGATTTAGTCTCTACTAGACCTTGTAGACATTAAACAACAAGAATGAGCACTATTCTCACTCAGGAAGAGAAACATTATATAGTGGATGCTGGAACACTACCACGATGTGCTGTGAGATCTTACCATCTGCTATTCCATTAGGGTGAGTTATTCATTTTGTCTCCTTGGTTTCATGTTCATTTAAAGCTTTGATAGATTATGACTAAATCTCCTTCAAAAGTTGTAAGCAGATATCCCCAGCCTGTGATGATACCATTTCTTGAAGCACAGACATCCCAGACAAGGGAAATAGGCTTCCCATAAACAGTCAAATGTTTCTTCCCTTCTCTCCAGTCCACACACTCCTGAAATACTTAGCCTGTCAGCAAATTCTTTGAGAAAAAAAAATAAAATTTCTCATTCCCCAATCACCTGCAAATATCTCCATCTAGTTTGCTGAATTCCTACATTCCTTTCCATCAGGGCAAAGCCTCAGACAGGCCAAGGGGTGCCAGTGCTGGGGTACAGATCCTGATAGATCAGGTAGGCAAAACCAGGTGCAGCATCAAACTCTCTCCCTAGTTCACCTCAGAAAACAAAGAACCAGGGCTATGTAAAATATTGCAGCTATCCATGACTGCTACTTCTGCAGTTATAATTGGGTAGAATGGGAATTTTCCTCGCTAAACCAATTCCATGGGGAACATTAATTTGTTGAAGCTGAAAATTAAGCTTTTTCTAGCTAGCAAGGAAAATGCTGGACATGATTTCTGAAGAAGCAGATCTGGGAAAGCTGTGGTTTGAAGCATTCAACTCAGGAATGAGGAAGCATCTCTGAACCCCTATTTTCTTACCCTCACACCAGTGTAGCATACTCACTGTTAGTAAACCTGGAGTCAAGCATGCCTAAAGAAGGGAAAGAGTGGTTTATTTTGGTTTCTGCATCACTTAGAAAATGGCAGAATCTTTGATGCTCTCACAGTAGAGAAAACAGATAGAAATCTTTGACCCTACAACACCAGAAAGCAATTTTCTTCCTTCTGCTGCTGCTGGTTTAATAAAAAAGTTATACTGGACACATGGCAAAATATTTAAGTGGGAAGACAGTGATTAAGGGCTGATGGACATCCAGCATCCTACAGGCAGAGAGGCTCAGCCACCTCTTAGGATTTCTCTCTGAGCTCAAGGGTAAAAACAGAGTCTGGTTATGTCCACCGAGAGCTGAAGCCCACAATGAGACAGGGGAAAAGGAGCAAACTCAACTTCTGGACACACCTAATCCCAAGAGGAGATTAAGGAAAAAGAAAGATCTATTGACAGCACCCAGAAACACTGTGGGGGGAGGCAGTAGTTCAGGCAAAGCAGCAAAACCAGGCCTATGCTTAATCTCAAACTTCAAAGAAGAAAATTCCTCAGAGCTAATAGGTCCCAAACCAAAATATGGTCAGGTATGGAACATGTGGTCACCACAGCATCCTGGAGGCTGTGAGAGGTGCTTACAAAAGCAACTGGGAATCTCCCTCTTTTTTTTTACTCCTTTCTTTTAATTTCCCCTTCCCCCAATATTTTCTGCTTGCCTGCCTCCTTTAAGCCTTTGTTTTGGGCTAACTGTATCTGAACTCCCTTGGACTTGATGGTGCAGGCTTACAACAGAGCAGAATACACAACTGAAATCCCAATAATGAGCAGGAATGAAGGAAATATCATATTGAGTCCTGCATCACATCCCGTTTTAATTAAAAGTATCACAAGCAGATTTATGTCCGGCATACCTTCTCCTGCTGTTTCCAGGTTGTATTTATCTTCTAATTGAATTGTTTTTCAGTGCTGTTTATGAAAGCTGCCTCCCAACCAGAGATAATGCTGCATTTTAACACTTTATCTGAGTTCACTTTCAAGGAGCTTTCTGCTTTTTGAATTTTTACTCAATTTGACATCTTTCTGAGAGCTGGCAGAAACAATGTGTAGCTTGATGCTTTAAAATGTGCAATTGTTGGAAGGTAGGGAAAGAGCCTTTCTTCAGCTGACTCTTATTATGAACTCACTGCTGGGACTGAGACTCCAAATCAGCAAATAGCATCCCATTAAGGTCAAAGAGCCTGTTGAAGAGTGTGAGGCTGTATGAGAAAAAGAGAAAGTAGGGGACCTTCCCCTCTAAGGTGTTGCAGAAAACCTTTTTGAAAGTCTAGTATTTGAATTTGTTTGGGAATACAGTTCTTTTTTTAATTTGGATGAACTTAAAGTGTCAAACTTCCAGCATTTCTCCCAATATTTAGCCAAAATGTACCAGAAGTGATAATGGTTCCCTTTTACCACTGAGAGATTAATAATCTCCTAATTTCTGTGTTTTCCTTTCTTTCTGTCTTCAGGGATCTCTGGAAGTTAAATAAGAAAAAAGGTATTTTACTGTGAGTTTTTCTGCAGTTTGACAGGTGGGAAGTAGGAAAAGAAGCTGCTTTTCATAAGAAAACAGCAGAGCTAAAATTAAAAGTAGGACTTGGTTCTTAACAACTCTAAATTACTAGACAATTTGAAACCCACATTTCACTGCTTGACTTTGCACTTGGAGAAGTCAGACCAGAACTCCAAACACATCCATTCTCAAACCTTGGGAGATTTCACATCCTGATCTGAGCTTTCCAACATGCTCCCATTTCTGATTAATGCATACCAAACCTACTCTGTTATAAAGTCAAATCAATGCCAAATGTGGTGGTGATTTTTTGATAGGGAATAAGTGACATCCACCAATATATTTAACACAGGTCAGTAGACAGCCTACAGTCATGACAGTCTTGAACTAGTGACCTAGAAATGAAAGACTCCTTAATCCCTTTACCAAATCCTAAACCACTCAATTCCTGCCCCACCTCGGCAGCCAAGGTCTTTTATAGATGTGCTGGAGGGTAATATGTAAGCCAGCAGAGTGTAAATTAAAGAGGGAAAAAAAATGCTCTACTTGTAATAACATCATAATTGTGGAATTTGAGAAAATAAGGGACTCAGGAGAGGTCTTCAGTCAGCTTGTCTCAAATTCAGTGCAAATTTATTCTAAGAATATTTTGGCACCTGCAAGCAGCCCAAAACTTTTATAAGCATCATAGCAAGGGAAAAGTGATGCAAGTGAAAGACTGTAGATAGACTCAGAAAAAGGTCTTGATTGTTCATCTGACCTGTTGGCTTCCTCTGTTGCTACACGAGCTTACTTTTATGGCTGTCTAACTCCACTGATTCCCATGACGACATTAGGAAGTCTCACTGGCATACAACTGGAGGGTTTAATCTGCAGGGATGAGACTCATGCCTTAGAAATGAAGAACAGAAGCCACAGAAATCCATCTCATAAATCCCGTGCTGTTTAATCTGGTTTCTCCATCTTTGTCTTGGGATTGCCATAGGAAGAGGTTCTCTCTTGTGTTTTCTTACTCCTTCTCACAGGTCCTGACAAGGGGAGCCACGAGAAAAATAGACATTTCGGAAGCTGTTTCCAGTAACATAACAGAAACTTAAAAAAGGAGTGGGTTTGAATTCTAATTGAATTCAAAGCTACACAGCACAGACCAACAACAGCAAACTCTGTGCCTGTACAGTTGGAATTTTGCTGCCAAATGTGGTTAAACAGTTTTTCACTTTTCCCCAAAACATGAACATTGTCTAAGTAGAAAAGTATTTCCATTTGTAGAAGGGACTTTTTTTCATTTTGTACATCTGCAGGCATAAAAGGACCATAATAGACCACAAATTAGATCCGGGAACTGAAATAAGCTCAGCTTGTAACTGAGACCACAGGTCTGTAAAAAAACCTATAGCATCATTTTTGGGTGAGCTCTTTTTTTTTTCTTGTTTGTTTGCGTTATTTTTTTTTTTATGGCAAAGCAAATGAAAACTCATTTTATATTCAAATATGACACCATCTGTTCCCTGAGTTAGAAAAACTGGGTGAACTGATCCAATATACATTGCGCTAGAAGGAGGGGAACAAATGCAGAAATATCTCTTTCTCTCATCTCCTGTTTTGTGTCCCACTGTTCCATGACTTGACCACAAAGGACTTGCAGATGGCACATGGGGTTGTTTTTTTTTTCTCCTCTTTTTGATCTGGTCCCCCCATTCTTCTGGGCTAGAATTTTCCCTTTCTCAGTGTGATCTGCTGTCTGTCTCCTCTTTCCCTGCCTCTGTTTTTGCTCTTCCCCTGAGATGATGGAGAGCAGATCACGTAGGAACTATTGCCATAGTCCTGTGTCAGACCTAGTCTGAGAGAAGTGATGCTGTTGGGCTTGAAGGAGAGGTGGTTTGTCATAGAGACAAATCTCACTGCTATTTATGTTCACTTCTCCCACTCCTCACACCATCCTATGCAATGTAGGAGCTACCTCCAGGAATGGCTTGGACCAGCACAGTGACCAGTTGCTGAAAGTCCCCCTCATGTCTTCTGGATCAGCCCTATAAAAACCCTTTTTATGTTTAACTCTTTATTGGTAACCATGAAAAGAATAAAGCAGATCCCTTGCAATCACCTGAAGCACTGGACAACAGCAGGTGGTAACTAAATAAAAGGAGAAAAGGGACAAGTAAAAAATTTCCATGTGTGGAAATCCCTGGGAATGTGGAAAATACTCTGTATAGCTTTAAAGCTCATCAGTTGAAACAGCATGAAGAAAAGTTCCTGCAAAAACCTCTACCCCCTACTCCCCTCTACAATGAGCCAGAAAAAGAAGAGTCCCTAAGCTAACCCGAGCCTGACAATGGCTGGTTGTGAGGCATATGTTAAACAATTTTGGGTTAACATGGGCAAAGGAAATCAGCTATGAAACTGTATTAAGGAAACATGAGACCACTGTAATCTACATAAAAATAAATTTGGGTATATTCCCAACACACAATCACACTGTGGAATTGCAGGAAGTGGGCTAATGGGAGGGAAACTTTGCTTTCCCTAAAGAAAACTTGCTTGGGATTATTATTTTTTTTTTTTTTTTGTGGAAATAAAGCTACTTTCATATTCCTCTCATATTGCTGTCCTGTGTTTGGAGTTGAGTGAATAGTTTGGATTAAATAATTTCCTCCATGAAATGAACCTTCTATTATTATTGCTCAAAGACTGTTGATAACATGCTGGGGTTTCCTGTGCTTACTCTTCATTTCTAGTAGTTCAACAGCTTGAAATTATATATGTGTATTCCTCTAAGGATTGATCAGGGTTTGGGTTGAGTGTTTGATACCCTTATGGCATTGGAGCTCTATCAGTTATTGTGACAGTCTCCTCCACTTTTCACCTTTTCCACGGCCCCTTCTGGAAGGGATGTGCCTCTGGAGATCCCAGAAACAGAGCAAATCCAATAATAACTCCTGTTGGAGTGGGCCCTGGAGAAGGTGATGCAGGGAGAAAAGGCTGTGTGAACGTTCTCCTTTGCTCTCTGGAGTGGGGAACAACCCCTCGGATGGGACCATCACCCAAGGGGACCTTTTGTCCCTTTCCTGAGCTGTCCCATGGCTAGAAGGCAGCAGGCTGCTACAGCACTTGGCTAGAAAGCAGCAGGCTTCCCAGTTTGCAGGAAACAGGTTTGGTTTTTGTTATCCTTTTGGCTTTACTCCCATTTGAACAGCAACCAACATTTTATAAAACTTGGAGCGAGGCAAGACCTCTTGTGTTTCCGCCTGGGAAATCCTTGGGGCTGTTGGGCTGATCATGCTGGGTGCCACCACTGCTGGCCAGGCTCTGGCAGCATGGGGCACTGCCATGGGACACTCTGGGGACCACTTGGGGTCTTTGCCCGGGCCACCCCTTGCCCCAGCCATGTGGTTCAGATATTCTGGCTGACTGGCTAATTCATCATCATTTTTGGCCCTGACAAAATTCCCATTAGGAAAAAAGGAGGTCGGCAGGTTCAATAGTTTGGTGGCACATCAGGTGCTCAAGAAAATTGAGGTTTTTCTAGTTTTGCTGCTAAAATCAAAGGTTTTTAAGAAATTCCAGAGTGCTTTTTTTAGGTATACCTCTGGTCCCACCTACTATGGATTCAGGCAGGGCTACTATGGTATCCCACCTTGAAGAAGAAGGGAAATCTTCTCAAAAAATATATTCCCACTGCAGCGGTGGAAAAGCAGGCATGAGCCCAGGGTTGTCCCTGTCACCCTTCTGTGAGCACTTATTTCACACAGGGAAAAAGAGGGAGCAGAGGCAAATAATCATTTCAGCAAGAAATGTGTCTAATACTTTTCCTCCGTGAGTCACTGAAGCTGCCAGCTGGGTGTTTGCTGAAGGAAGAGAAAAACAAAATACAGAGCAGGACAAGGAAGGACAAAACTTACTTGGCTAAAAGCAAATCCAAACTTTTCATGTTGTAAATTTGGAGGAAGGAATGCAGTCCCCTCCTTCCTTCCCCACCACTCGCACACACAAAACAACCTGAAGCTTGTAGTTAAGGAAATAAACTGCAGAGAAAGCCCCTGAAGGGCCTTGGCAGCAAACTGTTCCCACTAAATTGGGAATCTGCACACTCATAGTCTGAAATAAATTAAGATGCTGGGGGGTGGAGGGGAGGAAGAAAGGAAGGGAGGGGGAGAAGACAGGGGAAAATCAACAGCTCTGGGGTGAAACACAGGTTGATGCTGCCTCATCATTTTTAAACCTAAAATAAAACAAGCAAATTTTCTTTAACTGCAGGTCAAAATAAAAGCGGGAAAAAAAAATCTTCCCTCATCTGTTCATGGTAATTACTAACAGAACTCAGCCCCTGCCAGCTGCAGAGTTCATGGATAAATGGAGGGACACATTATTCTCTCTCTCTAGGATCAAAAACTCAAACTTTGTATCTCAATTTGCCTGTGGTATGTCTTTCATATACTCCTGCAAAGTCATTTCACTGGGCTGTTCAGTCGGGACTTTTTCACCAGACAAAAATTGTGATGTTTGCAGGCTTTCAAGTTTGTTTTAAGTTTGCTTCTGAATGAGAAACACGACTCCTGCAATTTCCCAAACTTTTATTATGTCATTATAGCATATTTATTATTGGATCTATCCACTTTCCTTGTTAGCAGCCAGTCCCAGCAGGGCTGGTTCGTGCTGTAACCCACAGGCACTGGCTGATCTGGATGCAACAGGGTGTGGAACTTCTCTGGAGGTACCAAACTGTGTGAATATTTGGAAAGGATGAGATGATATTCACCAGAATACTTCAGCTATTTACTCTGTGATCCCAATGCAAACTAGTAATTGATTTTTCTGCATAAATCACTTGTCCCATGGTGTGGCACTCTCTGGTTTGTGAGCTGTTGAAGTGACAATGATGATAGACCTTGCTGAGCACACTGTACACTGCCAAAGGGGAAAGGGATCATATCCTATTCCTGATATTTGCCATTGGCTGTTTCTCAAGGACCCTATTTTTGGGGTCCATTGCCAAGAATGGACAAGTAGATCAGCCTCGAGGTTTCTTGAAGCTGTCACAAATAAATTAATTGAGTGAAATAGTTTGCTTGAAAGCTGCTGTGATTCAACAAGTTGATTGCACCCAAGAATTCACACTATCACAGTGCTAAACATTTCCATGGATCAAAAAGTCCTTCCCTCACAGAGATAGCAATAGGTAATTAAGTCACAAACTGGGCATGGCTGTGTTTGCACGCATTGTTTCAGGCAAGGCAGTGATGGGGTGTGTGTTTGTGCTGTTTGTGAAGTTAAAGGCTCACCCATGTTCTTTACAGGCTGTTTAGCAAGACACAGAGACACATGATTTCATCATGATTTGGTGGTAAAACAGATGATTTGCAGTACTTTTTGAATCTCTCTGACATGTGAACATGGAGAGGTTTCCTGCTGTAAAAAAAGTGGAGAATGATTAATGAGAATTATTAGGATTTTTAAGAAAACTGCTACAGCATTTTTCAGAGTAAGAAAAAGAAGGAGTAAGCACAGGAGCAGAGATCAGATCTAATATCTGTCTCACACTTGCTACGTGCCCTTGGTCAGGGCCCCATGTGTTGGTTTCCTTACCATAAACCAGCCAGGGTTATCTTCTTTCACTACCTTTCAGGACACTGGGAGGTTTAATTCATGCCTCCTTGCAAAACACTTTGACATCCTGGGGCTGAAATGCAAAGCCTTTTTATGATTCAGGGTTTTATTCATTTTAGTGCAGAGGTGTTTTTTTGTGACACATGCTAAAGACATGGCACCATGGCTGGAAAGTGAACTCTCTCTGTCCCAGGAAGTCAGTCTGATGGACTGCAGCATTTCATTGATGCATTTTAATGTATACCTTTTATACCTTTGCCGCTCTGAAGTGGAAAACTGACATTATCTGGTCCGATCTCCTGCTTTCTTACTGGCTGATTACACAACAGAAGAGGCTAGGCCTGGGGCAGATCTATTTTCTACACCTATTATGCTGTTGCACAGTTGAAGTTCAGTTGTTAGCTGCTTTTAAAAACGACAAATGTGCTCTAATTTTAGAGCATCATAGCAATCATTGTTTTTATTTCAGTAGAGAGGAAAAGTGGAGGAAAAAAACAGCTTGGGACTTAATAAACACCTTAGCCTGCAGCCTTCGACTTTATTCATGAGGTTTTTTATCTTCTCTTCCACTCTCCATGCACTCACTGCATCTTCTTTACTGCACAGTCTTAAATTACCATTGCAAAGGTTATATGTTTATTTACAAAGAGCTGGCTATGAATGGTGATCCTAAAGGCGAGGAGGGTGTCTCATGGCAATAAACATCTCCTGCTCTCTTAAACACCAAGGCCAAATGAATAAGGTGATGTTTAGTGCCTCAGACATATTATGGTTTATGGCTTCATTAACTACCTGACCTGTATTGTGTGCAAATTTCATCAAAGTGAGATGCATATTTATTCCCTGAGGTGGGCTGGTTGATAATGTTCTTATTCTTAAAGGAACAGCACAAGTAATTACTTACAATTAGTGTTGTGAAAGTAAGGGAATTTTGTGAGGTGAGGTAATTTCACATACCTGAAATTTCACTTAACAGAAAGAAGACTGTTCAATGAATATTTATACTTGGGTCAGATTGAAAATACATGTATATGGCTTTTCTTGACTCTTTGCAGCATACGGGATAATTTTAGCTGTTTGAGAAATTAAAAATAAACAAACCAAAAACAAACAACCGTTTTTGGACAATTTTTTTTTGGGTGCCTGTAGTTCCCTTTGCCAGAGCTGAATCAGGTCTTTAGGATCAACTGAATGTGAAACCTAAAGTGTACAAATTTCTTGCCCTCTTCTTTTCTTTTTGCTCCGGTCTTAGTTTATCCTAGGAGCTGTATATAATTTCCCTATAGGGTGCTGGGAATATTATTATCATTGTGGGTTTTTAAAACTATAATTGTACACACAGACCCTCCCCAAACCTGTGGGTACACTGAAAACCTGAATTTCAATCTACCATCTGACTGGAGGCCAGTTGTCCTGGAGCACAAAGTGCATCTTGGGGTGGTTTCATGCAGAGATGTTGGGATGAGGGTTTCCCTGTTATGAGAGGGATTATTACTCATGAAACAACTGCAGCCAATGCAAAGGGGTCAGTGTGGCTCAGAAGTGAGTGCACTGCCTTCTCTGCACATGTGGAAGACACCCCATGGCCACAGTAGTGCTTGTTTGTAGGGTTAATAAAACCACAGCTTTATATTCATCTCTCTTTACTGGAATGGAGATGTTGCCTAAAGCCTTGAAGGATGCTTTTGGTGTTTGCAATGCCCAACTTTGACTTTGCTGGTGGGCCAAAGGTAGCTGAAATATATGTGGCCCTTTGGCATCTTAACTGTATGTGGCCTTTCCACTCCAGGCTCAGTCAAAACAACATGTGCTGTCTGTCCAGTAACATGATCACAGCTCTCAGCCCTTACATTTCCATCAGGCCTGAGCCTACTCCTCTCCTTGTTCCAGGTACTTACATTTCTAATTCTATAAGACCAGGAAAAAAGACACTGGAAGCAGCCATGCTCAGAGGACAAGTTGGTGGCTGGCTGACTGCAAGAGACAGCTCCTGCTGAAAGGACTTCTTGAGAGTGGCATTTAGAGTTTAACCATAAATATATGATGTATTTTGCCATGTGCACCGACTTAACCAGAGAATGTCATGGAGCTAATTCTGAGCAATTGGATGTCTGTGGTCTAACCACCAGCAATAGCTGCACACATGATGAATGGCCTATGGTCAAAGTACATATCCTGAACACGGGGAAGCACAGCTTAAGCTGCTGTTCCTCTGTGGTAATGTTGTTCTGTGGCATGAGGAAGTCTCCTTGTTCTGCAAATGTTTGCTTTCCAGCTACTGTAAAAAGAAAACTTCAGCACTTAATTCAAGGGGGGAAAAAATTATCTTTTTCGAGTTCACTGAGATTTCCCAGATGGCAACTTGAGCTTCAGCCTAGGACAGGATAGTGATCCCAGCAATCCATGAGGCCCTCTCAGCAAAGCAGCTCATCCACCTTTCAGATGGAAGGGACCCACCTCTCCTGCAACAGGGTCAGAACTGGCTTTCTAGCAGAGGCAGCCTTGAAATTCCTGTGGGATTTCACTGCAAGCCAGCTGAGGCTCCAGTGACTGCTGGATGTTTGGCATTCTTCATATTTGACGTTCCCTGACAGTTTTCCAGGGGTCAAGCACAGGGTGTGCTTGGCCCCATGTGTCCATTTGGTCTCTTGGTAGTTTCTCCCTGGGAGTAAACTCTGTATCTCATACAGGGAATTTTTGATTTGGTCATTAGCTCTAAACACCATTTGCTTCTGATAGCAATGGCCAGACTGTCTCCATTCCTCACAGGAGCTGAAATATGATTGCTAGGCAATGAGCATGCCATAGGGGAAAACAAAATGAAAGAGGGAGGCTTGCACATGGAAATTTTCCTTGGATATCTTGGAATCAAAAGCAACTGCAAGCCACCTTGCCTCAGTATCTGTCTTCAGTCACTACTGCTTCACCTCTACCTTCTTTCTGGCAAAGGACTTCAACAGAAAATAGTCCTGGTCTTGGGAGACAAAATACTTGCCCCAGTCCTGCTAATACATATGGAACCAGCTTTGCACAATTTTATCATGCATCTGGGAAACTTTCTCTATTTTTGCATCTACTGCCTTAATTCTATCTGAATCCAAGTATTTTTTGCACAATTGCCTAAAATTAATGACATTGAATAAAAAAACCCTAAACAATTAACTAGATCAGAAAAAGTATCTATAATAGATATAGAAATAATTCAGAAATTTCTCTGTTCCTTATAGCTGGAATTAATATTTTTTTCCCATTTTGTAAACAAATAAAAAGAAACACAACAACAAAGACAGTGCCATGCAGAGAACAAAAAGACTCCTTATTTAGACAGAAAGTTATAGATTTTTCTCACTGTTAACATATCCAGACTGGGAAAATTTGCTTTACTTTTTCTACTGTCATCAGATCCAAAAACTAACTGAAATATGAAGCTAAGGGAATTTTTTTTTCAAGGACTCAGAACAGATTTTGAAATTCAGTGTGGTGTGGCTTAGTGTAGATTCTCTCAGCACAGGTGAACAGTGGCACTAGTATTGCAGATATTAAATAACCCCCAATACTCACTCTTTTAGCATTCACACATATATAAAAGGCAAAAGCAAAAAGAGGGGAAAAAACCCCAAAACCCCCAAAACCAAGCAAAAAAAAAAATAAAAAAGGGGAAGGACAGACAGCAGAGGGAGGAATGAGAAGAGTGATATCCCTCAGTAAAAGATAAAGGTTTACAAGGGCAAGGACAAAATTAGATAGACAGTGTAGAAAGCCAACGAAAGAAAAAACATGTGATCACTTAAACTGTAATGTCAGCACTGACCTGGCCAAGTAGAGAACAACAGCTTGTGGGTGTTTGAGTAGTCCCAAACCTGTTCAACTTCTTCCTTGAAAAGTGCACTTTCTGACTTTCAAGTTATTCAACCTTTCACCTGTTAGGCTTGTGCCCTCAACCTTGACTCCTGCTATTTGTGCAGTGTATTAGTAACTGAGGTTAGAGATCTAAAAGAAGGTAAGTAAATGGGGAGGAAGAAAACTCCAGAAGTCTGCAAAAATTTGGAAACTTGAATTACATGCAGCTTTTATTTTCCCATAAGTGTTATTTAATCTGTAGGAAAAAAAGATTTGTCATTCCTTAGCAGCTTTGTTCAATCTAATTTAATGGTTTTTTAGCTAATAAAAATGGTTTAGGCATGAGATTTGGGCAAAATAAATAAATCAGACCTTGGGGACCATGTTGCAAAAAGTAACAGAGGAAAAAAGCAGGAAACAAGTTTGAAACCATGCAATGATAAGAAATTAGAGTGATGGGAAGATTCTGATTTCCAAAGACTGACTTTTGATGTGGGGAGAGCCCACAGGGCCTGGATCTCATCTGTTTTAAACCATGGAGGGGATCAGTTGCACTCTGCCCCCTGACTTGGGGACAATCCTCGAACTTGAGCCTTACACCACCCCCTTGTCTGAAGGAGCAGATCTGTAGAATCAGGCCATGCTCACAAATTACCTTTTCCCTCACAATTCACTGTCCTTCTGCCCTGTGTCATGCCACAGGGAGTCACCCAGGACATATGTACCTGTTTTTCAGGAGTTCCCCATAGGCTCCTACCTATTCAGAGACGTGCACACAGCAGCAAATGTACTCAGAAGTATTTCTGAACCTAAATAATGCATCTGTGGTGGAGGCAAACAAGGTTTGTCAGCAGAGGAGGTTTGTCAGCATATTCTCTCCCAATCAACAGTGCTCCTTGCCTGAGATGCCAAATTGTTCAAAAAAAAAATGGGTTGATGAAACTGGTACACTGCTCTACTTCAGTACTTTCTAAAAATTCTTCCACTGCCTGGAATTCTTCCATTGCCTCTGTTGTTTTGTTTGCAATGTCAGTTAAGTTAAGGAAAATTAACGTGAAAAAAAAATACAGAATTAGAAGAAAAATTAAATCCTCTTCTCCTTAGTGAATGTGTGGAATTTTGGTTTCTAAAAATACTGGCTATTTAACATTTAGTCTTGACTTGAGATAGGAAAGCTTTTTAAAAATGTCATATTTACACATGGAATGGAAAAAACATTTCCTGCCTTGATCTAAATTGTGAGTTATGTGTACAGAAATGTTGTGGGTACTTTTGTGGATTCTCTCTCCATTAGGGCTTGTATACAGTTTTGAAATTACATCATGGGCTGCACCCGGCACAGACAAAAACAGTCTCAGGAAAACAAATGCTACTGGACCATCTGAAGATTTTATAAAGTGATAAAATGCCCCTGGAGGGACAATGAGTCTTGAGAAAATTCATTTCTACTAAGATTTCAAAGTCAGACTACCAGAAAATAACCTCCAGTCCACTGAACTCTGAGATTTTCATTCTCTTTCTGATGTTTATGCACACAAATAATTTTTGACCGTGCTGAGACCAAATATTCTCTTAGTCTACTTACTGCATTCCCCTAGATGCCTGTTTTATTTCTTTATTTACAATGAAAGGTGAAGATTTGAGGTATAAATCATTTGCTGACCTAGTACATGATGATGGGATTCTTATTAGATGGTTTACAGATAAGCATAGGCACCTATCTGAACAAAATAGGGTCATCTCAAGGATAACCATCAGGGCTTGTACATCAAGAGAGTGCAGATAAAGATAAGTGTACTTGTGGAGACACCCAAAGTAAGTGCAACCTGTACGGCAGAGAGGAGAAATTTGTTGCTGAGTTTTGCACAAGTTGGACAGTGGTGCAGAAAACAGATTTTTCTGTGTCCCAAGGAGGAATAATGACAGTAACTGAGCTGCTGGTTCATGCAGATGTGCTCTTTTATTGCCAGGTCACTGCAGGATAGACTAAAAAGCTGGATATTGCTGAGGGAAAAGGCTGTGAATGACCAGCAGCCCAGGAGGTCAGAACTGGGTCTTGCAGCCCTCTCTCTGTAACCAGGAGATTGCATGAAAAGCTTTTGAATAAGAGCCTTCTTTCCTGCCAGAGTCCCAGACTTTGCCTTGACTAGGATCCGAAGGCATTGTTTGAACATGCTAGCTCACACTTTTTGATTAAAAGCTTTGAGGTGAAGCCTTAGTTTCATTTAAAGTTAATGGCAAAATTCTCACTGACTTTTCTGGAACCAGGATGCAATGTCTTTGCGTGAACAAACCCATGTTTCTTACTTGTCCACACTAGATAGACTATTAAATCAAGACTGTGATTTTATAGAATGTGTTGCCCAGCTTCACTGCTGTGTATTTTAAATTTTAAACTCCTTTCTTTTTCCAAGGCATGTAGGTCACGTCCATCCTCGAACTTCCTATCCTAATAAACATGTATGTCAATTAAAAAAAAACAACTTTTAAAATCAATAAAATAGGCAAACCCTCTGTCTGTCATATGTATGAAGTCTTGCTCTTCTGTCTTAAAATGATTGGGACAGATTTACAGTAACTGATGGCTTATTGTTATCAAGCCCCATATTGTCATTGATATCCAGTAAGCCATCAGTTCAGGGAGTGGGGTAAATGGCAGATTTTACCCTGAAGAACTGGGAAACTGTAATGACATCCACCTAAACAAGGACACCAAAGACAAATAAAGGATTTAAATTCAGAAAGTACCAGAAGACCATATTCATAACTCAGTCAGGAGGCAATCAAATGTATGGTGGAGAATATTTGAAATTTGCTGACACACATACATCTAGCCAAAATCCTGCAGGAAAGAGACCTGGATAATGCTCTGTGTGATATTTCACATTTCTAAACTATGAAAGTGATCACCTTGCACAAAAAAGTGCTTCTAAAAGAACAGCTGCAGACAAAATAATGGTATGTATTTAAGGTGAAAAGTAGAAAATGAGGCTGAGCAAAACCCTCAACTGCACTGGGAGTGGGGAGATTCCCCTTCCCTCTCGTTGGGCTGGGACCCAGTTTTGACAAAGGGAAACTAATAGTTTATATATTTTTGTTGCTAATAAAGGAAGACCCATGTTGTTTCATGTGATGTTACCATCAAATTATTGGGTGGAAGTGAGCAAAAGGCCAGCTGGGAAGGCAGCCATTGCCAAGGTGCTGTGGAAACCCAGCCCCATGCATCCTGTTATCCAGGGGTAAAAGTCATCCCCTGCAGTTACAGTTTAACAGTGTCCCAGACGGAATGGGAACCGCACAGGGAAATCCCCTCTTCAAATCAAAGCCTGGTGTGAGGCCAAAAAATGTCTCTGCCATTTTATGAAAGGTGAAGGGAATCAAACAAAAATAAACATCAGCTTGGGAGCGCTCTGCATCCCTCCGCCTGCGGTCTCCAGATGTTCAAAGGCCTGAGTCACACATGCCAGGGTGGATACTCTGGAAAACCCAAGCAATGTCTCGGTGGAGCTGGAAGGTGTCTGGGTTTGGTTTTTGTGATTCCTGCAGCTCATTCAGAATGAGAGTCCCTCTGAGGTAGACAGTGTGACACAGTCCAGAACTGGAAGGTTTCTGTGTAGATGAGCTCTGCAGGTCTGCAGTGGATCATCTGTAGGAAGAGAGGTTGGATGTTACAGGGGAAAGATTGAACCCCACATGGGGCTTGAGAGGAAGGAGAAGGGGCTTTCCCCTGAGTACTGAGAAACACTGACAGCTCCCACCTCTGGACAAAGCTACCCTGTCTGACAGGACCCGGTCTGTCTGGTGCAGCTTGGCAAAACTTTCCTTGGAAAGCCCCTTTTCCTTCCTCCCACATTTTTCTATTTAAATAGAAAATAGCATTTTTTGAAATGAAGGATACTCATATTAGCATCCCCCTTCAGACAAAGGGAGACCCCTTTCCTGCCATCAGGACCAGGCTGTCCAGGGAGCGCCTCTCGGCTCCTCCATCCCTTCCCCCTTCACTTTTTTGTTGCCATTCCCAGAAAGGAAAGTGAATTTTTGAGAGTGTCAGAATAGTGTAAATGCTGATATATAGGCCACAGTTGTTTGAGGGCCTTTTGAGAGACAAACCCCTCCCCTCTCCTCTGTTCCCTTCAAGTTGGGAATGATTCATCAGCTGGCCTTTGGCAAGAAAAGAGCCCTGCCCTGGGTCCCAGGCCTTTGACCCGGGTGAAGAGAGGGGTCAGGCCACGAGCAACTGTGCAAGCGCCGCTCAGCAGCTCCGGGTCTGGGAGACACAAGGGAGAGGGGAGGGAAAGAATGGAGTGGGACGGTGGGAAAAAGTGGGAATTTATAAAAGTTAAGAGTATATTTCTAAGAGTCTCAGCGGATCAGCTGACAACTGGGGTCAGGGGTCGTATTTATGCTTGATTCCCTGGGCATGTTACAGTAACATCTGCTTGTTAAGGGTCTGTGGGGACCAAATGCTCCTGACCTTTGCCTAGGGAAGGGGACAAACCAGGAGATTAGGGGTGTTCATATTAATGTTTGTGTTTGACTTGAAGGTTTCCCCTTATCTGAGCCTGGTTTGTCAGTTTTGCCAAAATTCTTTTATGCTCTACCCAAATAAACAGGTCAGCCATGCCAACGGTTTGGCCAGGGTTTGAGGTCACGAGGTGTTGGACGTCACTTGACTCCTAAAAAGGAGAGTAGGAAGGGTGGAAGCCTTGCTCTGGGAGGTGAGGCTCAGTCCACTCTCTGGTCTGGGCACATTTGACAGTCATAAACATCTGGAGCAAGCCCCTGGTCCCTGCCTGCATCTTTATTTAGTAATGAAAAAAGCAAATGCCAAGATGTGACCAGAAGCTGACAGAAAGGATAGGGCCTCGCTCAAAGTTCTGTGGTAGTTTTTGTGACCAAAAAACCCCATGAATGGAAATTCCTTATTGTATGCAGGAGGACTTAATGCCCCCTCACAGCTGTGTTTGAATTTCTCTTTTGGGAATCGATAACCAGAAATGACATCACTTTATGAACTATAATCCCAGAACTGCAAAGACCTTCCTCCAACTGGAAGCTCTGGAACCAAAGGAAGGTGCTCTACAGGCCTTTTACTAACGAAAGTCTCCTTTTTTCCCCCTACTAACTAAAAAGATGTTATTTTTTAGGCACCAGGACACACTGTTGCTGAAATAAGGATAAATAAGCAGTTGTGGATATTTTTCACCATACGTTGGGGAGCTTTGGGGAGGCAGACTTAGATGAAAGATTTTATAAACAATGTCATTTAGCAAAGGACAAAAAATACTGCTCCCTTTAAAGGGAACAGAAAAGCACCTGACCACTAACAATGGGCATTGAACATTTTCAGTGCATTAAGAAGTTCCTTTTAGTACCTGTCTTTATCCCAGCCACTTATGAGGTTCAGTCCATGACTGTGAGTATCCAGGCACATTCAGCAAGTGGCTGCATTTCTGGACCTGGGAAAATAGGAATGTTGATTTTTAGCTTGTTTACAGACACTGTTTGTGACATTTGTGGTATTTCACTTCTGTCCAAAGTTAGCCTTAGCTCAAAACCCAGAGACCACGTGAAGTTTAATTTCAGCTAAAAAAAGCCTCAACCCTGGAAACTTTTTGTTTGTAGGAGTGTATTTTGTCTATTTTTATCCAGCAGCAGCTACAAGTTATCTCATATCATGCTGTCACTTGTGTTGCCCTATCCTTGAGCCCAAAGTCAGCAACAGTTAAATTTGTATTGTGCCACCTGGTTTTAAATGTATAAAAGGGAAAAAACCCCAAGAAAACACAACAGGGACTGGTTCAAAACAGAGAACCTGGCTGTGGTCCAGGAGCTGGAGGAGAGCTGAAGCAAACTGGACCTAGGTGATCTGTGGTAGTTTAAAGATGGGGTCTTGAAGTGGGTAGACGGATGAAGGAGAGGAATGTAGACCATTCAAATCCACCTTTGTGATTATAAATAATAAAAAATTTCATTCGGAAGTGCATTCTGCCAAACTTCACAATAAACCTCCTAGCAGGTCATTGAAATTCTCTTAATCAGGGTCAGAACCCACAAGCTGGGGTCTGCCCTGTGAGTTCAGTGGGAAAAATATTCTTCTTTCAAAATAGTCTTTTTTTCCTCTTTCCTTTTCTCTTTCAGTTGGAAGGGACCTCCACATAAACATGCAGAGCAATTTTCCAGTACATTAACCCGGGAGGGGGGAATCCTTACTAGCAATGCAACGAGTAGCCTAAAAAAAAAATAAAAATGGAGCAACCGGGTGAGCAGAAGATGGATGAGCCTGGGATATAAGACAGGGTAGTTTTTCCACTGTCCTGCCCTATACACCTAGGACAAAGACTTCATTGAGTGAGATGCTTGACATCAGCCTCATAAACTAGTAGTTGGTCACAAAAGGTCTGACACTTGAAAGTACCAGTCCCTGCCCTCTTTGCATTGCAGCTGCACAGAGGGGTTGGGTCTAACAGTTGTGTCCCTTTGTCGTCCCCTAGGACAAGAGGTGAAGATAAATAGTGTTGACTTTAATGCAGTCACACAATTTTGCCTTTTCCCAAAAGACAACATTTCCTCCCAGGCCTTACTTTATTACCTCGAGCAGCTAGAACCACCTTCCTTCCCCTGGGGGTGGGGACAGGCTAGAGGTAGTAGAGGGCAAAGGGAGGAGAGATGAAACCCAAGCCCTGGTACCTCTTCCCCAGCAACGAGGTGGGCTGTAATTTTTTTTCCTGCTTTGTTATGGTGGCTTTCTTCTCTTTCTCGTGGGATAGCTGGAAATGGTCTGAAAAGCTTGGAAAGAAACTGAAAAATGTATGAATTAAAACCCCACCACCTCTTAAAAAATTAAATACTCCCACAAGATCTACACCAGGCAGAAGGCTTGAATTTTCTGTGGCAATTTCCTGGAGAAAAGTTGTGAGAATGCGTCTGCAAGCAATTGCCTTGCAAAATAGTCATTCATTAGTTCCTTTGTTGTCTTGTAACCAGAACCATAAGCATTTCACCTGGAAATGTAGATAGAATCAAAATATTTGTTGGAGGCAGTTTTTAGATAGCAGCATCTTTACCACTGCAGACAGCAATGGAGGAAATTTAGGAACGGGGAGACTTCTGCTCACATTTGAACCTGGTAGGCCATAGCCAAGTTCAACTGTTTAGGATATTCTGTCTGGTATTAAGCTCCCTGGCTGTGGAATGCCCCTTTGGATGTGTCTGTCCTCCTGTACAGTGACTCACTCCTCCAACAATGAGCAGAACATCCCAAGTCATTCGTATTTGTCCAGCTTGACCCTTCCCTTTCCTTCTCTGCGGTGGACTGGTGGTAACGACACCACAGAGGATGAATGAGCTAATTAAAAATGTATTAACGGGAATTCTACACTTGGAAGAAAAATAAATGTTAGACCTGGGACATGAGGGCTGTGGAGAAACAAAATAATCTGGCCTATGATCTATGCTAGATTGCTTTCGGTATTTAAGTCAGACTGGCTCAATCTGATCTAGGCATCTCCCCAGTGCAAAAAGTCAAAAGCTATGAGCACCTGTAGCTGTTTTTTTGTACAGAAGTATGTGGAAAGAAAGCCTCAAGAAAAGGTCCCTCCTGACTATGACTGCCTCCATTTTCTGAGGTAACAATATTTTTTAGTTTTTCAGGCCTTGTTGCCTAGCCGAGTTTGTTTCTTGGCTTTTCGTTGACCTGTGATCTTGGACTGACTTGAAAGGCTGCCTTGTCTGCCTAAAGAGTGGGGTTTGTGTCTGTTTAATAAGTTGTCGGCAAATCTAAGAAAATAAAGACAGCGAGTTCTCCCAGGCTGTTTTGAGTTCTATCAGCCCTTAAGACTTGGAAACTAAACAGAAGATGAGAGATCTTGTATTTGAAAAATAAATTCAGTTCTGTAAGATATGAGGGATAGGCAGGAAAAGAGGCTTTTTTGGCCACAGCTTTGTCCTCTGCAAATGTTATAACTGAGTACCCCATCACTCTGTTATGCATTTCAATAGAAAGAAAAAAAGAATGCCCAGTGGATTTGACAATTTCTGGCAGCAAAAGCAGTCCTGGGCAAAACTGCTAACCCCAAGGAGCCAATGAAAAAGTCCAATTGACTCTGATGGGACAGAACCTGTCCCCTGGGAACAGTCCTGGCCAATTTGGCCAGGGACTAACTTCTTGCTTTCCCAAGTCACCCCAGCAAACACTACCCACTTCTGTCTGTGCCTGCATTTTTCAGTGATCTTCCTGAGCACTGAGTGACCTAATTTCTGGGGCACTGAGCATCATCTAAAGTCAAAGGCTGCTGAGGGTGTTCTTTGCTCACTCACACTTCCAGAAATCAATTGAGATTTATTTCACAGTCAGCAAAATCAACTCAGGCTACTAAAGTCTGATTTTCAAAGCTGTTTGAAGTCAGCTGAAATTAGGGGCTAAAGCAGCTTAGAAAACCAGCTGGCACCTATGTAAGTATCTTTAAAAATCTGACTCCATCTCCTTATACTTAACATTTTATTTTTTTCCCAGGGTGCCCATAGTTCCATGACCTCACTGAAAGGAAAGGCACTAAAATTATACAGCAGGTCCTCTAACATACAGAGACATGCTGCAGTGTATGTAAATGTGTGTCTGAGGTCTGGAAAGAGGTTGAGCCTTTCACTGGGCTGAGGGCCAAGTAGGTGCTGGAATTAGAGCAGAGTAAAGATTATGTCTGTGAGGTGGGGGAGGCTCTGAATCATTTAGGGGGCTTTAATGCACCTCTTCAGTCACGTTGTGGGGATGTGCAGAGATCCCTGCCTCACTGGGTGCACATTTCCCCCCATACAAGTGGAGCCAGCCCCTTGGAAGGGGCAATCCTTTAGCATGACAGGATTATCTGATCTGCACAGAAGCATGTACAGAAAGTTGGTGATATGATCTTCCTTTCATCCTCACCTAACTTGTCTCTACAACCCCTGTGGGGATGTGCTGCCTAATGTGCAGAGAGATCCACGGCTCTAAATCATAGCCAGGATAAGAAGGGTTTACTTGCTTTCCCCCTTCTTCTCTCCCTGCTATCCAATGCTATTATTGTGTTATTTTTCAACAGTTTAAGAAATTTTCAGTAGCAAAATTGAAGAACTTGGGCAGACCCCTCGTTCAAGCAGAGTAAAATGGTCCCAAGCAACCAAAACAAGAGTCCTCTCTCACAGAGGTGTCTTTGTGCAATATAAAACTAGCAGAGCTGGGTCTGTGCCACCTTTTCCTTGCCCTGTGAAAAGTGGAGGGCTGAGAGCATGGCTGAAAAAGGCTCAGGACATTCTCACAGTCGGGGCTGGCAGGACTTGTTGTAAGACTGTTCCAGCTGGCTGGGATCAGAGCATCCCTAGGGGTGTGACAGATTCCCCCAAGAATGAACAAGCAGACTGAAGAACATGAAGATGTGTCTCCTTTCTCCCACTCCCTGCTGGAATCCCAATCCCAGGTCAAAACCAGCTCGTTTCAGCCCAAAAAATAGCCTTTTGATATCCCTTCCAGAGCCAGTGTTTCTATAGGAGCTATTTAAAACATTGCAAATTTCTGCCATCAAGATTTTCCTTCTGTTTGCCTGGGGAAAATTACTGATACTGAGCTTAAATAAGCATCCTCCTCCATACAATTCTTTTCTCTAAACAAATTAGCATACGTTGGAAAACTGTCTTGGAAAGGAGACAAATAATGACTCGATCAGAACTGTTTATGTTGGCTGAACATTATGACACTGGGAAAGTCCAACACTGGTCAATACTTTTTTTTTCTTGGGAATTGACAGTAATAGCTTACTCAGAAGAAATGCAGCATCTTGCATATTACCAATACCAAGCCTGGAGCTGCTGGCAGAGCCTTCTGTTATTTTAAGGATGTTTTACTGTAATTTTTCATTTTAAGGAGTTGCTTGATTGCATTATTTCCAGTATATGCTTTATTCCAAAAAGCAGCTAGGATTCTTCCCAGTACACAGCTGTCTTGGCACTGTGAACTCTTTCCCTGAATTGTTGCCTTGTAAAAATTCTCATTGATTTTGAAGTTTTCTGACTTACATTTAAGGCTTAACTGTCTGAGGTCCAACATACCTAACCAATTTTCTTTTACTTCATATTATATGCTCAGCTATCAAGTGGAATTGACTATAGTGGTTGTAACACCATGACATATGGGGAGAGTGGCCCAACACCTTGTGCAGGACAGAGGGAGTGTCCTGTCCTCCACTGCAGCCAGATCCCCACCACGTGTGGGTTCTCCCAGAGCTGACATCTGCTGCACACAGATGAGGAACAGAAAATGTTTGGGAGATAAAATAAAAAAATGAAAAAAGCAAATTACTTCTGATGGGGATTTTGAACGATGAAATATTTTGACTAGCTCATAAACTGACTGCAAATGGAAAGACAAAAATAGCTAATGGGAATTTCATAATTTCGTTTTTTAAAATTCACTTTACCTATAAAAAGATACTTTTGAAGGCTTCATGTGGAATTTCTTTAAAATTTGCAGAGTTCAGGACATTTCAAAGAAAGGTGATAACATTTGAATCACTATTCTTGCAGATGGTGAGACGAAAATATTCCTCACATTCACCCTATAGAATAATCTCTGTCATTTAACAAATCCTGACTGCGGTAGGACCACTCTGCTCAGTCTGGGAAGAAAAGCCATAGAAGCCATTGGGGCCTCCTGGATTTTAGTTTATTCTCCACAGTCATGGCAGGGAGTTGGAAACATCTTCTGGAGTCAACTAAGTTGAGATGGTAACGTGTATTGACAATACACATTTAAACATGCTTCTAACTTTAAGAGCAGCATAGTTTTCCTGAAATAATCCAAGACTGCTCTGTGTTTAAAGTTAGATGCTTATTTAAATAGGTAGCTAAACCAAGATATTATTAACTTCTTGTATCAAGACAAGCAAAGCTCTAAAAGAAGCATCTCCAACTTGAAATGAGAAGGTTTTTTTTTTATTATTTTAAGAAGTACTAGGCAGAGAATAATGTTCTGTTAAAGCTAGCTTTCCTGTTGAAGCTGCAAAGAAAAACATCCTAATTTTATGGGCCTGTGAAAAAATAAAATATTGTTCATTTGAAACTGGATTTTTTTCTAAGTAGATAAAAAATAATGGCCATCTTTAAAGAAAACTTATTGGATCAAAAAGACTAAAAAAAAGAAGAAAGAATAAAATGTCTGGAGTCATATTGATCCTTAAGAAAAACTTGGATTGGACTATAGCTCAATTTAAAAGCTGCCAACACCTGAAGAAAATACATTTTCATCCTGAAAGCTTGTGTGCTTCATTTCTAAACCATTTGTTAGTCCAATAAAAGGTTGCACTTTAACTATCTTGACTCACTTGAGAATAATTGGCATTTCTTTCATTTTATGGCATCATTTAAGTTTAAGAATGGATTATTTGCTTGCATATTCCTGCCTTTTGCTGCTGCTGATGGATGAATTCCTACTCAGCAGGAACTCTCCAATTTCTCTTCTTGAGCTATATACTGTGCAGCTACTGTGAAATCTTCTATTAGGCTGAAACCCAGCCCGGTGCAACGGGCTGGAAAAAGGGCCTTGCCATGACTCCTGCCCTGCAGCAAGGTGCTCAAGGGGGCTGAAATGTTGGGTTACAGGTCAAACACAAGGTTGTGTATGCCAGGGAATTAAAATAAGCCAAACTGCGAAGCAGACATGATGATGTGGGGAAAAAGATATTGCTGCAACACCAGAAAAAAAAAATAAAAAAGAAAAAAGAAGTTCCCTGTATATGTGTGCATTCTGACCCCCAGATAGCAATGGATTAATCCCTCCAGGGCTTGGGTACCCTCTGGATTAGCCTTGTGGAGCATCGCTCACAGCTCCAGGGGAGTAGCTGTGAGCAGGCTCTCAGAGCCCTGTGCATCCACTGGCTGAGGAATATAAATTCCACCTTCCTTTTACACAGTCCAGGCTTGCTTTTTATGTGAAAAAAGTAGGGATTTTGCCCTTACTGAATTCTTGCTTGCTGCACACAAAGTGTTCTGTGTGAGGGAATTCTCTCTATCAAAGGAGAGCCATTTTCATCCTGATTTGTGTCTGAAACATGAAAACAACATAACAGCTGCATGCTGCATTGAATAAAGAACATACACATGCATTTAAATCACTTATATCTTACTTTTTTATGATGCAATTGTGAATTATGTTCTTTTTGCATCTGTAATTAGAGGGCAGAACAGATGGTGAAGGCTCCGTTTAAAGTGATGTGTCCATTAAAATAACCTATGCTGCCAAATGATTGCTCACTATAACAGGGTGCTCATTCACCAGAGTAGGCTTCTTGCTCTGTGGAAATACATTGGGAAGGCCTCTGGACTTGACAAAATCTTTTTTAATTTTAGGGTTTCCCTATAAAAAGATTGCCTGTACAGAGTTAGCACTAAACCATCAAAGCATATGTTTGACTGTATCTTTGTAATTTTAAGATGACCTTGTTTGTAATGAAAGGATGGTTGTAAATAAATGTAGAGGGAAAGGAAAATGCAAGGAAAACCAGCATACATTAATTTCCTTTAAGGCATAAGTACTTTGTGGTTTTTAACTAATTCCCAGGGTTATTCTAGCCAATCAGGAGCAGGGAGTGACATATTCCCAGGATAGGATCTGTCCTGAACTCAGTGTAGAAGTGATTAAGGTCCATGGCTAAAGTGCTGTAGAAATATTTACACTGATCAGAGCAGTCACACGTGATGGTTACATGAAAAGAAGTGTTTCTGAGTGTGATAGTGAGGGTAAACACTGAAACTGTCCCTTTCTCTTCCTACCCTTTTTTTGGTAAATCATTTCACATAAAGAGAATGGGAAAATAAAAGATCGACTTTTAATCAGTTTTCCTCTTAGCGTGAGAACAGGTGGAGAACTCACTGTTAAAAAATACCATCTTAAGGAATAAAACCTTTGAGCATTGGAGTGAAGCCAGCTTTGGCCAGTTGTGATTGCAGTGTATTGCCAAAGTCAGCTGGGGAGCCTGTGAAAGCCTGGTCATCAGTCTTAATCCAAGTTCTTAGTCCAGATGTATTTCAATAATATAATTTGGTTTTATGAGTGCATGTGTGTGTTCTCAACAGGGAGGTCAATGACTGAGTGGAAAATGAGATTTTTTTTTAACAGATATTCCTCCAATTGAGCATAATGCTATAACAAGATAATAAGAGTGGCAAAGTTTCTGCAGCACTGCTAATTTCAGCTCTGAGATGGAGAATGTTTGTCAAGATTGTCCTGCAGCCCACCTGATGAACCCTGGAACATGGCCATGGTGTAAGGGTGCAACCTAAACCCACAAGTCCTTTTAATCAACCCACCTAAAGAATATTAATTGATATATGGACCAGACAGCTTAAGCTGGTTTAGGATAATTTATTGTGGAGATAGCAAGTCAAAGTCTTTGGTGCTTCAAATGAATAAAAAATCTGTGCCATGAAGAAGGCTATAGCCATTCAGCATGGGAAGGCAGCTGAATGCTTTGCATGCTGACATGTGATTTTGATTTGTGGGCACCAGTCAAGAGTTAAACTGCCCCATGGCACTGTGAGGCTTTGTTGGGCAGAGGAGCAAGAACTTGTGAAGTTGCCTGGCTCAGGAAATTCCTGGGAAGCACAGTGCTCAGAGACACATTGATTGCTGGGATGATGCATAGGTCCCTAACGTAGGGAACAGCTAACAGCTGAGCAGATTACATCACAGGCTGGGAAGAAAACAAATTGTGGTGGCTAAACACAATCTTTTTAATTGACGTTTGCGTTATGTTCTGTATAAATATATTTTTGAGGGGAGGGGATTCTGTCAGCACTTGAGCAGTTTCACATGCTGCTGTTTGTGCTCTCTGGGCTGCAAAGCAGCTCTGCAGTGATCAGTAGATCTCAGAGTGGATCTATTATTCTGAGCAGGATTTGGATAAACTCCTTCTTTTTTTTCAGCATACCTAAGACTGTTGTGTTTCCATACCTGCCATTGATCATCCTTTCCCAATTATTGTAACATGAGAAGCACACATGGTTTCCAGACTGCACTTCTGATCTCCTCTAGTCCACAGCTGTTTGCTTAATGAATGCTTGTGGCTTGTTTCCCTTTCTCTGGAATTAAAAAAAAAAAAGGAAAGAAAAAAAAAGAAAAAAAATAATAAAGAGGAAGAGGGGAGGGGGAGGGCATGGATCAGAAAAGAATTTCCTAATTTAAATGTTGATTATGAAATGCGTGGACACCATGGTACTGTCCAGGTTACACTCCAATAAGATCAAAAGCTTTATGAGCCTGGTCACCCCAGAACTGAAATGAGTTTGTGCATGTGAGATGAGACTATCAGCCCTTAAATAAGTGCACGAGGAGGTGATGAGTGACATGCTTTCATGGAAGACAGTTTTCAGGACAAAAAACCCCCTTTTTGGAATAAGCAGACTCCAGAAAATTAAAACAGGACAAAGACAACATCAGTGCAAAACTGCCAGCAGCCTGAGATGTTCTGCCAGGGTAGAAAACAAATGATGGGCACAAACTGTGTAAGGCACTGTGTTAGGATAGCAATAATCCTTAATGGCAATTGTAAAATGATGCATTGCATTTGGCAACAGAAAGGAAAATGCAAATTGATTCTTTTTGTTTACATTTAAGTGCTTATCAAAGTCTGTAGGTAGACCTACAGTTATGCTCATCTGTCAGACCAAAGGAATCTAGTTTACTTTCATAAATGTAAAAGAATTTCCTTTGTCTTTTTTTTTTTTTTTTTCCTTTCAGTCTGTGTGTGTGTGCTTTTGTCAAACACCCCCACCCCTGGTCCCCTTTTGTTCCCTCCCTTTCATTTCCAATCCAGACAGTGTTTTTAAGTCTGGTCTCTTCATATTCCCCTGTTGACACACCTCTGAGCCAAGCTGATGGACAAAACGAGTCTCGCAGCCGAAGCCTTTCAGAAATGATACACAGGAATTAGTGCTGATATGCACGGAAGGGGAGCTCCACTTTTGTTTCTTCAATGGCTGGGGAAACTGATCTAGGACAAACTTTGGAAATCTATTACAGCCATCTGATGCAAAGTGATTTTTAGCTTTCTATCACCTTTGACACTTGAACACTGGCATAACTTTTGTACTACTGTGGTCCTTGCCAAGGGCAGTTCATCAGATAGCAGGGATTAGGGACAAGTGAGCTAGTTCAGCTGGAATTCCTGCCCAGCTCCCCTTTCACCTCTGTGGCCTATTCTGTGATATGTACTAAATCTGAACCATATACATTACATTCTACTATCACCATCCTGTGTAACTCCTCTTTAATCTCTTGCTGCCATTGAATAGTGTGGAGCCAGTACTTCTAAATTTCATGACGCCGTCGAATTCCGTGGGGGAAATCTGGGCTGCATTGAAGTCAACTGCAAACCTCTCATGGGTGGTCAGCTTTTTACTCAGAGCCTTCACTTCCACTTTTTTCAAAAGGAGAAAATCTGATTTTTCAAGCCACCTAGAAATTTTGTTGAATGATTTTGGAGGGTCAAAATGCAGCTTTTAAGAAAAACCACCTGATTTAGAGCAAAATGTCCTTTCTAATGGCATTTGGTTTTGTAAAAAAAAGCAAACAATGAAGTATTTCAGTAATGTTGAAGTATCATGTGTCTATACTAAAGCAGGGATTTTTTTTTCATTTGAAGTGACTTTTATGACAGAAAATTCAGTATTTATTGTGCAATTCTCTCAAGTTTAAAATATCACCATGGAATGAATACTCTGATGTTACGCAGATGAAATGTTTTGTTTTGACTCATAATAAAAGTTTATTTTGAAATCTCAGGTCATGTTAAAACTGCTTTGAAATGGGAAAAAAACCATAAAATAGCACCCCTTCCTAAGTATGGGAAATCTTCCTGCTCAAATCCATGTATTTTTTATACTTTTTCTCACAAATTTATGCAATGCATTCAAATGGGCTCCTCCTTCAATTTGGGAACACCATAGGAAAATAGCAACCACTGTGGAGATTATTTCTTTACAGATTTAACTTTGATCATAATGTTGGTGAAATCTCTCCAATATTTCAAGTCCACATATTTTCTAGTTTCTCTCACTGAGCCCTCTCTGTTTCTGAGTGCTGCTTCCCAATGAGATGTATCCTTAAGGAGTGATCCATGTACTTGCTGACAATGAGGAAGATAAACATGGACTCATAAGTTGCCATGTAGGGTCAGAATTGTCAATTTGCTGATATTAAAAAAAAAAACAGATAAAAGATACTCAAGTATAATATGTCCAGCAAAATACATAAATTGGCTTCTGCAAAATACACCACTCATTAGCAGAACTGAGGAATACAAAGTGTTGCTTGTAATAGGAAATAGGTATCTTTAATCAAAAGTTAATTGATCTGTATGCCATATTTTTCTTCTGCTCTTTCTCTAACTTCAGACAAGGATGTATCAATTTTTCAATATGCCATGTTGGTTCTTGGGACTGATCTTCATCAGAGATTCATTGGTTTAAATTTGAAGTAACTCCATTAATTTCTAGAGGGAATTTAGCCTGTTGCATCTGGCTCACATCTTTCCCTTTCATTCAATTAGTGTTTGGCACAAACATACAGCTACTTAAAAGCTTTCGATCCGGTTGGGAAAAATCCTTGTGGCAAAAGACAACAGAAAGAGCAATCCAGTGACCTGCAAGCTTAGGTGACTGAAGCCAGATGTGTTCAGCTGCTCAGTGGTCTTAAACCCACTTGTTAGGCAAGGCAGAGGCAGAACAGCATCTAACACTGCAGGAACCTTTCATGTTGCTTTGATGGAAACACTTCAGTGTGGATCTTAAATCTAAATTTTTCTAATGTCCCCAGGAGGAATGACCTGGGACAGTCAGACAATTATGGTACAGCATTTGTCACGCATATTAAAAAGATGATGCAGTAGAAAAGGTTCTTATAAATGTTGCCTGTTACAAATTGCAGGATTTTAGACAGGAGCTGGTTTGGCTTGAGGATAAAATATTAAATGAAGAATAAAAATTTTCACTGGGACAGATCTGGGGAGAGTTCAACATCCTGGTCACTCTCACAGCAAGGGGTTAATAGGACATTGATGGGAATTGGATTAGGACCAGAATTAAAAAAAAAAAAAAAAAAAGTGAAAAATTGTGATAATTTCTGCAATTCCAGACGGACATTCAGACATTCATAGATACTGAACAGAACTGGGCATGTACTGTTGAGCACATCCAACACATGTGTTTGCCAGTGTGTCATAATCCTGACCTAGAAGACTGTATTTATGACACAGTCTTTCTGTCTTTCTGCTGAAATTACCATAAAACAAGCAGTTTTTCACTGTGTGTATGCTTTCAAAATTAGAGACATTATTTAGCCTAAGCTTTCTGTTGATATAAACTGGATTCAGATCTGTGATCAAGTGTTAAAGAGCTTTATAGCTCATATATAGCTATTCAATTCATCCAGCCCTGATCAGAATATGGTGCAATCTAAGGAGAAATGGTGGTTTTATCATTAATGTTGGTTGGGATGAAAAAGGGTGATGCAATCTGTAACAGGCCTTCTTTTCACAACGCACGTGCCAAACAAAAACAAAAATACAAAACTCAGCACATTATAAATGACATAGGAAATGAAAACTCCCAACCACTGTTCAAGGGAAATAGAGAAAAGAGAGAGATAAGCAATCATTACAGTGCATTCTTTTTCTGCTCAATAATATTAAGTTCAGGCAAAACTGGAAGGGTTCACATCCTCAGACAAGGAAAAATGTTTTTCATTCCCTTTAAATTCAATCTTTCATTCTTGTCTTCTTATTTATTTGACTTCTGAGACATTATATTCATTCAGGTGCTAAGCTCCCACTGGGCTTGAAGTGGAATTAGCTTGGGATGTGGGAAGCAGGAAACTGTGAGCAATGCAAACCTCTGCACCAATCCCTATGAAACTAAATTAAGTAGTTGGCTCATCTCTTCTCACAGTGTCTTACTTTGCAATAGAACAAAGGGGAAAATTTAACCCTAATGTGAGAGGTCAAAACAGTTAAGAATTAAACCAATAGGAAAATTTCTTTTTATTTGACTAACAAGAGAAAGCCTTCTGTATAAACAGGCATCCTCCTCCTCTTCCTAATCTCTTAAACATCCGGCCAGGATTAGGGTCCTGTTGCACTAACTGCTATATAAACTCAGAACACAGAGCTGCTCCTCTGCAAAGGCTCTTTATTTTAAAGGCACACAAAGAAAAGGATGGAGAGAAAGGAATACTGTACACAAAAAAAGAATTAAGTTGGTGAGAAATCCTCCCAGGTCCCAACTTTGGAGAGATAAACATAAGGGCATTTTTGGGGAAATGTACTGCAGTTGCATCCAAACTTATGAACCTTAACTGCTGTTGATGTTTAAGAGAGAAATAAAAGAACTTAAGGACTCCCTTTGCTTCACAACTCTACTTTTTGGTACAGGTCAGACTCGTAAGGATGGCTGCTAATCCTAGTTTAGCAAGATGTAGATGGAAATATTTTATTAAGGGATTGTTTCACAGCATTCATGTGATCGCTAAATCTGAGAGCGGGAAAGACTTTTGGAAGTTTATCATCCTCTTGCTTGTTGATGTATGTGTAGTATATTAGGGTCCCCTGTTATCCATTTCTTGTGGCTTCAGGACACCAGCCAACAGAGATCTCAGAGCTTCCAATCTTTTATTTTGTGTCTGTGGTGACTTTCTCCTGCAGCGAGGCATTAGATCAACTCTGTTGTCAGCTTAGGGGAAATCCATCAGTTAGCATCAGCAGAGGAATGAAGAAGAATGACCTGGCAAGGAGCAAAGTAACCTCAAACTTGAGCCAAGAACTTGTCAGAGAGCATAACTGCATCATCCAGTTTTCTCTGGGTGACGAGAGAAACAACATGGAGAGTGACTGCCATGGTGATCAGGATCCACACCCTCTCTGCAAACAAACACCACCTTCAATAAGTGCCTTTTTAATGTGCATTGAGTCTTTGTGTAGGAAAAGGATGTGCAGTTGGCAAGTACAGAGCTGTAAGGGGATAGTTTGAACATGCTGATAAAACGTCTAGCTTTACTCCAGAGTTGACTTTATCATTTACCCAGGGATATTGTTAGTAGAAGATGATAGCCATGCTCCGACAAGAGACAGACAGTGAAATGTATATGAACAAAACAGCCATTGTGGTAAATTCTATCCTGTTTGTGTGGTGACTTCTCTATCCATAATCACACAACTTTACAGGCAGAGATAAAACACAAAGCAGGTGAGGAGAGGGGTGGGGGTAAAGAAAGGGAAAAAGAGCACACTGAGATCAAGGGGCTGTGGTAAGAAAGACAAACACTATCCCCGTTAAAGCGTCACCACTAAGAAAGGAAAAGAAAGAGAAAAGAGAAAGAAATCTCCTGTGTCTGTGTCCTCAGGCAGAGGGGCAGCGGCTGGAGCAAGGGGGTGAGGTGTGCACTTTGGAAAATGAGGTTAGCTGGTTCACTCCTGCCAGATGGCCTGCAGGACCGGCTGGAGCATGGAGGCAACAAAAAGTCAATGCCATGAATGGAAAGAATGGCTTTCCTGCCCTCAGAAGAAGCTGTGGGGATTACTGAAATTAGAGCTGGACTCATGCTGCAAACACTTTCCCCTGAGCGTTCACTTGCAGTGAAAGGAAAACAAATTTACACCCGTGTGTAACACGCCTCTTTTGTACTTGCCTTCCATGGGTCTCTCCACCCACTGAGTTTTATTTGTCTAATGAAGGCTCGAGGGCTGTGAATTTTAAGCTCCCATGTCTAACAATTCCTGGCTGAAGTGGTATACTTCAATGTATTTATTATTTCTGTTGGTTTAAATCAGTATAAAAAGTCCTATTCAAGAAATCTCAACAGGGTATTAATTGCAAATGAAGGACTGAAATTAAGCCTAAGGAAGTAATGCTGGTTGGGTTGGTCCTGCCTTCAGCAGACTGATGCCACCAGTGTGGTGAGCCAGAGGAGGATCTTGGCACCACCTTTGCAGATAGGACCTAATTTGCACACCAGTGGCTCAAGACTTGATGAAATCACTTGCCAGGAAGGGTTTTTTGGTACATAGCATAGGCTAGGGAGGAGGTTTTCCCTTGACCCTGTTAGACAAGCAACAGAGAAGGTTAATTGATAATGGATAACCACTTTGCAGTCAGAAATATTGGCTCTAACTACTGTAGGGAAAGAGGGGAATGATGGAGTTCACCATTGCTAAAATCCACCAGAGCCCTATGACTCAAAGCTCTAAAAGTGAACAGGTCCATGCAGTAATTTTGAGTAGATGTGGAAAGTAAAAAATTCTCTTAAACTCTCTAGGTAGAGAAAGCAACCACAGAGATGGTTTTATTCTTCTACTGAACATGTGCCATTAGAACCACAGAGATAAAAAGTTGATATCCCAGAATTCAGCAATGCCATTTATCACCTCTTTCACCCTGGGAATGAACCAAGGCCTGGCAGCACCTCCTGATGTCCCCCCTGGTCCTGATGTCACAGAGCATCATTGAAAGCAAAAGCTGAGCTTCCCCAGACTCAGCCAGTCTGGAAGGAGAGCCAATTTCTCCTCTATTAGACAGAGAATCACAGAGCAATTAAGACTGGTTATGACTCTATCTGTATATTATTAAAGGGACTCTGACTGCTTTTAGTTATAATGTGCTTGGAAGATATTTTTATTATGAGCTTCTACTCTTAGACATATTTTAAGTGAAGGAGTTGCCTGACTCTATCCAAGGGTTGGGCTCAGTTTTTGGGGCCGTTTGTGTGAAGCTGGTGGCATGCCCTCAACATCTCTCCATCTGGAAGAGTCACAGCTCATTCCACAAGGACCATCAAAGAGCCAAGAGATATTAACACATTTGTTTTCAACTGACAAAGGCCAAACTGGAACCACAGATTCAGTAGTTACAGTTTGCTACCAGTTGTTGGAATAATTTACCACTCTGTGCCACTTCATGCCCAGCTTTGAGTTCAGATCCTTTTTTTTTTTTTTTGTGGTAACTTTTTGTGGTTTTGTTATTCCTGCTTAGACCTGTTAATATGAAAATGTCTGAACATTGAGGTGTGGGTGGAATCACATCTCCAGGGAACAGCGTGACCTTGTTGCTGAATCTTTAAAAAGCCAGACTGACCAAAAAGTGGTGCAGGAAAATAATATACATTAGCAGGGAAATGGAGTACTTTAGTGACCTAATAGGTGTTCTCCAATACTAACTTCTATAGATTCACAATAGGAAAATATTGATTTAATGAGCCAAAAGAAAAAAGGAAATTCTTGGGGAAGAGATGAATTTCATGATGATTCACTCCTTATTTTTCTTTTTTTGCTCGTGAAGAAGACAGTTTGTAACCTGCATTTTGCAGGCAAACCCAGAAGCTATCATTTGTCAGCAAATAATAATGCATGGGGTGCATCCTTTTTCTTTATGAAAACAGCATAAATCTGAAATTCTTCCTCGCTGGAAAGAAATTTAATATTTAAAGGTAATTTGACCTGTACATGTGTGTGCCATGAATCTTTTATGTGACCTACAGCAAATGTATTTATATAGTATTATTCTGAGGATAGTTATCTCTTATTCATTTTCTGGGATATTATTTTTCTTTCTTTGACTAATGTACATTTGGCCTTCTCATTTCCCCACCCAGCCAGAACTGTGTTAACCTTCCTATTTATGTCTTTTTTCCTCTTTTTCAGGGTCTGGCAGCTAACACTGGACCACATGTGGCTGATATTATGATAGAATAGGGTTTTTTTGCAAAAAATATAAGATATGTCTTTTTTTCCCCCAGCCCCTTTTTTCTATTGTTGCTGTTATTACATAATTGAGTCAGGAGTGATGTGTCCAGTGAAGGGGAAAGCAGCGAGAGAGTGGGAAAGAACTATTTTTATTGTCTCACTTTAACTTCTGTCCCTTTGCAAAACGCCTCTGAGGGATTTTCAGATGGTTTTGCTGGGTGCTGTGTTGTCTCTGGTCCCCCTGGTAAAGGACAGACGCCTTAGATTGAAACTCTGAAAGGGGTCACCACAATGGATAAATCTCCCTTGAGCCCCACTCAGCCGTATTTGAAGGAAACCTGCAGGATTTCGGGGGCCTTGTCACATCTCTGGACAACAGTGAGTTTCAATTGCTGAAATCCTGTTCTGTAGGTCTGTTTACAAAGTCTTTGATTGACAAAATGACTTTGCTTGGGGTGTCTGATGAGGCTACTGCCTCCAGCCGTGCCTCTTCTGCAAAGATATTTATATTGCTTGTCAGTCAGGCCCTGACACGCCGTCATTTACAGCACAGCATTTTATGGTAAATCATCACCCATTTCAGCTGGTGTTCAAGCAGTGTGGGCTGAACTTCAGTGGTTTAGGAGCTGATTGGCTCCACAGCTCACAAATCTGTGGAAGGAGGAGTAGGATGGACATCTGGGACAGTAAACCCATCAGATGTCCCAGGTGGAGCTGTCTCTCCTCATCAGTCAAAACCTTCCACTGCAGCTTTGAGTTCGACTGATCTGACCTCTAATTGCTTTTAATCATGTGTGCTGGCCTCTTAGATTTGTTACACTGGGCCAAAACACACAGAAATGACCACTGCTGGCTCCTCTGGTCCTCTGTGTGCTTTGGGAGCTGTCCTGAGAAAAAAGACCATCGAGGAAGGAGCCACAGGCTGGATGCACAGTCCTGGAGAAGAGCAGGAGGAGCCACAGATGGACCTTTTCTTGTGGGCTGTCAGTAACTGTTGTGCTTCAGTTTCTGTGTTTCAGGATATGTTAAAAATTTGAGCTTGGGAAAAAGGATTTCTCCATAGGTCATTATTACTTCTTTTTTTCCTGATGTCATGAAAATATAAACAGTTGTTATTAAATCCCGTCACTTAATACGAAACACAAGTTTTGGGAATAAACTCTTTGGCAGCATTCTTCAAATATAGCACTGGCAGAAGCACAGAGAAGAAACTCATATCTATGTGTTGTCTGTATTCCTTGACACATTTTTGCTGGGAGAGCCAGCTTGGTTCAGACATGGTGTAATCACACCAGACCATTTGCCCTTTCTTTAGTCTCCCATTGACCTTCATACCCCAGTGAATCTTAATTTTTAAGCTTAGGGAAGGATAGCCTGTTGCTTCAGGATGTTGCTTTAGGCCCCAGTGGCACAAAATATATTGTTTAAAATCTCTTAGCACTTTAAATCACATTGTGTCCCTCATACAATTGAAGGTGAAGTTCTTAGTGGGCTGAGGAGGAAAGAAAGCAGGCTGGGGGAAATGGTAAATAAACATTAAAAATACCCCAAGAAAAGGCTGGAGAACAAAATACAGAAGTGCATGTCTATGTATAGACATGTGTGCATAGCTGTATGTCCATGTGCCCACACACAGGGAAATATTGCTCAAGGTCTAATAGACATTGAAAAGCAAAGCAACTCAAGCACAAATATTCCATTCTATTAATGTGATGAAAATTAGCAAACGGGATTTATGACTGATACATTATTTGTCTGAATGATGTACTTTGGATTTATGTCTGGCAACATGAAGTAACTGTTTGCATGTGTATGTACAGAGTTTTGCTTCATCTATGTGTTTATTTTTCCTATTTTCACATGCAGAGATCTGAGTATGGGTGTAAAAAGATGTATTTGTGATAAGCTGGTAGACATTCAAATTATAACATTTATCTGATGCATGTCTGGGTGATTCTGCAGATCACAGAATGATAATCATAGAATGGTTTGGGTTGGAAGGACCTTAAAGATCATTAAGTTCCAACCCCAAGCCAAAATAATTTTGAAAACCTCACAGGAACTGGACATCTCTTGCAATATTTCAAATGGGATCGTTTTCTTGGACTGAAAAAATTTTAGATACATGAGAATATAAAAAGACAGGGAATAAAAAAAGGTCACTTGAACTTTCAAAAGATTTTGACCTGATTTCAGACCAAGTAGTCACATAACATGTTGGCTGAATTTCTAGGATCTTAACATTTAAGCTGGCAGTACTATATAAAAATGTACTGAAGGCTCCCAGGAAATTCAGCCTGGGGCCTTGTAACTTGTCTTTAACTTGTCTTCCTTAGCTGGACAAAAAAGTAAAAAAAAAAAAAAGTTTTTGATCTGATCTGTGCTATGGGTGCTTGGCAAGTCCTTAATTTTTTCTACATGGCATGAAAAAAGAAAAAGGGAGAAACTTCAGAGTAACTTCTGCATGGTAGAAATTCTATTGCAGAATAGTCACTGTCCACAAGCTCTAGATACAAAGCAGCCTCGATCTGTGCTAGCCCAGGTAGATATTACCCTCCATGTGAGGATAGTATCTGCTATACTGTGAACACACTTAGAAGTGACTTAATTAAAAAACAAACAAACAAACAAACAAAAAAAAAAAAACAAAAAAGAAAACAAACTTGTTTGCGTTATTTCTTTTTAGAAGGGCAGCAGGACTGGCCCACAACCTCACAAGCCAGAACTTCCTCTGGATTCCTTCAATACTTCCCTGGTGTTGTGTTTCTCTTGTGGTCTTCCAGCTCAAGATGTTTATCACCCACTTCCCACTTCCTCAGAAAGGAAATCCTTAGCCTAAAAGACTAATGCAAGGACTTAAATTTCCTGAGGTATGGAGCACAAGGCACCACCCAGACCTAAAATTTCCCATATGTAAAAGATGAAACTTCTAATTTATGGAAAGAATTTACCAAAACTGTGATTTTTTTGAAGTTAACAGTAGCCAGTGGTAGTTTATCCTTTGGGCATTTTGTTGCACAGGGACAGACATCCCTATTTTGTCTCACTGTAGGTATAAAAAGTCTCAGACATTTAATTAACCAGGAGATACATTGGGCCCAGCTCTCTCCAGTCTGGTGCTGCTTTCAGAATCTTGGGAAGAACAGACATTGTGGGTGGTTCATTGCACCAATCAAGAGCATCTGGTGATGTTTCTTTATCCCAGAACATCATAATTTTGAGAGATATCATGACAGGGAAAATAAATATGTCAGGACTGGTCTTTGACATTTGGACATGGGGTAATCAGCATTGTTTCAATAGACCATAGATCTCTGAGGAGCAGTCAGTAAATTGCTCAATGCACTTCATTCTGACTTGTGAAGGATTCCCCAGGCTCCAGGTGAGTCTCTAGAAAATGGGTTCAAGAAGTACCTGTTAACATTCCTTCATTGGCTGAAACTGAGAGATGGAGAGAGCACAAGGTGTAGCAGAGACACAACTTTGCTTGCTCACATGACTCACAACAAATTGTCTCCTCTGAGGAACATTGGGGAGATTTGAGTCTGTCTACACTGTGCTCAGATATCAAAAATGATGTGCACTTTCCTCTGAGGACAGCAGAATAATGTGCGGGCAAATATTACAATCACTACCCCACAACAAAATATTCCAGTTGATTTTACCAGACCCTGTCAGGTGGGGAAAAAGGAAGGATGGGGAAAAATGTAAGAACTTTCTGTTGTTGCTCTGTCTTACAAGTCCCTCCTTTTTATTTCTTATATTTCAGTCAGCCTGACTGAAACAGAGTAAGCAGACTTGATCTCCCCATGCCTCGGCTGTCCTGGGGATTGAAATTTCCCTGAGCCCAGCATAGATGTGCATGGAAATTGCACATTTTAAACTGATGGCTGCACAAGAGCAGAAGCTGTGGCAATGCTGACACTTCTGGCCTGCAACTTGGCAGAGTTCTGGAAAAAAAAAAAAAAAAAAAAGACAAAAAAGAAAAAGTGGAGCTGCTGTTGCAAATGGCTCATTTTCTGACTCGGAGGGAAAGGACTTTAGTTGCAGATGTAGCACTTCTGCAGATCACTGACAAGGAGAAGACTTTGGTATCAGGCCACTGGCTTATCTCTAGCAAGCTGAGGGAAGTTAATATAAAACATTGTAATCTCTTTCACAGCCTCCAGGACTCATAAGAAACTATAAGAAGTTTCTCAAGTTTAAAGTGTTCTACAGGATACTAAATCTTAAGTCTCCTGGAGGCCACTGGGGAAATGAAAAGGTGTAGTTGTCACATTTTGTCAAAGTATAACATCTATATAATAAGGCAGTTAGCTCCCTTTCTCCAGATCCAGCCCAGATTGAGCTACTAAGGCCATGTTCTTTGTTTTTCCAGTTTTATTGGTGTGTATTTTTTTACCAGAGCATTTTAAAGCAACCTTGGAGCAGATCTTCAGGTGCTTAAAATTGGTGTTGAGACTCTTTGGGCGATGAGACAGATTTATTTCAGTGGGGGTTCTGCCTCATATTCTCATTCTTTGTCCCCTTCCTTCTCTTTAGCCCTTTAGTTTGGATTTTTAATTTTTTTATTCATTATACTTATTATATTTATTATTTATTATTTAATTATAACAAAAATTACAAAAATGCTATGTGATTCAATTATGAACTGAAGAAGCAAAGAGATGATTGAGGAGGTTTGTTTGTCTATCTGATCTTGGATTCCACAGACAGGAAAGAGATTCTGCTTAAGATGGGAGCTCTGAGGAAGAAGTAAACCCAAGAAAGGATGTGCTCATAGCAAGCAAAATCAAACCAACTTCAACAAGAAATGAGCAGAAGAAGTGAACAAGCAGAGTAGGTAAGGAGACACCTGATCATAATGATTTCAGGTCATTTTTGGTAGAGTTATGGAGAGGATGAGTGGTGAGGAGATAGGGAGGAGCTATAGAAAGCACCAAACCTAAGGAAGAAAGAGAAGGAAAAGGTGTCATGGTAGAGTGAGAAATAAAGCTCTTAAGAGGAGATGGATGCTTGAAAAATAACTTGGTTTGTATTCCTTGCCTCAGAATTGTCACTTCTAATTATCTTTTCACCTTTGGTTATGAACTGCAATCACAGAAAACTAATGATCACCAACCTTGCTTCAAAATATTCACTGGGTAGTGCCTGAGATCATAACAGTTTTCTCAATTTAACCAAATAACTAAAAAAGAAATAAAAGAAAAAGTCCATGAGTATATGTCTTTTACCAATTAAAGTTTCTGTAAAAGAAGAAGGTTAACTGCTGGATGCTTTAACACTCACACATGCCTGATATGTTTAGTATCTCAGACACAATTTTCCTTTCCCCACTCTCTTTCTTTTTTTATCCTGTGGAAGCTAAAACTTTATTATAAAACTGAAGATAAGTATATCAGTTTGCTGGATGCTGGCAGAGCAGAACACAAGCAATGAGAAGATAAGGGAATTTGGTCAAATACAAAAAATACCATGGAACCTAAACCAAATGACATCAGATAAGACCTCCACTGGCTTTCTATTAAAAATGTAATAAATAAGGATCACAGAAAAAAAAATCTTATTTTTTTTCCTGACACTATTTTTTTTGTTGTTGTTATTGTCTCTAGTTCTTCACAAGTGTATCTGTACTGGTGTTGTTTTCCCATTTGTAATAAATAAATGCAGATCATCTTGTATTCAAGGTCTGATAGGTTCAGATTAATGATGAGACTCCATTTATATATATATAATTTTAAAAATTATTTTTATATATATGTATGTATGTATATAGAATTTACAGACTGATCCTGAAATCATGACCAGCAGTTCTGAGAGCAAGATAAAGGCTGGTAGCTGATGCAATGGATAGAAAATGATCTAGAAGCAGTGCAAATGTTCCTGTGATCAGCAGGGGCAGTGTTTGCGCTTGGGGCAGTATTCAGATGCCCAGAGCTGGGCTCTGGGATGGCAGGAATTGAATTGGTTTGTGGTGCAGAGTGCAGCCCTGTTCGAGCAGTTCAGCTACACAAACCCATGTTGTTCTTGGCTGGTGGAGAGGTCTCAGCCACTTCAGCTTCATCAAGTGGAAAAGGAGGAGTTGCTAAAAAAGAGAGAAAAAAGAGGTCTGTTATTCATTCTAAAGTCTCTTTTGTTTGCTGGAGAATTCAAAAAATTCCGTTTGTCTGCAATGTCTGTAGGATGCTACCAATGAAGGGCAAGCACAGATAGCTTTACTGTTGGGCTTTCTTCACCATCTTGGATATTTTCCTGTGCAGATGCAATTATCCCTCACTGGCAATTTTTGTGGACTTGGTAATACAGAGTCTGGGAATCAGACCATGAATTGCTAACAGCACGTATTTAATTGGCAGCTTGGCCTGGATTTTAATGTGTCTAGATCTTGGTATCACCTTGCCAGGGGCTCAGGTAAGCTTTACATCACTGCATAGAACTATAAAAATAATAAAATATATCCTGATTCATGGCACAGCCTGTTGGAGAGAGGTAAGGGAATTGTGGCTGCTCTTAACAGCAGTCCCCTGCTCATTTCATTTCCTATGATGCCCACAAACAGAAAATGGTCCCACTTCCAGTCCAAGCAGCACATTAGAAATAAAGCATAAAATGGATAATTTTGGCCTTGAAAGCACCATGGAGTTGTTTTATTTCTGAGGACATTTCATAGACTGCTTCCATCCAGGAATATTTTAGCTTTTCCAGCAGTTCAGTGTTCACATCTACCAGGGTGGTTCAAGCCAGGCTGTCTCAGGGCTTTGGCACTGATAAACTTTGAATGACAGGGAAAATATATGTTACAGGCTGGGAAAGGGAGAGTGTTTTTGATGGGAGAGGAATCCCCTTGGGGCTTGATGCTTGTCTGTGGCCTTAGGTGAGGTTTGCTTAGTGGTGTCTGCCCGGTCTCCAGTGGACAATAGTCTGTGCCATAAAAAGCTTCCATGCATAATACCTTGTATTTGTTGGCCTCTGCCTTAAAGAAACCCAGATGAGAGCTGTTTATGTCCATCAAGGGACAATCTCCAGTAGGAAAGATAGTTCTCTTTGGCTACAGGATATCCATGCCATTTCATTTTATTCTACCTTTCAATCTTATGGACCTTTTTCTTCTGTCTTTTTTTTTCCTCCCCTCACTCTCTCTAGACATTTAACTTAAATGTGGGGAGTTTTAAGTATCTATAACTTTCTGGAAAACCAATAGGACTGAAAATAATCAGCATTCATCATACAATTTAATGAAATTTAATTAAAGAATGTTCAAAACAATACGTGAAAGCGTATAATCAGTGTCTCTATAATTCTTTCTCCTTCATGCTTTAAGCTCTCTGTTCGTAGGCAGAACCAGGTTATAAAAAGTTAAGAGTCAACTGTAAAAATCAGATCTCAGAGAAAACATGCTGGGAAGAGAAAAAAGAGACAACAAACCTATGAAAAAAAAAAAGAAAATCAAACAACCTTAACACATTCCTGCTGCCTGCCTGGCAGTACTAATCTTTTCCCTTAAATCCCAGCGTGCTGTAAGCTCACACCAGGGCATTTCCCCATGCCAGGCTCAATTTGGGGTGCACAAATGTGCACACACACACACACACATGTGCACCCACACGTGCATCCCCTGGCAGATGAGAGTCAGCAAGAGAGAGAAAGTGTCTGTCACACCCTCTAAATTCAGGTGGCCTCAAGCAGTGCCATATAATCCCAGCCTCAATTAAACTTTCCAAGGTCAGTGGTGTTCTACCAGGTCAGACATAAATAAGTCAGGTGAGAGTCCTAGGGCACTGAAAAGCCATATTTATTCTTTATCCACAGTTCATAGCTATCAAATGAAGCCTAACAGAGAGAGAAAGAGAGAGAGAGTGAGAGTCTGGCTCTCAGAGCTGCTTCTGTTGTAAGTAATTTTTTATTTTGAAGAAAAAGCATAGTTCTGGCTCAGCCCTACCTCAGAATTACCTAAAACTTCACAGTGACTGTGGAAGTTTTGGAAAGAAAAAGGAAGAGATTTTAATTCAGCAACAATTATGATTAATTTATTCAAGTGAAAGTAACTCAGTTATGCTGCAGATATTTTTTTTTAAAGAGAGAATTATTCTTTTAAAATTTGAGAACAGATGCCACCATAAACCCCTCTCGAATTGAGAAATACAGATTTCATGTACTGATTCAACCAGTAATTAAAATGGGTCAATGTTGAACAGTCTATTGGGTTTGTAAACAGAATATTTAATTTTCTCTTGTTTTGGGAGAGCAGAGGAAAGGATAGGAAGAATATATCTTTGTTCAAAAGTGTTAAAGACTGTGGACTTACTCTGGCTTCTCTGGGTGTCAGACCCATTGAGAAGAGTTATCACATTCTGAGAAAGTAATTAAGGACAGTTGAGGTCCACTGAATTCTGCACTGTCTGAAGAACTAAGTGAATTTCCTAGGCCTTTATGACTAATGACCAAATTAATATATATGTTTTAATAAACCAACATACCACTAGCCTGCCCTGCTGTACTGCTTAGTATTTTAGAGGTAGAGTTTTGACTTGAGGCATTTGAGCTTTCTTATATTATTGTTCAAGAGGCAAAAAAAAAAAAAAAAAGTTGGAGACCTTTTTAGGGAGAATTGCAAAAAACAAAAGAAAATAATTCTCCAAATTCTCACTTGTGTACCTCCAAAAAAAAAAAAAGTGGAAAAAATGCAAGTACTGTTGTATTTTAAGACTCATGAGCAGAAAGTGTAAGTGCTTTTTTAAAGAGGGTACAGAGGTCTGGAGCTGGTTTTGTTCTGTTGACCTAACTTGATTTACACCAGTTTACACAGTTGAGAAACTGATACATTAATGCTGCTGGAAAAGTCATCTCACACATTTGGTTTGTTTTTCCTTATTTAATCTTTTTTCATTATTAAGATATGGTGATCTATTAAGCACGATAAGGTATATACATCTTTTTTTAATGGCTTTCACTCTTCTGCTGAGAAATAATTTTGAGAGTGCAATTAAGTAATAACAAAAATAAATTTCCAGATATCTTTGTGAATACCAGTGCTAGCTTTTATTTAGTATATATAAGGAGATCACATCATTAATTATTGCAAATATTCAGACAGTGGATACTTATACACATGGTTTTGAATCACTGAATATATACAAGAGTAACTTTTAATCTGTGAAATATTCAAACACATGTATAATCACACATTTATCTTCTTACAATAACTTGCACACTCGAAATCAGGGAATGGAAAAATTAGTAGGTGATTAGCATGTCCAGACACATCATCACGAGTGTTGATTGGTTAAAGTGAGCACTTTCCAAACAAAGAAAAGTATTTGTCAAAACTGTTATACAATTTGGGATATATTCATTGTCAGGAAGCTGTATTAGTGATTCTGATTCTGAGAATTTGAAGATAAAGTTAAAAAAGCACAGGCATTAGGGAGAGTTTATGGTGGACAAAGTGACACAGAAATGTGTTTATAGAAATATCAGTTTTATTTTATAGGCATTAATATTAGAAATCATTTCAGTGCTCGGTGCCCATTAGCATATGTGTTGAATTCTCTGCTTCTGTGCCTCTGGTTTTAACATCTGTAAGTATAAGGGAAAATCTTGACAAATGTTTCTGAAGGTTTTATGTTCTCTTTATCCCAGCACTGGATTGCAATCTGTGTTGTGCCCGCTGCAATAACAGGAGAATTGGGATCAGATAACCGGTTCCACAGATTAGATGTGAAGAAAGGGTGTTACAACAACAAACCCACTTCCTCTCAGGTTTTAACCATACTCTGTGTTTCAGTGACAGGATAAGACTGGGGGGGGGGAAGGAAAATTTATCTTTTTGCTGCATCTACTTCTATCAGTTTCCCCAGCCAGCCCTCAAATTCATGTCTTAGTGGTGAATGCGTTACACGACTCATTCTTGAAGAAAGGAATTAAAGCAAACCTCAAGCAATCAATGCCCTAAGAAATTTCACTAAGAGCTGGACTAAAAGGTGATTAAATGAAGCTGAATCCAAGAACACATTTTCCCCTGCAAGGAAAGTATAAAGTGTCTCTTTAAGGCTAAGTTGATAGAAATGTATATAGAATTTTTAAATATAACTCCCACCTCACTGAAGCTCTCAATTTTAAATACTGGCACGTAGAAAGGCCATGGAAACTCCTTCAGCTGGAGGGTCTTTTTTAAAACTTAAAATTCTGAAAAGACTTAACAGACTTTTTGATAATTTACATCTCCACCATGCTAGACATACTAATTAAGGGTTATGAGCCAAGTGTTTTTTTCCAGGTCCAAGTTAGATTAGTTACAACATCCAGAGTTATTAATTGGAAAGAAAAGAAGAGGACATTAAAGAGGGCATTCTAAAGCTCAACATTTTGTACTGCACCTGTGTGTTCTCTTCTCCATTTATTCAGAATAAGTACTTGAAGTCAGTGGCTGAAATGAAAGTAAACGATCATAAAGTGTTCTTGTGAGGGGATTCTCAGCCTGAGGAAGCAGCACTGTAGCAGAGAAATTGAACAACTCTTGATCTTTCATGGGTGTGGATAAAGTCACTTCTGAGGGGAAAGGATAAAGTGAGGAAATGTGTAGTCTGACTGTCATGTGAAAAGTGGCATGAACAGATTTTTGGTCCTCAGAAAAGGGATCTTAGCCTTTTCTAGTTGAATTAATTGTGCTCCTAACCATGTTTCATGTCTTGTTTTCACCATTTAGCAAAGCTGGATAATGATTTACTCTTTGTACAGCCTGGAGTGAGAAAGAAATTGGTAATGAATTGCCTTTTTCCACACCCCAGAGTGCTTCAGTGCCTAAAAAATCCCAGAGGTTTCCCCAGAAGTTTGTGTAGGGATTGTTCTACTGGTCAAAACCTTTACTCTTGATCACTCTTTCCTCAGGATGCATCAACCAGCATGGTCAGGATGCAGGAATTGTCCATGCATCAGCCAGGTTTTCCAGCACAACTTTTTGGCTACTTTAAAGATCCTGCACTGGAATCAGATGTGTGTGGAAAGGAGGAATCAGATGTGTGTATCTCTAATCTGTTTCAAAATGTCCTCACACACAGTGCACAGCGACAAAAAGTAAAAAAATATTATCGTTATTATTTTTGTTTTTCTATAGATTTTTACACATCTCACGTTATTTGATTGATCAAAGCCAATGATGATGAAGTTATATAAATGTTTTGCAGGTCTATAAAGATTCATTACTTTCTGCACATTAGCAATGTTCTTGATGTTGCACTGTCTGGAGCTAATGTTCTGATTAATGCATGTTTTGCTTCCTGATTTAAGAAATAGCTTATGGCTAAAAATCCTCAGATGCTCTCTGACTTCTTCTTTTCTATTTCCCCCCCCTCTCTTTTCCTTCTAGCATCTTATCCCTATATATTTGTATAATATAAATATATGTATTTAGAAATCTGTCAGCTTTGGGGATATCCCTGATGCAATACTATTATGAGATGCCTCTCAGGACTGGTATTTGTATAGAAAAAAGGAGTTTTTGTTAGACCACGTTTGTGAATCTATCATCTGGTGAGGGTACTCTAGTCAGGGTGTGTTGTTTGTCAAAACAACAACAAGCAAATGTGGCCACATCATTTACAGACCCGTGGGGGGCAGGAGGGAGGCTGCTTCTGCTGCTAAAACAGCAGGAAAAGCCAGGGTGATCTGTCACAACCACAGCACACAAGTGTCACCTGCAGCCCAGCTTCCCAGGCACTGGGGGATGTGTTTGGGAAGGCAGGGGTGAAATGGGGGTACACCTTGGACCAGGTGACAGAACAATCTGCAGGGAGCAACCCCCTGAAACATGACCTAACTCAGTCCTCTGCTCCAGGTCTGAGTCCCAGAACCAACGGCAGAAGGCTGGGTTAGGTTCTGTCCTTAGCTTTTCAGAGAGGTGGTTGGGGTAGAGGACAGGCTTGTGAACTGTTAGCCAGAAATACAAAATAAAATTTTGTTGTTTGCACCCTCTCCTTGGGCAGCAGTGCCAATGGAAACTGCTCTGCTTCTACAGGGCAGTCAGTGTTTGATTTTCCTTTCAATTTTCTCATGCACTGAAATCGAAGTGTTTATGGTGACATCCACACTGATATCTTTAGTTTTAACCCAGAAAGCAATGCAGTAAAATATTGGTCTTTCCCAAGAGAAAGACCAATAATATTTTGTCTTTTTTGTAAAAATATTGTGTCTGTCCCAAAAACCTTGGTTTTTCCCTTGGTTTGTCCCCACAAAAGGACTTGGTTAAGGGTAAACAAAATATATTTCCTCTGCTCCAGGGACTATGCACAGATACAATAAATTTTATATTTTTGAGGTCTATTTACCAGAACTCGACTATTAGCCAGTTAGTCCTCTGGTCCCTTAGCCTGAACTTGCTGGAGGAGTGGTGTGCAAAAGAAAGTGCCCACTTTGTTTTTATCTGCCAAGCTGTAAACCACCTACTTGTGTCCTTTTGTGTCTTTTGTGAAGCCTGTTAATAGCTGTTACTGCTAATTGCTGTGCTTAGCTTGCTGTGTTCATCTCTGGGCAGGAACCAGGGAGATCAAAGAGCAGGATACTCCATAAAGTCTTGCCATGTTCATCCTGCAGCTCTAATTCACCTGCACATGGCCCGAGGAACCGCACAGGGCTGGCACAAAACATCCAAAAACAGATGGAGAGGGAAAAATTTGGTTTATTTCACACGAACGCTTCAGCTGTAGGTTCAAAATGTAGATTCAAGATGAAGTGTTTTGCACTGATTTGAAGCGGGACAGCACCTTTGGAGACTGTCCTGAGACCTCTGTTATCTAAAGCAGACCATGAGGGATGATAAGTTTTTCCTTTTCTTACAAAAAGTTTCATAGAAACATATGACTCGACAAAACCTTAGAAGTCATGAGGTTTCAGCCCTTCAGCAGATTAAAACCCACAAAATGCAGTGGTCCAGTCCCTCGAGATTGTAACAAATCTTTATTAAAGTGATATAAAAATCCTAAAAATATATATTGTTCCATCAAATTAGAGTTGAAGGATCAAGAGCTTTCTCAGCATCCAACAGATCTGAAACTACAAGTGCCTTGGAGGTGAAAACACTCACCCATTCCTATGAAGGGCTTCCAATCTGATGTTACATTGGAAACTCCCTTTCACCTTCCCTTGACTTAGATGTGGGGGCCCTGGCATTGTTATGGAAATTTCAAAGAGTTGAAGGTATTCCCAAACGCAGGAAGGCCTCCCTGAGGCTTTTCTTCAGACTTCATGTTGGATTCTGACTGGAGACGTGCCGATGTTATTGGGCTGCATTGTCCATGTGCACTCCCTCCATTCTCTTGGAGGGAGAAACAGTTGTACCATCAGTGATTTGGGTAGCTTCTCACAAATCCATCTCCTGCAGAATAGAGAATATATATATATATATATATATATATATATATTTGATCCTTTAATGATTTTAGGTTGAGAATTTCAGCCATGCCACCAGCTTTGGACTCCAATAGGCTGAAAGGGTTGCAACTGTTTTGTTAAATTTTGTAAGAAAGCCTTCATTTACTGTTTTCATGCAAAATACATTAAGAATCCAAATTTGTTTCCTCATGGTGGTCTCTCTTGCTTAATAGTATTCACCAGATCTCTGGCATGTTATTATGGATTTCCTGCTCATGTTAGCTGTAGATTTTTGTCTCTGCTCTGATGGATTGTTGATATAAAATTACCAGCTGATGTTTATCCACAGACATAGGAATAACAGTATTATTAACTATTCCTATATATATTTTGTGTCATTATGACTGTAAGGGCTTGTCTGAATAATAAAGATTCCCTTGAGTGGGACTCACCAGGGTAAATGACTGTTTAATAAAGACAGATAATGTAGATGAATCATTTTGACTACTTAGAGGAGCAATTGTGCTAAAAGTCCTAACTTACACAAAGTCCTTCTGAACACATTAGGGGTCAAATCCTGCCCCTTGAGATCATTGTAACATTGCTTCTGAGTAGAAAAAGATTGAGGCCTCACTTTAGGATCAGGGACAAAATTTTTGCAATGGGAACTTGATTTCTTTATGTGGGCGAAACGCTCAAATGCTGCCATTATTTAAACGCTAAGACTATAAGTAGTATAAAAACATGCCTACATAAATGTCTATATTCTGCCTTCATATGTTGAAATATGTGTTTAAAATAGATTTCTGCTAAATTATATGGCTTAGTTTTCTCTCTTCTCCATGATGTGATACTTCATGGTACACTGAAAGAATAAGAATATGAGTTTATTAAGTTTACTCAGAAAACTATTCAGTCATCTGTATGAGCTCTTGGAGCTATGTCAACATTTTCTTGAAAGATATCTGAGATTATTTGATGTTTACTTTTTTAAGTACAGTATTTGTGAGTAAAAGTGCACAAGAACATTTTATTACATTTTAAATGTAATTCCTGATCCCAGGGTGCTGTCTATATAAATCTGAACAAACCTACGAAATCACTATCTATATTAGATCAGCAAATCCTCTCAGTCCCAGAACTGGTCAATGTGTTAAGAATAAGAGGCAAAAGTGAAATTCCTTGGTAATAAAACTTCTGAGCCTTGACAACTGTGAAGTAATGCTATTTCTTGCAGCACTGCCTAGACCTTTCAAAGTGCACTACTCTTTATTATATGCCTATCCTCTGCCCCTAAACCTTCACTTCTAAAGTGCACATCTCACAGGTAACTAGTATATAATGTACTTTTCAATCAACTTCCTAATTCACTCAATGTAGCATGAGTTTTAGATAAACCAGGAAGATGTGAAATACAGAATAAAAGGTTTAGGCTATATGATGCCACTCACCTGTTTTAAATCTTCTGTTATCTGTGCAAAAAATATGGAAAGAGTTCTCCTTCAGGATAATTCAGTGTGGCCCAGCTCTTCTCCCAGGCAGCAATGACAACAGCTCCCAGCATTTCTGCAAGGTCCTGCTCCTGATCTTCTGGGAGGTTTACACCTTCTTCCAGCTTGTTCTCTCCCAGGCTCCTGCCAGGCCTTTTTGTGGGTGACAAAATGATGTTTCCCTTGGATCCATCAGTTCTGTGGGGGCAATTTTTGTGCCAGTACCTGTGCTGGCATTGCTCACTCTGACTTGTTTCTGTGTTTCAACCAAGAGTGGAAGTGAGCAGCACAAGAAGGGCTGAGATGGTTTTTGTGCAGCCTCTTTGGTTTCATGGAGTAATAATTTCCTAAAGATAAAACACAGGGTGAACCAGATTTCATCTGTAGAGTGGAACAAGGAGATTCATAAGGTGCAGGTCTCCTAATTACCAGATTTTCCATAACTTATGTAAACTTATATGTGAATCCCCTGAAGTGAAGAACTTAAACACAACATTAAAATTTGTGTTGTGGTTTGAAAGCAGATCCAAGGTTTTGCAAGGTAATTGGCTGCTGCTCTCATTGTTTATGCTTGCACATGCAGGCTGTGGTGGGCTTGTCTCTGCTGGCAGTATGGATAGGTTTAATTTTACTCTAATCAAGGCAAAATACCTTGCTGTGAGGCTCAGGTTCAACATCATGCTAATAAACTTCATGGCTCATGGACAAGAGATGCTTTCCATCTGGCAAGTCTAGAGCATGGGCTTGACTAGGACTTCAGTTGTGTGCAGAAATCCCTGTGGATTTGACCATAAGTTTTTGAGGGACTTAATACATGAGATAAATATATGACAAAAACATAGACCCATCTAAAAAACACAGGGTCCAGAATTAACAATCACAGACTTCATGGACTTACTTAAAGGTAAGGGGCAGCTGGTGATTATGTACACAGATTTGTATTTTTTTTTTTTTCCTGGCCTTGAATCAGGCTAATCTTTACTGAGCAAGGTAGAGCATGGCAAATATGGAAACATCTGTGTTATGCAAATTCCTCTGAAATGGTTGAATGACAGGTAACTGACTGTATTTTGGAGCTGTTCCAGGTAGAGTGAATCAACAGTTTCCAGCAAGTCAATCCAGCCAAAATCTGCAGGGCTCCTTTTGAAGCATACAGAATTGTGAGCTTCTGTGTTGACTGCTTTCAGCTGAAACCAGAAATAGTTTAAAAAATAAAAAAAAAATATTTAGACCTTAGTGGTACTCAGATATCTAAAGGACAGGCTGAATTCATCCTGAGATTTCTGCTCCAAATTTCCAGCAAGCTTGCCTGTGATATGTTTTCCTCCCTCTCTCTTGTGTTACTCTCTTGGTCATCCCTAGGGAGACATCTGAGCGTGTCCTGGAACATTTTGATCCTGTCCATGGAGAGGGGAAGGGAGGGAGCTCCCCATGTGAGCCCGGGGCAGCACAGGCCTCTCACTGTGTGAGTGAGGACATGAGGCCAGCTCAGGGAGAAGATTCCAGCCCTTAGACACCAGAAACTTCCCAATCTGCTCTGTGAGAATGAGATGAGGATGGAGATTTGTGAGAATCCTTGGCACTGGGTGCTGCAGGACCCTACACCACCAGTCTAACCCTTCAAACACCAGCTCTGCATTGCTATGGGCAACAGATGGGGAGGTCTGAGGAAGAAATCCTGCCAAATAGTTTTCCTATTTCAAGGAGTTGTAGTGCTTCCCTTCTGGATGGACTCGCTGCTAGCTGGCACCAGAGCTCATGGGATTAACATTTCATACCGTAACATTGACAGAAATAGGAAACATGACTTTGGAGAAATAAAAATGCAGTTATACAATCTTTTTAAATGTAGGCTTGGCCCAATCAAGAATCCTTATAATTTAATTTGCACTGGTCAGAGATATGTGATCCTTTTCTGCTAAATATTTTACATTTCTTAGATCTGATTAATTGTAAACACGCTGAAATGCTCTCTGCTACTGCTGCTGCCTCTGATTCATTGGTGACCTGTAGAAAGAGGCAACACATGCTTATTGTTAAAAAAAAAAAAGAACAGAAGGATCATCTATTGCTCAGATGAAAGACAGAGACAAAACAACCAATCTGTAATGCAGATTTATTAATAGTCATTCACTGGTTTTCACTGAAATACTCTTCACGTAACCTTGACTTTATTAAGTAGTCCTTAAGGTGCATTTTGAAGACAGATAATGAGTTTGGGGAATAGTCTTATCTACATCAAGCTAATCTTTAACAGCTTGGAAGGGAACTCACAGAAACTTTTCCACTTTAAGTGACATAGCCATGCTCAAATCAAGCCTTTTAAAATGTCATTTTAATAGAAGAGTTTACAGGCATTTTTAATCGCTACGCTTCATAGAGGAATATTATTTAAATGAAGAAAATAGAAAAAGTTTTTGAGTTTTTAATAGTATTAATGGGACTGGAGGCAAGTGAGTGGCGTTGGGGCAGCAGGAATGCTGCAGTGGTGGAGTAGCACTTAGTGTCTTGATTAACAAACACAAGGCAGCTCTTGCTTAAAAAAATAACTTCTTTCACAGTGGCTGTTGCTTTAAAAGGCAGGGCCAGGGCGAAGGCAGGAGTTTGGAGTGATATTTGGGTGCTAAATCTGCACATGTAACCTTGTCCAGCTTTCACAAGCAGAAGCTCTCAAGAGCCTCCTGACCCTTTGCTGGCACAGAGTTGTGTGTGAGTGAGAGAGGGATGAAAAAGAGAAACTAAAGGGAAAACGAGCAGAGAGTCGCTATTTCAAAAAGAGCTCAGGTTTACAGCACGTGTACTTTCCCTTCAGTTTCCAGCATGCCCTGGAAGGTAGTTTCACTTTTCCTGCATTTTGTGTGCAGCCCTGGTGGTGTCTGTCCCCCAAAGGCACCCACCAGCCTTTTCCCCCAGCTCATGTATGAAGTTGCTCACACCTCGGGCTGAATTTTAATCCGCTCGTACAGGCAGATGAGTTACACGAACCCTCTTCTGCTGATTCCACTTGGCTTAGCTCATTTTGTTTAGCTTGCTTTATTGTTTGGGCATTAAATGTCCCAGCTCTCCCAAGTGCACACACATTTGGTTTCTGACTAATGCACGGCCTCCGTCAGAGGGACAGCGTTTGCCATTTAGAATCCAGCATGACTTGGAGTCAGGTTGTGACTCAGATACCACAAACTGTACACAGGATAGACCACAAATTCCTCCAGTAAGACTGAAAAAGGCTTCTGAGAAGCCACTTCCTCCTCTGGTTATATCCTAACCCTGACTGACAGGTAGCAAACAACCATCGGGGTTTTGAGTGGCAGTTTTTTACTTTTTGTTAAAATTTTTGCTTGCTGGATTCATGGCTGTTTAAAATCCTGTCTTTTTTTGTGTGCTTTTGGCTAGATATGGCTTTATAAATCTTGGTTGGTTACATTTGGCCTATGGAAATATAGGCATTCACTGACTGAGCTCTGAGGCTGGGAATTCTAAGAGGACACTAAGGGCAAAACTCAGCCTGACCCATCTGGGTTCCCCTGAGCTGCAGCTGCAGCTCTCTTGTGCTTTGTCCACAAACCCATAAATTGACTGGGTTTGCTCAAAAAGTTCCTGAACTTTGGCAAAACCTTTCAATGAACCTGCTGGGGGCTGGAGAGGGGAGAGGCAAGGAATGGGACCAGGGCTGCTGGTGTGGGGAGGTTTGCAAGGAAACCTGAAACCAGGTGAGATTCCCAAATTGTTTCCCCGGGCTGCAGACATGCAGGCAATTCTCATTTGAAAACAGAACTGGAGTTAACAAATCTGCTAACAAGCCTCACAGGCTTGCTGACCAGTAGTAAATCCCAGCTCGATTTATTACTGAACACAGCACTTTGGCCTAAGTCCTCAGTGTCATTTTGCAAGTGGACAGGGAACAAGTTGCACTCTTAAATTCTAGTGAGAAAACTGGTTGAGAGAATCAGATGGGCAGCAGGCCTTTGATTTAACTTCTCTTTTCTCTCTTTTTTTTGAATTTCATTTAATGAAACAAGAGAATTCATCTGCCAACACGCTATTCTGTGCTCTTTTGTCAATAGAAAAGTTGTTTTGCTAATGGTTATCTGTCTGCAAGTCCTTGACCTGCTTGTAAACACATTTCTGCAGGAAAACCCCAGGCCATGGCCTCGAGCATTTACGTCAACAAGAAGAGATAAAGTGACCAAAACTTAACCTGATCTGGCCTGGAGTGCCCTCTACTGCCCCTTGACCAAATACTTCCCTAATCTATGTCCTCCTGAAAGGAACAGATTGTTGTATAAGAAGTATCACCTGGAATGAAATCAATTTTGGCAGCCTGATTTCCTCCTTTCCTCCAGCTTACAGTCAGAGCCTGTTGAATTTCTGGAGGTTAAGGAATAAAGTCTGGGTTGTTTTTGGTAGCAGGGCAGGAGTTTTCCCTGGGATCACCCCCTTTGTCCCCACCTCAGTGGCTGCGTTCTGTCATGCCACGTTAAACACGTCACCTTCCGAGCCGAGTGACAAATGCGGCAAAACTGAACGGGCTGATCAAGTTGCCTTTAGAAGCCATTTGCTGATCTCCAGGGATTTGTTCTGGATTCACACAGTGCAAACCAAGGCTGTGATACAGCCAGGATTCAGAGAGTCACTAACTTGGGAGAGAGGTCCCAGATTTTGGTGTGGTGCTGCAAGGCAGGCAGTGGTGGATGGCACGAGCATCCCGGTTTGGCCACTGCATCCACTTCTGGATCTGGCTGAAGCCAAACACTGTGCTGGGGGAGAACTGACACCAAATTTTCCTGAGAAGCAAGGAATATGTCTATATGCTTTTTTTTGGTAAGAGCTGGACTCATTGATGCACTTGCCTCAATAAAATATAGAATATGTATTTCTTGTCTCGAGAAATACACGCTATGGAAAACTTGTATTGAGAACATAAATGAGGAGGTTGTTCAAAGCAAAAGAGTTTTATTTAATGATGAAAATCCACGCTCGATGTTGGGTGCTTCATAACAAACCAAAACCAAATGAGCTACAAATGGATAATGAGGTGCTACCATTGCTGATTCACAACTGCCTCATGCTCATTCTCCAGTTGTTGAGGATGAACTGGGCTGCAAATCAGTCTTTACTTATCCAGTCCCCATACCTGTACTTGATCACTGCATGTGAGACTGTACATGACACACCAAAACCTCTCTCAAGTGTGTAAATCTGAGGCAGAAGGGGGAAAGCAAATCTGAAGGAGAAGGCTCAGATGAAATGACATCACTGCATTTTGGTGCTGAGGGACTCTGGGATGTTTGCCAGGCATGGTGGATGAAGGTGTCCACCCCTGGACAGTGCTCAGGCCATGAAACTGAAATCTGTGCTCTAAAGCATCTCCCCCTTCTCTTGAAGAGAGTTTATTGCCTTTATCTGCCTCATTTGCTGGTAGGTGTAATCTGAGGTGGGTTTCCTGCAGGTATCTCACAGATTTCTACCAAGTGTTGGGAGGAGAACATGAAATCCTTTAGGTTTAATTCCAGCTGGATTATTTTCTTAGGATGTAGCTTTTTTTATAGTCTTTTATGCATTTAACCTTTTTTCACCAATGCAATTCAGTTATAGTTCCTTGCAAAGTGGGATTAATTCACAAGCTTTAATCTAAACTAGACAGAAACTTTCAGTGTTGGCTAACAGAAAGTCTAATTTCAGCTATTCTGACAGAAAAATCAAACTTTGGGAAACAAAGTAGATTTTCTTTTCTTTTTCTATAGAAAGCATCTATTTAAGGAAAAGTGATTTTATTTTTCCCATAGGAAATATTTCTGAGAGAAAATACTTGATCTGCTAAATTGAAAATGTAAATTTTAACCTTGCTTAATAATTCAAAATAATTGCTCTTTTTTTTATTTTCTTACGGCACTTCTTTATTTCTTTACTTCCAAAATTCAACAGGACTTTGAAGACAAACACAGATTTGACAGGCATCTTTTCAAATTGAAAAGATTGTTTTTATGGTGAAGAAAACTTGTCTTCTTCACAAAGTACAAAGCTGTGTAATCAAAGAAAGGTGAAGGGCTGGCTGAAGCTATTCAGTATTCTCAGTTACTTTCCAAACCAAACTTCTGAATGCATGTTAGTTATTCAGATTAAGTCATACTCCCAAACTCCCTCCAGGTTCTCCACTGGAGATGATATTTATACAGCACTAATAGAGAAAACTTGGAGCGTTTCAAAAAATAATTCCCAAGTAAACCAAAGCTGGGTTCAGCAGATGTATCAGGGGAAGTTTCAGGGAAGTCTGACTATCCTCTGTTGCTACAAAGGCCAGCTTCAATTTAATTTTCAGCCCCTCAATATTGCAAGGGAGGAAGCTTTAAAAACATTAAGTGACCTGTATCAATGTTTCTGCTCCTAATCAAAATGTACATACTCTTTTTGTTGCAAGATTTGCCAGAATTAATTGATGCTGAAGTTTTAAAGTGACTTTTGGTAATGGAGCATTTTATCCATTGTAAATTTGTGAAAACTTTCCTGACTTGAAGTTTTCATTTCAGTCTAGAGCTATGGAACTTCTAGAAATTGCAAATCATTTATTGGATGGGACACATCAGGCTCCAGTGATTTTAGTGAATATGAAAATGAAGTGAGTTCTTGCTATGGCTTAGAACAAGAATAAATATTAGTAACAGCAGTGCCCGGATTCTTCAGTTGAAATCAGCGTATCTTGTAGTGTAAAATGTGCTTCATATTCAGAATCAGATGGGAAAAAGGACACACTTTTCTCTGCATGTCTCAGGATTTTTTTACAGCAATCAGTAATCCATAATTTATCCATAAAATTTCTAACACAGTGATTTGGTGACCTATTAGAAAACAGTAACCCTGTAAGCATGAAACTGTACCTGGGCCTTTTTCACACAGGCTCATGCACTCATATAGATCTGTGTGTCAATATATACTGGCTGACATAACAAATATTTTTGTTTTTAGAAATAAGAGGATTTTCCTAGGGGACTGTAAGTAGATTCAGAGGATATTCTCAGGTATCTGACTGTATTTTACTGTGATATTCCTATTGTCAATAGTGGGACCTTTCTGTGGAAAATGGGGCTTTTCCTGTGAACATAATAATATTATGGATGGTGAAATATACTGTAAATGTTAAACAAAAAAAAGAACTAAATTGAAGACTATTCCCTGGTCAGCAAAACTCACCCATTATTTTTCAGTTTGCTGAATCTGTAGTTTTTACAATTTTTTTAAAACTGTGACTTTTCAGATTCATGAGGGTAGCATAGGTAATCTTCATATTTATAAGGACACACTGTCAACTTGCTTTTCATAATTTATAAACTCTTTTTTTTTTATTATTCCCTTCCCCTGTTGGAAGCCTGAAACTGGCATGTTTCCTTAATAGAGCTGGGAAGAAACTCTGCATTTTTGCTCAGGGAGATGAGTTCTTAGAAATAAGCTATCTGTGCTTCATGCAAAGGAGCAGTATCTGGGTTGGCTGAGTGGGGCTGGAATTAAGTGCTGTAGGGTCTATTTTGCAAGTGTGTGCATGCTTTAGATTTTTCAAGTTGCAACTTGCGTTTTGGCTTGGTGAGGGATTTGTCAATACATTTCAGCTTTGTATGTCTTTGTTGGTGTGAGCTGGATGAATGTTCATTGCCTTGTTAGGCTGGACTCTTGCCTTTAACAGTCCCGACTGACCTCTTCTCCCCATTGCTTTCTTCACAGCATCTCTCACACCCCCATCTCCTGCTGTGTGCTCCTGGCATGGTGAGAACAGATATTTTTCTTCTGCCCCTACATTGATGGACTGGCAAGGACATGCATCCCTTATTCCAAGGTGAAATGACAGTGGTTTGATAGCCATTTCCTCTTTCCCTTTGGAATTTCACTGAATTGCTTTTCCGTGGGGTTTATAAAAGTAAATATTTCAGGCATTTAGGTTAACCTTGCTCCTTGGGCTGTTGTAAGTGGGTAGAAACATTTCTTTGTTTTTAGAATTGATCCCAGAATTTGCAAGAGGCCAAGTTTGCTTTCAGAAATAATTCACGGTGTTGATGCTGATTTATAAAACACTATGAAATTGAGTGACTGGGTACTTTAAATACCATCTCTGGGCACGCTAGTCACTATTATGGCAGATAAAATCTGTTTGGAATTACTTTTAATGACTGTTTGAATTTAAAAAGCTGGTATGGATTGATTCAAATTGAAGGTCATGAACTCCTTTACCCATTTCCCCTTATTGGCTCAACAAGGGTCCTATTTCATGATCTGTTGGCCATGATGCAACTCATCTGTTTAGTTGAGAAGGTGCTGATATGAGCAATTAAGCTAAAGTGGCATTGGGGAAGAACCTGTTAATATCTGGTAACGTATCGTTGATTCTGTCCATCCATCTGCCAGCCTCTCCCCCATAAGTTCCCAACTTGCTGGTTAGTTTCAGCAAAATTTGGCACAGGAGGGGAGATATTTATTACCATTATGCTGCTAAATGTTTTTGGACAACTTACAGCTGGTGGAGGGGAGAATTCTCATGCTGGAAGGAAGGACAAGTCAGGCAGTGCAGACATACAGATTGGACTGTTTGGAGGTGGATTATTGTGTGATTTAGACAAAGTCTAGGATGTGCTTGTGGAAACTTGGAATCACTGGTACCACTGCTCACAGAACATTTTTTTATTTCTATCTTGCTAAACTTTTACCACTGAAGAGGGCCCCAACCACTTACGTGCCACTTAATTCCTTTTACAAGGTTGGATTTCTTTCAGTAATATCCCAAGGAAACAATATGTTTGTGAAGTCTAACAATGCTGATATTCCTTTAGGATGCCCTGCCTTGGGAGCATCTGTGAAACCTGAGGGTAAATTGCTTCAGAAATAAAAGGTCTGGGTGAAAGGTAATCTAAGCTTTTTTTTTTTTTTCTTCTTGATGTACTTAGACTCCATCCTGAACTCTCCTGCAGGATTACAACAGATCCTGACCCTGTTGACCTGGTATCAACCCTTTTCTGTAAGCTGGGCACAGCAGAGGAGGAGGAGGAGGACAGATACTGCGAGTGGCTTAGGGGCTTAGATGCAGGAGACTCTGAGCATCAGCACCAGTTGAAAGGATCAAAGGGGGTCTGTGACTCTCTAACCATGCTAATTAATGGAAGAAGTGGTATTTGGTCTTCATTATGGACTTTAAGAAAGAAAAAGGAGAAGTCAAGTGTTTTCTCCTGTGGTAAAACACTGAGTGAAGCTGGTGAAAGTAACAGAGCCGTCTCCATCAGGTTTTCAGCAGCATTTCAAGAGGATGGAACCACTCATGAAGTCATGCTTTGGCAGCACTTTCTTAAAAGTTAAATGTCTGATAAATGCTGATACTGCCTGCTCTGAATTCCTAATATGTTTCTAGACAGAACAAGGCCTTGCTAAGTTTTCCAGTGCTCATGGCATGGAAGAACCCTTTAGTAAAGGAATCCCCAGGTTTCTCCTGTACCATCTGCTTTGGACGTGGGCTTGAGTCCAGAGGAGGTAATTCTGCCTCTCACCAGCTCAGGCATCACCCCATGCCTTCCATTTAAATATCTCTGGGTTGCTACAGAGGCAAATAGAAAGCCAATAACCAGGACTTACATTGGCAGCAACCTGGGAACCAGAGCACTGATGGGCAGAGGGAGCAATAAGAGCATTTTAGGGACAATTCTGCATTAGTTGCTTTATTAGCTCTCAAAATGGGGAATGTAAAGCTCTCTTCTGAATCCTGAGCAATCCTTCCCAATCTCTGACCCTTGCTTTAATTCATTTAGATGCTGCTTACATTTGAAAGGAAATGACTGGTTACAGGAGACTTTACCTTAGACATGTAAGGTGTTCTGACAGTGGGTTCACCTGCTTATTGTCTTTGTATATGTACATGGTATGCAAATCTCTACCTACCCCCATGATATGTGCAAATATATGTCCAGGCCATAAGGACTGCAGTGCAGTAATTCCAGTTCTTACTTATTTAACCATGCCTTTCTACTAGCAGTCTGCATGAATTTGGGATTTGTGTATATATATATATATGTGTGTGTTTATGTACACCTGAGGATGATCAGGTTTTAACTAAGCAAACAAACAAACAAAATAATGGAAAAATATGCTTTCTGTGGAAAGAGCTGGTTTTCCTTGAAAACAGAGACTTTAATTTGCTTTGTGTGGCTTCCTTGCATTTTGCTAAATGAAAGGTGTTTGAGAGAGGAAAATCTGCTATTGACTTTAATTTAGAAATATTTTCTTTCACTAAGTTTCCAATGAATGTGACTTTATACATGGAAGTGTCTGTCATGACTCTGTATTTGTGAGTGCTGCTTGATGTGCTTATGCTGTGGTGTGCATATGTTTGTTTTAAACTACAATAGTGGCATGGACCAAAACTGCTAATGGCATGATTTTTATCTTGGTTTCACTACAGAACACGACACCATGTGTGATCATTGGGCATTCAAACAGTGAAATGTGTAAAGCTATTTTTCCATAATTGGTCCCAGGGCAAGGGGTTGATCTCATGTATAAAAGCCTCCAGATATGCTCTTGGTATGGCTTCTAATTAGGGAACCAGGAAAGAAGTGAACTTTGGAGACTGTGATGAGTCCATTCCTTTAAAAAAAAAAGGAAATAATCACTTTGACCTTGAACTCCAAAAGGCCCTGAAATCAACTGATTTTACTCTTTAAGCTCCTTAACAAGCATGGGGATTAGAGACGAGCTGTGTAGAACAGTTCATATTAGATATAAACGATAACGGACAATAGAAATTCATCTGCGAGCTAAGCACAGGCATCCTGTGCAAATTCCATTTCCCCAAGATGTGGTGATACCATGGTACAGTGTTATATACACCACTGATAACAATATGACTTCATCAGGTGGGAAGAGACAGAAGAAAACTCAATAGCAGCAGGGAGATGCAACCTGGAGAGATGTCCAATCCTGTTGTAATTCAAGTCTGTTTTAATAACCACAGCCAGGTGTATAAAAGGTCAAATATAATCACCTTCCTACCCTGTGTGGTGAATAAATCATCTGTTTAGCTGTTTATTTCAAGAATGATGAAATTGCCCTCCCTGACAAAGAAATAAAACTTATGAGAGGAATAAACCTACTATAGACTGAAAATGCACATTTCAGTGGCTTTCCATCTGTCCACAGCTAAACAAGGAAGGGATGCTGCTGTAACTCCAAAATAACCCCAAGTTTTGGTGATTTCATTTTGGCAAGTTTTTTTTTTTCTTCTTTCTTTTTCTCTCTCTTCCAAGAAGAGCTGAAAAAACCCACGTCGCTCTGAAAAAGAAGATCTCATCTTGAAATGCAAAAGTGCATCACATTTTCAGGAGAAAAGGAAAGAAGTGTGAAAAACACCTGAATGAGGAGAGGAGCTTATAGAACTTTGGTATAGAAATAATTGGTAGGTTTTATTTCATAAATGTAACCCACTCAACAGTTGTCGTCGCCCCAAGAATATACTGATTTCCTATGCAGCTCATTAAAATAATTTCCCTTAAGAAAATCATACTTGCTGAAAAAAGTTATCGTGTCTTTTAAAAGGCACCTCTTAATCTTATTGTTGTTATAGAAGGGTGAATGATGTGGTTAGACAGGCTACTGCCTGCCATGAAAACTAGTAAGAAATGATGTTGCACAATCCTTTCCCTCATCTGTTCCTCAAAATTTGTTATTTTATTTCACTTTTCTCCATTTCAGTCTGTGTGGCCTGGCAGACCTACTGGAACCAAGCCTGCAATAATATTGTCTCAGTGAGCTGATAGGTGTGAGGGCACCTGCAGGCAGATAAAATGTGTTTCTGTTCATATCAGAATTTGCTATTGAGAACTCCAAATTGTCACGATTTCAGGACAATCTGCAATTTTCCCCTGAATGACTTGGAAAGCAGGGAAGCAAAATTAAAAAGAAAATCAACTCCATGCTTTTTCATTAGTTCTGGCAGCTTCCCCTAGAAACACACCCATACTCAGCAGTATCATTCTTTATTTAGCTCTGAACAGACTGGAGGACCTTAGTGAATTCTTTCTCCCTCCTCCTTTGCAGATAATAGCAATGATGCTGCCACATATTTTGCAAAGTGCTCTTTTCTGGAGCTGAGATTGAGTTACATCCAATGTGATAGACCCCACTGGCAGCCGTGTGTTCTTAGCGGAGACATTCCATCACCATGCCAAGTTATTTTTAATTCTATCTGTTTTTTTAATTTTTTTTTCCTTAAACCAATGCATAAAAGAAAGCTATTGAGTTGCTCAGTCGATGTTGGTTTATTATTGCTTACCCAAGTGTTTAATAAACCTATCCCAACCCAGGACGTAGCTTTAAATACTTCATTGACTGTAACAAAGCAGATTTTTCCTATCAGACCAAAGTGGCTCTATAAACTATAATTAAGCACTAATTATGAGCTCTACTGGTCAGATAACAGAAGGCAAGGTCCATTGTGCTACTGGCAGAACCGGCAATTAAAGGAGATTATTGTTGTCAGAAATGGAATAAAACAAACAAAGGAAAAATTTGGGAGGAGGGGAAGATTTGCAATTGACCTGAGTAAACTTCATCTTGTTTGTGGCTTTGGGAGACTATTACATCATGGACATGAAGAACCCAATATATGATGATATAGAACAGATGTAATAAGTTCCTCTGGAAAATCCACAGTTTTTTTGGATAGCAGGTTGTACAGTCAGGTTCTGCTTGGCTCCACTCTCCTACATTGAAAGCCAATCCCTTACAGTCCAAACCAGAAGCTGTATGTTTAGAACAAAAATATTTTCAAGGAAAACATTGTCCTGGTACTATTTTTTGACTTGTTCTTATAAAGCATTCAAAGCCAGGGAGTGCCACATTGCTCATGGGCTTAAGAAGTAGAAAATGGAATTGAAGTTGAGTGAAGACTAGATTGACTCCCCAGGAAGCAGGGGAAAGACCCTCTACAACAGGTGAAAAGGAAGTGCGGTTTTATAAATTTGTTCCATTTTAACGTGACTGGCTTCTTTTCGCTTACTCCATTTTTACACTGGCTTAACTTGATTGGCTCCAGTGGAGTTTTCAATTATGCCAGATCTCACTGAAGTGTTATTAGCAGACTGCTTGGAATTTCTCTTGAAAGTCTGAAAGTGTTTCTGAGTTAACAATATACTCTTCCCCTTTCCCCCTTTGAAATAAAATGTTAACTCCGCAGAAAACCTTGATGTCCTGTTGAAACAGAATGCTCAAACACCAAAATGAACTGACTTTTCACACACAAATTTTAAATTTCCATGGAAAATAGAGTTTCCAATTACCTCTAGTGATTGGTATGCTAGTCACAGTTCATGTATTCCTAGACCTGATACAGACATTCAAGGGAGCCAAAAGTCCTTTATACACACACACACAAGCACATTACAGCTTCCTGGAACACTGTTTAGGCTTTCAGGTGATGGCTGGGAATGTGGCCAATATCAGAAGGTAAAGGGCAAAAGAAAGCCATGAAAATGGAAATGACAATATTTCTTAGGAGCAGGCAGGTGCCTTTGCCCCTGACTCATGGTTGTGCCTAAAACTCACAGCACTGCTCTCTCCTCTCTATTTTTTTTTTTCCTTTTTGAAAGCAATTTGCATCCTTGGGAAAAAAAAAAAAAGAGGGATTAATAAATTTCAAATGTTCCCGGTGCTTCTGTGCCAACTGGCACTGGAGGGGGCCTGTAACCTTGCCCAACTGCACTATATATAATTATTAATTAGAAAGCAACCTGGGAAGCAATGATCCTCTCCCCCAGCACAAACCAGAGGAACTTTACTGAATTCACTGTAGGAAAGAAAATTGGTTTTCCTAGGTCACACTTGGGAACAAACTTTATTTTGCTTTGACTAGTGGTTCACTATCCAGAGTGGAATTATGGGAATTAATTGGAATAACTTGGGTGCTCATTTTATAAATCAGCTGGCAGAACTCCTGCTGTAATTAATGGGTTCGACTGGCAGATTTCCACAAACACACACCCATTTCCCAGTGATTTCCACTGTGAATACATGCATTTTGAAGGAGCTCAACTTGCAAAGGGACATATTTGAGAGTTTATAACTGTCCCAATGACAGCAAGTTCTAATTTAAAACTCCTGTGTAATACTTGTTAGGAAGTTTTAATATCAAAAGGGCAGCCAAGGTCTTCCATGAGAAATTTCTAGACAGTGAAAGAAACTAATCCTTTTTAGTGATGTTTGGCTTCTTCTCTGCAGTAGCTGATCTCTGATTTCATATTTTATATCCATGGTTTGTTAATGAAATTTTCTCCTTTAAAGAGTAACCAGGCGGATAAGAAAAAAATAGCTGATACTTTGCAGTAAACGTTTGAAGTGAAATTCAAGTAGCAGCCTGAGGCTCACAGTATGTAAAACCAACTACCAAAGTTTTAGAGGGGTGGTTAATCTATTTTTTCTTCTCAGGGGACCTCTGCTGTATTAAATTCTTTGGTTGAAGAGAAGCAGTCAGGTTGGCATTAGAATTGACTTAGCAATTTACATCATTTGAAAAGGGATTAGTAAATTTAACATGTTCTTGGTGTCCCTGTGCCAGCTGGCACTGACAGGGCTCTGTTACATCACCCATTTCCAGCACCACATGCCATGGGGCTACCTGAAAGGTGTCATTAGTCCTGCTTCAGAGAGAACAGGAAATTAGGCAGCAGGGAAATGTTAATGTCCACGGGTGGTGGCATCATTGCTGTTTATGGTGCACACAGGGAATACAGGTTTGCTCCAAGCTCATCCCTGGAGGTGTTGTTCAGGCTCTTCTTACCTGGTGGGTTTCCCCTCTGAATTTTTCCTGTTCTAAGTTAGTCTCCTAGTTCAATGATTAGCAATTTTGGAGTCTTTCTCTGTGGACCATAGAGAAGAAAAAGCCATTTGACTGGACAATTAATTACATCTGTCACAGGATGCATTTACCTCCACTTCTCCAGTGACCATGGAACCAGACTGGAAAAATACATGTTCTGATAACTTACAGGCAAGAATTGTGCTGTCAAAGGGGCAACTTTTGTCTATGGTCTACTGCAAGAACACAAATAATTTGCTTAGCTTGGATGTCTGTGTAGGTGGCCAACTTGAAGTGTACTAGAAATCATTGCCAGAGTACAGCTTCAGATTTTCTTCTGAAGAACCCAAAATCATCCAGTAAGAAACATGAGGCATACAGATTCTACATAGGTAGAACCTGGAAGTTCAAAGATTTCTTGGAGTGCAGGACAATACCAATTTTCAGCAAAATATTCAGCATTTCTTTAGTTTGGCCTCTGGAAAATTGTTGTAGGAAACCAGATTAAATTTTTGTGTATCTTCAGTTTTTTATAACACTGAAGATACTCCCATCAGATGATTTTCAGTAATGATCAAAATCCAGTGTACTGTTTTGTGGGCCTTTTTTGGCCCACATACAAATATTTTCCATTTCTCATTCTCATAAAAGGTGTAGAAGAGGAGGAAAAATGTTTGTGCAAAATTTCATGTATCAGGCATGAGACTGGGAGCTTATGTTGTACATGAAAATTTGATGAGTGCTTGCTTGCCCTCTCCCCGTGCAGGTTTTACATTTCCTATGTACATTGTCTGCTATTACATGCTTATAAAGCTTTTTTTGCTTTTAATAAGAGTCCACCTGTTTGCTTTACTTTTAATGCTTTTGTAATATTTGAAACCATATAAAACTCTGTGGGTACTTCTGTTGGAATAAATATGATGGGCCAAATCCAGCCCATGTGGCTCACACCAGATTTCTTAGGTGAGCTGGGATAACGTGTGCGCAGTAAATGAAGGTGGGATGCCAAATAAGTGGAGCAGATTTTTTTACTACGCCTCCCCCAAGTTTCCCTGTTTGATTTGACCAGGCTGATGCTGTTTGAGGTTTGTGAGGGAGGCAGCAGATATAGGAAAGCACTTTCTGCAAGTTAGTCACAAAAAACTTCACTGTCCTCCTTTCTGGGGTGAAAAATTGTGCAAAGGAAGCAATGGGAGACCAACATGTCTTAGTGACACAGAAGAAGGGAGTGGCCAGAACTTCACAGTGATCAAACCATGTATTTACATGCATATAAACTACTTACATCCATCATTAGAACATGCATATGACATGTGTGCACATGTGCAGAGAGGGAAGTAACAGCTTCCTTTCCTCTCCATACCTGCTCACTCCCTCTGAACCGAGGGAGAAGAAAGATTCAAATTAAACATCCCAAATTACTTGAAAGTATCCTGAACTATTAGGAAGGCAAAGCAACAGCCCAGCAGGGAGTAGAAAACGTAATAATGACAAGTTTTGTGCCTAAAGGGAAGGCAGGAATGAAATCAGAAAGATCCAGTGGGGTCAGGTGAGTAAAGAGTCAGCCAAGCACAGGAGTGAGAGATACCCGGAGGCAGTGCAATGTGCTGGCAAGGAGCCACACTGCTGGGGAGAGAGGAGGAGTGTGAGAGAGAGAGAGAGAGCAGAGGGGAGGGAGAGGCTGAGGGATAACACACCTTTGTGGGCACTCGTGAGCTCCTCTGGCAGCACCAGCCCTGTCTCCTTGGCAGTGGCTGTGATGCAGGAGGAGGGTCCCAGCTACAGAGCCCCAATTTTCTGTGCTTGCCCCTCCACCAGGTCCCTACCCCGGACACCTGGGTGGGAGCAGACAGCAGGATGCAAGCACTGGAGCACTGAAAATGCCAAACCCCTGTGATCTGTGGGAAGCTGGAGTGAGCTTGGCTGGGGAACAGGCTCCGGTGCCGACTGTGGCGATGTCGTTTCCATCAGCCCGTGAAAGACAACTTCAAAAACAAGGTTTATATTTGCCACTGGCTGTTTAATAGGGGATTAGTTAAAGGGTATAAACTGGCAGTAGGTTGAGATGGATGTGACCACAGGGACAAAGGCTTAACATGATGTGCTCGAAAATGACATTTGCCTGTTGCCAAGCAGATGTGGCCCACTTGCACCTGTTGCTTTGGGGTCGTGGGCAAGGAGCACAGAGGGAGGGGGACCCTGGTGGGCCCATGGCTGGGCATATTGCCACCACACCCACTGAACTGTGATTAAACCTTGTGGAGGTAAGGTTTTTTTGAGGAGTACTCTTAGCAGAAGCCAGATCAGCATTTCTACATTTCCAGAGGTGGGTATGCAACTCCAAAATTCTCCTAATTTGGCAGCAGTGTGTGGAGACACAGACACTTGGACTATAAAAACCTGACTGCTTTCCTAGCCTGACACTGTCAGGCTGTTGCCTGCTCTCTTTTGAGAACCTCAGCTTTGGAAGATGTTGCTGTGGCTATTGCTCCTTGTGTCAGTCTGTCCCTGATGAGCTGGGAGTTGCACAAAGGGAACAAGAAAACTCTTCATCCCCTTTCCAAAGCTCTGGCTAGTGAGGGAGTGATTCTCCTCACTTCTAGCCAAGTGAATTTTCTTTTTGGCAGGCAGCAGGAATGCCACTCAAGAAGAATGAGCCAGGGCTGCCCAGGCAGTGCAAATTCTTGCTGAAGGCAGCATCAGCCAGGCAGACAAGCTGGACCTGCTTGAAAAAGAGGGCAGGGAAGTAGAACTGGGAAGGATTTGCTGGTTTTAGAGAGTGGTGTTGCTGCCTTGGATGCTGTTGTAGGCACAAGCAAAGCTACTTCTTGGCCTTGATAGCATCTGGTGTCCCTGATCACAGCTAGCTGCAGGATCTGCAGAGCAGGTTGATTGAAGGCCTTAGGACATGTCAAGGGGAACAAGCACAGGACAGAGTGCCAGCTCGCTGGGCAAGCAGCAGGAAGTCTGCCTTTATCAGGATGCTGCAGGCAGGAAATGATTTGAAGTACACTGCCTTCTCTTGTAAAGTGATTGAGGGAAGGAAGGAGAGCAAGAACAGGAGCAGCTGTGGCTGTATTTCAAAGTTGGTTTCCATCTTCTTTCTTGCATTACTGCTCTTTCTTTCCCCACCAAAAAAACCCCGAAAACATCCCCAAACCAAAATAAAACAAAAACCCAAACAAACAAAATAATTCCTCCCTCCCTCCCAAGCCCCCTACATGTATCTGCTTCCTCTCCTTCCTCTTTCCTTTTTTAGGGATAAGTGCCCCAGACTGGTGGTATCACAGGTACATGGAGAGAGTTGTTTTGAATCCAAGCACAGCTCCCTTGCTGGTTCTTACAGCTGCTGGGGGCTGACTGTGGAGTGAATTGCAGCTCTTTAAGGGATACTTTAAATGCCAGAGTGGTTGAGTAGGGACCCTAAGATGACTGAGGATCAAAACAAGGTGGCCACATTGCTGGTAGGAAAAGCCCTGGAGGAAGGAAGGTGGTGTGGGACGTGGCAGAGACAGCCAGGCTTCCCTTCCATGGCATCACCCCCAGCCAGGGGCACTGGCCCTGTGCTCTGTAGCTGCAAAATGCAGCTGCCTCAGGAGACAGGAGGATCCCAAACCATTGCAGAGGTGGTGATTATGGCATTTACATTTGCAAAACTGTGCTCTTACTGGTACACAGAGGGGCCAGGTGAAAAGTTGGCTTGGTTTGGTTCAACTGCAGACATGAACTCCATGCCAGAGGTGATAAACCGTGAACCTCCTTCATTTCTCTCTTCCAGCTCCTCCTCCTCTTGCCTTCCTTCTGTAATAGTGTGAGACATTTTTCCTGGCTGTCCTCTTCCTCCTTGGAGATCAAACACAGGCCCTGCTGCTGAGTTCCTGAATTTATGACGAGGACCAGCTTCTTCTAGCCTCAGTTTCCAATAACAGCTGCTCACAGGAGCTGCATTCAGACCATTTGTTTTGTCTTTTGGCACCAGCTATTTTATGAATGAGAGACACAGCAAAGGACAAACAATCAGAAAACTGGTTTCACTGCTCTCTACCTGGTGAGAAGTCTTTATAGCCCTTAGGTCTTGTATAAAAACTTACAAACTCTACACTTGTAAGTGTTGTGTAAAAAACTGTTATTGCCCTTAAAACTAGTCATTGGAGTTGAAAGATAAATATTATTCCAAATCTTATTGAATAAAATATATTATATCACAGGTGATGGAGACAGATTGTCTCAATAAATTCTGATACTGTATTCAGTGGAAAAGTGGCAATAAAAATGCTGATGACTTGACACGGGGAGAATATTGAATGTCATTAACATGTTATTTCCTCTGTTCTGATATCACTGTCATGTTCTTCCCACTGCTCTAATCTCTATCAGTTGTGGGCTTTTTTTTTTTTTTTGCTTGTTTGAATGAGAAAAATGACATTTTTTTTTCCAGCCCTTTAAATTAACCACTTTTGAGAAATGCTTAGAGATAGGAGGTGACATCCTCAAATATAGGAATTAAAACATGGTTTGATATTTAACCATATGCTAAGTATGGGCTGAAGAGGAATCCTTAAGACTGTCATTATCATCTGATAGTTGATTACGGCAGTTGTGGCCATCTGCACAGTGATAAGAGCAGTATCTTCCTTTTATAAAATGCTTGGAAAGCACTTAATGAAGGTAGTTGTTGCTGTTTTTTTGCAGATGGGGAAACTGAGGGATGGGGAAGTCAAGACAGTCACAGGAGGTCATTTCCTAGTCCAGTGGCAGAGCCAGACTCCTGTGATGTATTTAAGCTTTATCCTACATTTGCTGTGAAACTTGATTAGCTGCACATTGAGGCCAGTTTTCCCAACCCATGCTAAACTGTACCTGCTGGAGCCACAGCCCAGCACCAGAGATACTTCTGGTTTTATTTTCTGCTGCTGTGTGGATATGGATTGTCTCTCTCACTATATATATCCCACTATGAGGCCTGCAAAGCTGAGAATGTATTTGTGTACAGTTATGAAATGAGCCATCTAGGGAAAATAACAATAATCCCCGTTTTCATCCCCTTTCCCCAAACCAGAATAAACCCAGTGCTTTTCAGAAAGCCTGAATCTGCCCAGGCATTCCCATTCTGTCACTCTGTGCCAGAAAGCCTGTTGTGATAGCCCTACGGGCAACTCAGATCAGCTTGTACCAAAGAGCATTTGGATCACGTGGGCTGTTTGGCATCCTCATGAGAGAATATGCTGCTGGTCTTGAATGATAGCAATTAAAGGTGCAAAGAAGTCATCTGTCTATTTGCTAGGGCCAGTATCTAGTCTGGTCTCCTACTGTAATCTTGTGCTTTATCCACAACTAATTCTAAATGACTCCAGGAATAGCCACCACTTCCATTACAGGACCATTTCATGCACTGTTATGGTTTATTGTCAGATGGTTTTCAGCAATTAAATTCTAAATTGATTTCACAGTTGCACATGCTGTTTCTGTTATTTATTTTGGTCCTCACCTGTCTGAGGAAATGGGGTGCCTCCGTCTCTTCATAAATAGATGCTGCTGTAGAGCTGAACAGAATATTTTAAGAGCCTGCAAAAATAGACTTCTACATAGAAATAGTGTGCCAGGCAGGTATAAGAGAGTTTAATTTTCACAAAGCCTCAGCAATAGTACTGATGGATTTTTAAAAGGGAATAATACTGTAGATCTTTTGCTAAGTGTCACAGCGCCTACATTTTTCTATTTGTTCTGGTGTCCTGTAGGAAGGTGTGTTATTCCTCAGCATAGAACAGAAGATGGAATTAGCTACCTGGTATGGCTGCATTGCTGCTCTGCTATTCACTTCCTGACTTCAGCTCAAGTGCCTACAGGTCCTATCCTGCTAAGTTAATGGGATCCTTTCTGATAAGGCAGATATGGGGCCAATAAACCATAACAACTTTATGCCTCGATTTACCCAGGTGTAAAATGGGAATAAAATTCCTCGTGTTTTGTAAGACACTATTGAAAAAGCAAAAGGAGATGGCTGTAGAGTTAAAGCTGCAGAGTAAAATACTATTAGTACTTTAACCCTCATGTCTCACCTCTTTCAAACAGGCACTTTCTGAGTACAAATCAGAACCCTAATAAACTTCTCCTGCACTCAGAAGCTCCCCTTTTGCCTAGTGTGCATGCTGAGGTAGTTGAAAACCTTCTTTTTTCTTCCATTTTTAGTTCCTTTTTTTAACATTTTCTGGGATTTTTTGGAAATCATTCTGGTTTTAGTGAGAGCATATGTCCTTTTTCCTGTAGAAAGCATTCTCCAGGCCAAGATCAGTTTCAGGGCAGTTACTTTAGTGACAGGAAGAAAAGAGATATTGGCACCAACTTGGCACAACGTCATTATTATCATGCAAGCAAGTTCCCCTTTATTATCAACATATAAAGAGAACAATTAAATTTTGCAAGGCAGGACTTCTAATCTCCAGGATCAGATTCTTCACGGCAAGGAGGGGGTGTAAAAGTTTCTCTCTTGCTCTGTCTCTTCATGGCGCATGGTCCCAGCTGTATGAATCTGTTCATGAATATGCATGAAATCAGATATGACATTCCCCTGCTCCCATTAATAATCTTGTCATCTGACTTGTGCAGCATTAAGCTTCAGCCCGTGGCTCCTCATAGCGAAAGCAGCCTGGAGGAAAGGGAGGGAGGGGAGGAGAAAAAAAAAAAAAAAAAAAAAAAAAGGGCATGCCTCTTTTTATTGGGATTAAGTGCTTGAAAATTTTGGCAGGGGGTTGCCAGGAGAGTAAGGGGAGGGAGAGAAAGAGAGAGAGACGCACACAGGGACAGAGAGACGAGAAATCCTCCATGAATGCGTTGGCTTGTTAGAAGCCCAAAGCGGTGGGTGTAATGGTATGCGAGCTGACCTTGAATATAGCCACTGTGGGTTGCCCCAGCTTTTTTGTAAAAGAAGCATTTGCAGCAGAGGTTTGGATTTCAGGCTTTGCAGTCATCAATCATCTCAGCCTATTCTCCTCTTTGACAGCTCTGTACAAGGCCTGACATTTGACACCCAGGACCCCAGGACTTACACAGAGGCACAAGCTGAGGCCCTGGGGAGGAGATAGGGAGCAGGGGGAGAAAAAAAAAATCCCAACAGGAGAAATTTTTCTCTTTTTGTTTTTAATTTTATTTTTAAAGAAGCTACAAAACAAATTATAACTGCAATAGGAATTTATTTAACAGAAGAACATTGCACTGAGTTCTGTTCCCCGCATTGGGCAATTCCTGATGAAAAAGGTTGATCCAAAGAGGTGAGAGAGGAAAGGCAGGCTGAGAGGGATCTAGGGGAAACAGGATGAGGCTTTTACCCTTTTTCTACACAAATCCAGGTGGGTAGGTAAGTGTTACCAATCTGCCAATGTTTTATTCCATTTTGATCAAGTTAACCTGGACTTGCTATCTCCCAGTTCAAGCCAATCAGATTGACGAGTTCCCTGAGAAATTTCAGCAAAGCTAGTTGTGAAATTGAGTATTTGGGCTGCAATTCTAGGGACACTAGGAGTCTAAATGGTGTTAAAAAATGAAGATACGACCTGTTGGAGTAGATAAATGTTTTGGGATAAACCTTTTTGTCCAAGTCATTGTTTACTTGAGCTGACATGTTTTAAAGTTTACAGTCTTATTAAGATAGTTTTTAATGTCTTTTATAATACAAACATAACAGCAGTCATTCTTAACCTAACTTTTTTGTGAGCCCATCCTTTGTTCTTACATCCTTCCCTATCCACACAGCCTCCTATCCCTGATACCCACTTCTAGTTAAGAACAAGACAAGTTTGATATAACCTTTATGTGCTGTTAAACTAGATATGACACCACTTTCTTGTGAAAGCCATCCATGGTTCCCTGCTACCTCCTCATTCATAAAAAGGAAGGGAATTGGGGGTTTGTGGAAGGATTCTGTTGCAGATGACTTTTGGCACAAGGAAATTTGACACAAGGAGCAGGGGCAATGAAATATGTGAGTGTAAGTGGACAGGAAAGGACACAGGAAAGTATTTCTCCTCAATGTTTAACTCAGCAGTGGCACATGGCTTATTTAAATTGATCTAGAAACAGGTGACAAGGACTCTCTGCTTTATGCTAACTTTGGATTCAGCCCAGAAGTATGCATCCAGCCTGTGAATTTTGCTGACACAGGAAGTCAGGTTAAATACTCTGGATGATTTTCCAGGAATGTCAGGCTGTCCCTCAAGGAGACTTTGGGTCATAGGATGGTTTATTTGAAAAAGTAGTTCTCTGTGTTTTCCTCTATTTAAAAAAGCAGTAACTCTTCAGGAATTCACTGTTTTTATCTGTTGTGCATTTTGTTATCTCTCACTTTGACTATTTTCCATTTGCCAGCCCTGATCCCAACCCCCTGGGTCACACGGAGATAAATGAACAGTTGGAGTGCATCATTTCTGAAACAAACCTTCAGAGGAGCACTTCCAGAGTAGTTAGCAAACTTTTACTTTCCATAAACAAAACTGCTTGCTCCAATGAACCTTCCTGGAAAAGGGTCACAAATGATGTCAAAGTGAATTAGCGGCTTTTTATGTGAATGAATGTTTGCAAACAGTGTTCGGCTGTCCTGCTTCAAACTCATAATTACAGTTGCAGCTCTGCACAGGGAAAACCCAAGCTCACTCTATAGGACACACATTTACTGCCTGCAGGGGTTAGGATGAATATTTTTCCCAAGCTAAGTGCTCTGTGGATTTCGAGGGTTGCCTTCCTCTGAAGGATCAGGGTTTTGCCACTGCTGGAGGCAATGATACCAAACTTGATGGACCAATAGGCTGATTCAATATGGCAATTCCTCTGCTTCTTGTGTTTTCCAAACTGGCTTCTGTGTGCACATGCCTGAGCGATGATTTTTCGCTTGCTCTGGGAGACCCTCTTGAGTGGAAACGGGCAGGATCAAGCACTTTGGCTGAGTTTGTGTGTGGATCTGCATATGTGTCCAGAGAGAGACAGACATCAAACAGCTGATTACTGCTGTTTGCTTTCTCTGCTCCGGATTTAACCCAGTGGGGGATTCTCCTCCTTTGACACTCATTCCAGCATTTCATTCAATGTTACTTAAATTTGCAGGCTTTCGACTTTTCCAGTTTGTACTCAGGGTAAAGAAAAGAGTTAGAAGATGAGTATTTGTCCATTGAATGATTATTTCCCTCACTAAAATTCAGGTCCAAGGTAAACTCCACCAACACTTTTCCAGACTCCAAACCTGACACTTGAGTCTTTTCTTTTTTCTAGTTCTGCACTCAAAATGAGAAATTTGCAATATTAGAAAGGAAAAGTCTTAATCTATTGGGAAATCCTCTGATCCATAAAGTAAGAGGATTGTGTTTTATTTTTTTTTCCCTTCTGTAAGGTTTTGAATAAGGTTTAGCTTAGATAAGCTGAAAAGACTTGAAAAGAGAAGTTTGAAAATGTCATCCTGGGTGCAAATGATTTTTATGAAGTAATGAGGGAAGTACCACTAGAACCTGTTGCTATCAATCTATTTTTGTGGCTTCAAAGTCCCCAGTTAGAGAGCTAAGAGCAGAAGAATGTGCTGCCAGAGGTAGAACATCCTTTGGCCATATCAGGATTGTTTTCCAGGTCCTTCCATCCCTGGTTCAATTGGGAATGGACATGGTCTTGAGGGTCCTTTTTAATCCAGCATGCTTCTCATCTGAATCCAGTAACTTCACCTGATTTTTGTGTGGTACGTATGATTATTAGGCTGCTATATTTGTTTATGTAGTCTTGAGTTGCATTATTTTTAGAATTTGTTGTTCTGTTAATGAATTCAATGTGTAGGCCTCTACCAAATAGCTGAATATCCATTGGAAAGTCACAGAGAGGAAGAGGCTGCCATTATCCATGAGATTATTTTGTGGTTCTATATCCAGGTCATTAAATACCTGATGGATTTTCTTTGAGTTTTTACATTTGTTTTGAAATCAGAACTCCAGCTATACATGTACAGGATATGAATAAGAGTGGAAGAGAAGCAGTCCATGGACTGTAACTTGGATCAGATGCACTACGCAGAAAGAACAGGTGAAAATAATGTATGCAGTGCAAATAAATTAAGGGAAAGTGAAAAAGACTATTATGGATTGCAGTGTGCCTGGTTATAAAGAGACTAATTAAAAAATGTTAATAAAGAGTAGTAAGAATTGTCTAGTGTTTAAATTCCTAAATTGAGACACGAGAGCTCAGGCAAAACATAAATCAAAGTATAAGTTTTTCCTTCAACAGAATAAAGTGAGAACCAATATGTTGTTATGTAGTACATCATAAATATCTAGGGATAAACACTGGAGAACAAAAGAAGAAAAGATGGATCACTTTTACTTTACCTCTTCTTTTATTGCCTTTCTTGCTATTTCAGTTACATTTTTCTGTATAAAAATAATTATTATTCTCCTCGTATGACCGCTATTGATGTGAAATTATGGCGTAAATGAAGAGCACAGGATCCATTTCAGCAGCCAGGCAGCCTTGTTTGAGGTGCTATAGAGACTGGTGAATGAAGAGTCCTCGCACTGGTGATGAGCACAGAAACAAGTATTTGTGAAACCAGATTGACAATTCATCTGCAAACAGACCAATGTGACTTTCCCTCTCGTGCCCCCGCGATGTAATAACTGCAGCTGCGTTCAGCTTCATTCAAAACCTTGCCTCCTCTTCCCTCGCGCATGGGTGGGCAGTTCAGGATGCTAAATAGGACATTTTGACTGCTCATATCTGTACCTTGGGGCCTACCAGATCTGAGGGCAGCCGAGTGCCTGCTCATTTAACTTGCACAGCTGCAAAGCTTCCAGCACAAATGCTCCTCGAACGCTTCTGCGCGGGGGCTGGATGCGATGGCACATCGCTCGGCTGAAGAGGGAAAATAGAGACAACAAACTCCCCAGCCTTCGTGGAGAGCACCCTCCCCAAGCCTGTGAGATTAAAGCAATAGATTTTCAAGTAGCCCTTCAGAGCGACTAATTTATATGGATATCGAGGATTCAGTTGGAAAATTTTAAAAAAAAGTAACTAGGGGAAAATATGGTGCTCCCTAAGTCCCAGTGGTATGCCACATTCATTTTACTAGAGAGTTTATTCTTTAGTACTTTCATGGATTGACATGAGGGAGGAATTCACATGTCAGGACAGATAAAATCTCCCTACTGCCAAAGGAGTCTATTCAGACATGCATGTTAGTAGGTTGATAACTTATTCTGTATTGCAGAGGACTCAAAGATAGACATTTCTCCTTTTATCTCCATCTCTGCGCTCCCTGCATACTAAAGATAGGGGGAAACAGCAAGATACATCTTAACTAACCCTCTCAGAGAGCAGTGACTTCTCCTAGCCTGTGCCAAGAGATGCAAACTTAAAGGAATAAGGTGTCACACAGACTAATAGCAAACACATTAGCAATGTTTATACACATAATTTGAGCCCTGTGTGAATATTGTTTAAAAAAACCCCTGGACTTTGTGGTTAATTTTTTTTTTTGCCAAGAAAAATGCACAGTATCACAATGCTCTTGTTTCATGTTGCTCTGAAGGAAGCGTGGGAAATAGGTTGAGAAAGATGGGGGACCAGGACAAGTAAAACATGTAGAAGAATCCATCTTTGACAAGCTTTCCAAATACTAATGAAGCCTTCATGTTTTTTTGGGAGCTACGCCCACTCTCCTTCTAAAGACTGGGGAATTGAATCTAACAACTTTATCCTTTGACTAGAGCAGAAGAAGTATGTCTGGTCTTCAAAATGGAATTAAAATACTGGAATGTTTAGTCTTATGCTTAAACTGATCATCTTCTTTTCATATACTTTTGATTTTTCTGAGCCTATCAAATGGCATAATTTTAGGGAAACTTGTTATTTAAGAGTATTTAATTATGTGAGTGTCATTCCTAAGGAGCCATGTTGAAAAAACAGGGGATAAAGATCCTCCAGAGTGCAGCTCAGAGCATCTCTGAACTGCCTTTTGGTAGAAGGACTTTTCCCTTTCTCCTTCTTCCAGAGATGGTGCTGAGAGAGCAACCTCCTTCACTGTGGGGCTAAATATGTGGGTCAGAAATAAATAATCTTCTCTGATCTTTCTCTCATCCTTCCAACTCAGTTCCCAAAAGCAGATTTTTCTTATTTTTTTTCAGCAGCTCATATACGTAGATTGAGATTAAAGTGGTTTAGAAAGTGTTTTATATAGACTTGTATACATACCTAAAATATTTGCCTAGATGTATCTTATCTAAGCTTCTGCATGGATCTGAATTTCCCAGGCTTGAACCACGCTTTGTGTAAATCGGTGTTGTCTCACTGTCTTTGAGGGAGCTTATTTACGTCAGCTCTGGAATTAGTTCCCTGTATTCCAGCCAGCACTTAGCTGCAAGAGTCAAAATAACATGGATATGTACTGTTTTCCTGTTATCTCTAGCCTCTCTATAAACAGAAGCTATTAGAAATATTGTGAGAAAGCTATCTTGCGAGGTTTGTTCCCCACTCAAGAGTTTTTAGATGGATATCTGACAAGAATGTGCAATTACACCAGTCCTCAAACTTCAGCATAGTTTTCTTTGCCTTAGTAATAATTCATATTGATTTGCATACCCCAGCTTTGAGCTCTTGTAGTTTCAGAGATTTTCAAACAACACATTGTTCATTTTTCCTTTTGCCTCACCGTTTTCATACATTTCCTAGATAGCTGAATGGAGAAATATAAGAAAAATAAAAACACATGAAAATTCCACCCCCCCTATTTTTTTTCCTCTGGGAAATGCTGTCTATAGTGTGATCCTTTCTAGAGAATGTTTTCGTTCTATCTAAGGTCTGAGGCTTCGTTTTGGAAATAATAAACTTTTCCCAGACAAGACTTAGTGAAGTAATGACTCAGAGGCACAGACAGACAAGTGGACTGTTTGTTTCATCTTAATTATTTATGTGGTGTTATCCTAACAATAATATACTATGATATATCTTCCAATGAATTCTTCTCTATTTGTGTATTACTTAATGAAGAGTGAGACTATGAGACATCTCAGCAGGGATAATTATACAGAAGAAGTTAAGAAACAGTAAAATAGCTGGGCAATTTAAATTCAGTCATACATAATCTAAATTCTGTAGTTGTTTCTTTGTTAAAGGTTTCTTTTTCTGCTGCTATTGACCAACAAATTATTTGATGTTTTAAGAATATTTAGACAAGGAGATTTCGGCAAGGTGAGCTCAAAATTGTGATTTCAGCTTTGAATTGTTCTTTTCCATTTATCTTCCTGTGATTTACAACCATTTCCCATCAGAAAGTTCTCTCCTGCTTTATGTCAACCAAATTTGGGGCACAGTTTCATCCTTACAGAGAGCACCTGCTTTGTGTCCCTCATGAAGGGGGATTAGTCTCTTGCTTTGAGAATTTGTTGTCCATTGGCTCTCTTCACCATGAAACCAACCAAAAAAGTTCTGCATGTTTCTAGGTAGAATTGCTTGGAGATTTGTAAAATTATTTTGATCTTGGACCTGAGCCTGCCATTAAAGTGCTTGACTTGCCTTGACCACTGTAATTTTAGAAAGCTGACCCTTCTCCTTTGCAATTTACACAGTGTTTTTAGCCTAATGCAGAATTTCCCTCTTCTGCAGCTGGGAAGAGAATATCCATCATTTCCAGATGTGGACATATGATCCAGGAGGCAATTGAAGGGATTTTGGAATCATATGGTTTGGCTTATGGATTTGGATTGGTCGAGAGAGATTTGCCTGAAATCCTTGAGAGAGTGTGGCACCTCTCTGACTCGGGAGGCATTTTAAAATAAAACCCAAAGTTAAATGCATTTTATAGAAAGGCTTAAAGCTTCTAAAATATAAATCTCAAATATTTATATGTGGGCTGCAATGGAACAGAAGTTACGACCTCATCTGTGAATGTCTAGGATTTGTTTTTTCCTTCCACCAGCCCACCTGGAATGACTTTAGCTTTCAGCCTTACCTAAGGCTGCACCCAGGTTAGCTCCCAGTGACTTATGACTCCATCAATCTGCACAGATCTGTGCTGTACTCCTTCAAGGGAAGTAGTTCGTCTTCTATATGACTGCATCCCCACCTCTTCCAAAGTTCAAAGAACCCAGGACAATTGCTTGCTCAAGCAGCCTTTCAGTCAGGATTGAAGATGCTCTCCCTGCCTCCCCATGTGAATCAGAACTTTCTGCTGAATTTTGGCAGAGACAGAAACTTCCAGCGTTATCCATCCCCTCTTGAACTAGAAAGACGTGCGGTGATGGTGATGAAATATCAGGTGAAAATTGCTCAGTATGTTTTAAGGAGCTTTGAACTGGAAATGGATCAATTTAGGGCTCTTTTCTGAAGTCAGAGTAGCACATTTTTTACGATCCATTTCCCATGAACTAACAACTGTTCCCTATCCAGCAGACAGTTTACTTGTAGCTATTTTGACTTGCATTATTCCACTTAATGAAGATAAACATAAGTCAGACACAGGAAAGCCACAGAATGAGTATGAACGGGAAGTGTTCCAAGTATTCAGCATTTACTAGGCAAAATTGGCCAGTAATTCCTTTTGCTTTTCACTGAGGATAAAAATCCCTGAAAGATAATCATCATCATTGTTTGAGCTAATATAGCAGTTTCATCCATTGGTCTGAGAACACTTCCCAAAAATTAGCTGGACTGAGAACAGCCTTGAGATTAGATTCATATTATTTAAAATACACATTTTATGGACAGACAAACTCATGGGTCATCTAGAGGTACCATGACTTTTCTTGAGTCAGAAGAGTACAGAAAATTTCTGACTGCCATTTCTATGATTTCTGTGACATTGCAAAGGGTTCTTAATGTTGCTTATTTGAGTTGCTTAAATCATTCATATTACAGTGATGATAGGGATGAATATTTTTTCTGCTTCCATGCAGATTTAAAAAAAAGTTATTCTTTTTTAGTGATTGTATGATTGTACAGCAGGACATTTCATCCTATAAACTGTTCATATATTTAGTGCTCAGGATTGTTATTTGGCAGATGATTAGTAACCTAGATCCCATGTCTTGATTTGGATTAGTATAACATTTTTTCAGCCAAAGAAAGAACATCCAATATTCAATCCATGCAACACTACTTATGTGGGAATATAACATAATTTCCCTGGTCATAATATCTATCTCCCAAACCTTTATCTGCATAAAAACTATGTCCTCCTATGTTTCTATAAAGGAAATAATAGGATGGCATGAACATGAGTAAAACAGATGTTCTGAATCAAGATGGGGGCTCATGGATGTTGTAGTTCACCCAGACCCTGTGACTTCAAAATTAATAAGTGACGGTGAATGGGCTGAAGTAGAGCAACACATTGGAAACAAATCAATGCACTCACAGCTCCTCATGCTTTTTCTATAAGCTTCAGTCATCAGACATCTTAGGGGAATTTTGCTTCCTTACTTGTGGGTACATGGTTCAAGAAGTTTTCTAGTCTTCTCCTGCTCATGCTCCACTAATGACAGTAAGTAGAGAGTGATGTCCATACTGAAAATGTTTGCCCAGCCAGGCTAAATACATGATGCCCTTCTTTGAGACTTGAATCTATACCCTACAAACAGCACCATATGGTTAATTTTTAAGTCAACTGAATAAAGCAGAGTCTGGGGGGGGATGAGGAGGAGGAGAAATGCCTTCCATAAAAGCCATTGTTCTGGTGGGCTCCATCTCTCAACCCTTTGTAGCATAGCAGGAGGGAACCCATTGAATGGAGCTTTGACTCATGAGACAGGAATGGGAGAGAAAGGTGTGCATCAGCCTGCGGGCCAAATGCACCAAAAATCTTATTTATGCGTTACACTGGGATAATTACTGATTTATAGATCTGGTGAGAAGAGCACTGATCTGAGGATTAGGATCTCCAGGCTTTAGTCCTGATTGTGTCATATGAAGCTGTCTGACCTTGAACACTTAATTGTCCCTTTCTATTTCATCCTATTCCCTATCTATTGTATCTATTTTCAGGCCAAGGTTTAAGGGTTATGGTTCCATAATCCTGTTGCTCAGGGTATCTCCTTCCAAAAATGTATTTACAGATTCTGTCTCCAAAATTATACAAACCTTTACCTGAATTGGGACAATTGGGTTCTTTTTTACAGCAGCACAATGTTGACATAGAACTGGAATCACTTAGTGGGGCTGGTCTCAGTGTTTTAATTAGGTAGCTCACAACTACCTCTTGATTTTTTTCACATAAAGTTAGATTTGAAGCAGATGATCAAAATTTATTTATGCATGCGTTCAAACAAGACAGCATTGTAACTGAGAAAGCTTAAAGTCTTGTTTAAAAAAACCAAAAAACAACTTATTTGGGAGATGAAGTCATCTGCAGAAAAAAATTACCCACGCAACAACAAAACAGTCTTCCAACTCCTGTGTTTTTAGATTGTAGCATGCCATCTTTAGTATTTATTTCCCTAAGAGCTTGCCTTTTTTTAACAGATGTATACTCCCTTCATTGGTGTTTATTTAAAACCCTGCCAATATATCTGAAATCAGCACATACTGCATGTTGATGCACCACCTTGCCTAATTGACTTAGCTGGAAAATAAACAGTGAAAGGCTATTTCAGCAGCAAACTGGTTGATACAGCTACTCATTCCCTACCTTTATCTATGTACCACACAAGCAGACAAGCACCTGGTATTACAGACACAAGGTTGTTGCACATTTTCTGCAGTCTTTAGGATTTTAGGGACAAACTTGGCATTGGTGTCACTGTCACCCCTTGAATCAAAACATGACATTTTCATCTCTGCTGCCCTTAAAGCCTCGACAACACCCAGAACATGCCATCGTAGCCCTGAGAACTTAGTAAAACTTATTTTAAAAACAATAGGCTCCTGCATATTCGCAGTAAATAAGGATTGTAAGGCTATTCACGCAACGTGAATAATTTGCTGCTAATAATATTGACACTCAATCTGTCTGCAAAATGTCTCTGTTAGCAGGAAACAATCACGCTGGGAGGTGTTAGGAAGACTTTGCAGTGGAGTGGTAGAATGAAGTAATTAAAAACTGACTGGAAAATGTATTGAAAATTTTAGTTTTCTGGGTTTTTAATATGAAATATTAGAAAATAAATAATAATAATGTATAATTCATAGAGAAAAATAGCTTTCTGCTAGTTTTGCTTTTAAACAAGCATATAGCTGGTTTACAAAAAAGACACAACTTGGAATATATTGGTAAAAAAAAGGCAGAGACATAAAATAGTCCAACAGGGAAAAAAAAATAAAAAGAAATTTTTGATAGTGGTGGCACTGATCACTGAACTGGGACATGACAAAATTGGATGAAGTGTTTTAGGAAGAATTGAAAAAGAAAGGCTTTAGCAGAAAGGTTTAAAGGAGTCCTATGGAAATTCATATTTCAGTTTCATGTAGGATATGCTCCTTCCACACAAATTTTACTTTGTACATTATCTTTTGTTCAGCTTTTTACCAAATACAATGATGATTCCTGGGAAAATATTTAGCAGGTAAAAATTACCATTTTCTATGGAGTTGGGTTAGGAACTGATAGATCTCTTTGAAGAAATACTTTGGGGGTTTTGCATTAAAGGTTTTCTATCACATATTTCAGAAGTTAATATTTATTTTTGTTAATTTAATAATAAGGTTGCTCCTCTGAAGTTTTGTTTTAAGTTCTTACCCATCATATCAGGGTATTAAATGGCTGCAGATTTTTTCCACGGATATAAAAGTGTCCTAGTGTATTTATGCTATATATGTCCTTTATTAGAATTGGATTTTTATACCATATCATTAAAAAAGAATATAAAAATAATAAAATGACAAAAGATTGATTTTCCATATGTCTTTGGTCAGGAGCAATTTTTAACTCGAAAATAAATCAAAAATAGAACACAGTAAAGAAGAGCCTTTGAGTTAGACTTGATATAAAAGAAAGTTTTTTTAGAAGTTTTAGTGTTTTTAAAGGAAAAAAAGTTTTCTGGATGTTACTGAATATAACCCAGATTTTTTTTTAATAATTTTGTTGTTGGGTTTTTTTTTTTTAACTTTCCTTGATAAAGTTTTTCATTACCAAAATAAGCATTAGGTGTACAGATAATTTAGGGGAGATTTTTTTTTTTAAGATTCTCCAATTTGGCATACTCTCTAATTTCTTACTACCCACTTACTCATGGACACCATTCCTCTTACTATAGTGGATCAGGAGATTTTCAGTGGTTGTTCATGGTAGATGCTGAGAGAACATGCTTTGCCACACAAAATAAAACTCATGTCCTAGACTGTAATTTCTAAGTCATTAATGATAGTTGGACTTGCTGTGTGCATTGCATATGTAGTAAACAAAAGAACAGAATCAGAGGACAAGGAAGAATATTTTACTTTCAGTATCAGTTTCCTAGAGCTTAGAACTGAGACAGAACAGAGCCCAGAAAAGCTCCCTAATGGTAAGCTAGAAGGCAGGAATCTCTTGGGCTAAGCTAAGAAGAGGAATAGAAAGCTTTGCCGAGCAGAACGACACTCCTGGAATGTTTAAATTTGTGTTGACCATCATGTGATGAGCTGAAAAGGCTCAGAGCTGGTGGCTTCAGACCCACCTCCTCTGAGCTGAATGGCTGCTCTGAAGCCAAACCTGTATTTGAAACTTGCTTTGAACACGTGGGCATGTTGCTGCCAGATAGGAGAAAATTGGATCCCATCAGGAAATGACCAGTGCGAGAGAAGGTTATGAGTTTATTAACCTGATGAATAAAAAAGTAAATATTTGGTGTAAAATCTGTCAGAGATTACACTTGTAAAACTTCTAATTCAGCTATTTCCTCTTAGAGCTGTCAAAATATGTCTTGGATAAGTTAATACAGCATTACACATTGCAGAAGCTTTTGCTCTAACCTGAAGTTCAATCATTTCTTAGAGCAATTTTTTTCCTTCCTCACCAACCTGTCTTATCAACAGCCTACCTTTGTGTCTGCAGGCTGCCTTCTCAACTCTTTATTTCCATAGCTCTGACCTTTGCACTGTGTTTTCAAAATGTTTTCAAAATGCTTAAAACCAATTCTTAAAACAATAGCAAGCTGATTGGTAATTACCAATGGACCTGAGGAATGAATTTTTCTCATGGACTGGAATCTCACTGGTGTCTCTGCGGCCTGATCCCTCTTTTTAATAGCATTTCTAGAGAAGGCTAGAGAGGGAATCATGGTCCTGATACAAATTTAAACTGAAGGAGGCAATAGGTAGAAGAGGAGCAGTCACCTCCCACCTTTGCTACCCTCACGTGAGTCAAATGACAACATTTTGCTATGAAAATTGGGGATATTGGACTACCTTTGCCTGCAAACTTTTGCAGCATTGAGAAAAGAAAATAAAAACAGCTGGAGAAAAATATAAAACCAAGTAGACCATATTAAAGTCTCTCCCTTTCTCTCACTAGCTGTTTGCCCTCTACACGAAGAAGGATTTATCTCATACATTTCAAAAAAAAAGTCACCTCTCTGTAACCTACAGTTCATTCAATCAAGGCTTAGCGTAAATAATCAGTATGGAAAACACCAATCAGCTTTGAAGAGCCCCTGGATTTAGGAGGAACTCACTGCTCATGTCTGTGCAGCTCCTCTGGGAAGCAGAGGAAGGAGAATGTCTCTTGATTTACTCTGCCCTATTTCTCGGCTCTGCCAGCCTCTCTGCTCTGTCCACTTCACAACCCTCAGATGCTGGGAGACAAGCATATGGTGTTTACTTCCCTGACTGACATCTCTCTGGTTTTCCTCACTCCTCGAGAGAATCCTCTCTTGCCAAGTCAGTTTGCAAGGGCTTGGATGTAGCCATGGCCCTCTGGTCGGGATCCAAGCAATTCCTCATTTTCCCTTGGCAAAGGTTAGTAGAGAACAACCTCTCTCCTCCTTTACAAAATCAGGGTTTCATGGAGGGAAACTCAAACCCAGAGAACAGCCTGACCGACCCTGGGTGCCCTTTTGTGCCTAATTTGTGTGGGGCTGTACAAAAGTGTCACCCAGAGGCCGTGGCAGCTCCTCGTGCTCATCCTGGGGGCTGCAGGGCAGCAGAGCAGTCGACGCCCCAGGTGAGGGACTGCCAGGAAATCCTTGCCAAGGGGCTGTGGACAGCCACTGGCACTGCTGCTGCTGCAGCTGATGAAGACTGAAATGAAGAAAAAGTGCCAAGCAGAGGATTTGCATTTGCTGCAGGTTGTGAAGCTTAAATGGAGTTTGGCTTGGGAGTGGTTTTATTTTTATATGGGGGGATGCGCCCCACTTGGAGACATAGGCAGGCATAACAGGAGGCATAACACATTTTGGGATGAAAACTAAAAAAACAAACACAAAACCTCCAGTCTCTTTTAAGATCAGCTTCTGCTTTATTCCTTTTATTTTTGTCCTTCTATCTCCTCCCTCCCTCTTTCCTTCTTTTCCTCTCTCCACCACTTTGATCTGGTGGTAAGGGCATCTTTATCACTCTTATCAGGTCCCCATTTCTTGCCTGGCCTTTTGAAGTGTGACTTCCTGCACCCAGTGTTCAAGAAAGGATACTGGGCACTGCAGGTTTCCTGTTGCTTTTCCTCTGTATCTACAAGTTTGCTTCACTTTCCTTCCTGTTTTTTCTGTTTCATTTGTTTGTGCTTCCCTTCACTGATCAAACCTGCCTCTCTCCCTCTGACAAGTTCTCCCTCACTTGTAGATCATTATCACTTATCTATTTTTCTTCTCTAGTCTCTCATTCCCTTTTCTCTGCTGTGCCTCATCCTTTCTATCCTTTCTTTCTTCCTTCCTTCCTTCTTTCATCTGTTTGTTGAGATTTTTTTCCCAGCCGATTAGTTTTGACACGTGTTTTCTGTTCTTTCTGAGATGTTCCTTAGACTTGTTTTAGACCCTTGACTGAACTGGAGAAAAGCCTGAAAATGAACCAGAAGATCCTTTGGGATTTTGCCCAAAGAATACTGGAGATAGAAGCAACACTAATTGACTCAATGGGATTTAGGGTGAACTCCCTGTTCTTTCTTTCAGCAAATCTCCTGAACAGTTGCTAGTTTTTCCAGATCTCTGCTGATGTTAGTTTGCAGTGTTTGACATGTTATTAGTTTGAAGGAAAATCTTCATAGGAAGTTTTTATTTTTTTCCTTATTTTTACTAAGAAAAAGAAGGCTCTGAAGAGATATTTAGCCTTCGCAATGAGTAAATATAATTCCATATTTCACTACAGGCTCTAAATCTGTGTTGGGATTTTCCAGATCTATGATGTATGAAATAATTCAGATGGCAAAACATTATTCAGGGGCTTCCCAATTAGTCCCACAATACCTGTTTGGAGGACTGAATAACACTGAGGCTGTTTTCTCTGCCTTTAAGCAGGTTTTTGCTTTCCATGGGGAGGTGATGGTTCAGTTAAGAAACCCCACAGCCATGAGTTTAGGCTTTCTCATGCACCAGCACTATGTGAGTGCATCCAGGCACAGGAGGAGTGAGGGAAACTTAATTTCAGCCACAATGCTGATCTTTGGCAAACGAGTGGTTTTACGGTGCTTCATGGGGCTCTGTTATTTATTTATTTATTCTTACAGATCCAGCACAGTGTCTTAATGGGTGAGCTGGGCTGCAGCATTAACTCCTCCATCCAGCTGGGCACAGATTTGCATCCTGCTGCCACTGGGCAGGCTAGGATCTGAGTTTGCTTGCTGGGTATGGTGTAGCTCTCATACCCAGCTGAGCTGGAGCTTACCAGGGGATACTTCCCCTCTTGGAGGTACAAATGGCAGCTGCTTTAGGCAATAGGAGATGGCCTTGGCATATCCCTGCTCTGTCAGGGAACATACTGTACTTTGCTCTCACCAGATGCTCATGGTGCGTTATCATCCTGTTTTCACTCTAGGAATCATTGGCTGAAAAAGCACTGGGAAGGCTGGGGGGAAAGTGAATACATATTTTGTAACATAAGTTTGTTGTAGTATTTACAATCTGGTCAGAACCAAAATCCTCCTAGTCCTAAAATGACTTTCTTCCAAACTTTTCTGTTATTTCATTCCTATAAACTAACATGCTTAACACCATGAAAATATCAAGTCTTTGCCTCTCCCTTATCTTTGGAAGGGAAAAAAAAAGTGAGTGAATAATTCCAGAAAGTTTTTTTTTTAATTTAATTTAATTATCATTAAACTATAGGAAATATAAGTTCAAGAATAGGAAGGGAAAACAAAAGGGAAGAAAGAAAAATGAGTAAATAAAACGGGATCAAAACTTCAAATTTCAACTCAAACCTCTCCCCTCCATTGATAGTTCACAGAGCCCATGAGGAGTTGTTCTGTAAGGTAACAGGATCAGCATGGAGGGAGGCTGGAGGGCTCTGGGTTATAGATGGGAAGGTGGATTGCTGCCTTTGCACAGCCTGTTTTCAGGCATTGAGTCTTTTCTGTTGTTGTTTTAGCTGTGTGGCAGCGCAAGACAAAAGGGGACACTGCAGCTTTCGAGCTTTCAGGACTGGGGGCTGAGGAGGAAAGGAGAGAAGAGCATGATTGATGGAGTTCTGGTTGGCTTATAAAGGGCAGCCGGGAGTGCAGGGAAATAATCAGGGAAAAGGGCGTCCCGTACTGGCGCTCTCAGAGGGGAGAAATGAATCCTGCACCTCTGCATTATTAAGTTGTCAGGCGGGCTGATGATGAAAATCTGAAGGTCAGGCATAACAAGAAGCACCTTATGGGGGGATCATGACCTTTCTGGAAGTGCTACACTCATGTTTATCTGCACCTAACCCTTATCCACAATTCTTCATTTGATAAGAACATTGGGAGAAGGGATGGGGAGGGAGGGGGGAAGGGAGAGGGAAGTCCTCATCATATGTATAAGCAGTGTGTGAAATTAGGCTTCCTGTGAAACTGATTGTGGATGCTCAATTCACAGTGAAAGATAATAAACCAAAAGGACACACGAGGGATGCAGGCAGAAATTGTTCGCTACAGTGGAACTCAATAAAGGGAACAAGAGCTTTCCTAAATGACAAATTTGGTACAGCGGTGCTAAAATCAGGATTCTCCCTAGCACCACTGCAGCAATTTGCTCTCAGCTCTACCACTTTTTATTTACTTTGGAAGTCCTAATAATGTTAGAGAGTGGCTTTTTCATCTATTTATTTATTTATTTCTCCCCAGCAATGTTTATTCTTTAACTGCTTACTTTAAACCAAAGAGTCAAGGTGAAGGACAATGAAACGCTAGATTCCAATTGATTTTTCCTCTTTAGTTTCCATATCAGAAATGAGTATAAATATAAATATATTCCAGGGTTAGACGCCTGTCCTGTGCTTGCCTTATTGACTGCTTTAATAAATGTCCTGACCCCTCCTGCACGTGCGTGCACACACAGGCTCACACATGCTCCCAATCAAAGAGGTGGAGGCATTGCTTGGGTATAAATGCAGTAATGATGGCAGTCACACAGAAAATGTTCCAAACCTAAATCTGCTCTAAAAACGTGCTAATAAGCTTTTTATTTCACCCCAATTTACAGCATCTTGATTGTGCTTTTCAAATCCGCGAAGTATTTAAAGCATGACGAAGTACACTTGTGGAAAAGTGAAGTCAAACAAGACTTCATAATTATTGCAATATATTCACTTTTCATGCATAATCCTTTAAATTAGCAATACAATATATCACCTCTACTGCCACTAGAGGCTAATGCACCTCTATTGAAAGCTGTGTTAAGGAAAATTATGTCCTATCTGGAAAAGTCACATAAGCTTCCAAAATATTTAATGACAGTAGGTTCCCATCCTGTAATTTTTGCATACTCAAGTGGCCTCATTAGCCTTGATTTTCTTACATCAATGGACAATAACCTATTAACTTTAATGGATTTACTAATACACACTGATGTGAGATCAGAATCAGTACCTTTGGGACATCTTATTTAAGGATTATTAGAACAGCAGGAAAAGAGATAAAATATACAAACTAATGAATAGTTTTATTAGATGAATTGTGGGATACTGGAATCCATCAACTGCCTTTAAAATGACTCTTTAATGAACAGGTGACACTGAAAAATACTATATTGTCGATACAGCACATAATGAACCTTCTGTATCACATAAAAATGAAAGAAAGGTTTTCTATTTCTACTGCTTAAGTGATCCAATTTATCTATTTTTACTCTTCTGCTCTCCCATATGCTTCCTTTTGCTGGGGTTTACAGACCACTTTTCATATTCTATTAAAAAACCCAACTAATAACACCTGGGCTTTGTGCAGTGACTTCCATTTTCAGATCTAGCACTGATCTGTGGTGGAGGTTTATACAACTTATTGCTGAGGAAATGAGGGCATGGGAAATGAAGTGAAGTCCAGAGCCACTGCAAAGACTAGTGACAGACTCTAGGTCATCTGGTAAATTGGATGGCTTCCCCATTTTGAACTTTTTTTCTGTGGGTAAAACAGTATTATTTTAGAAGGGAGGTGCCAAACCATGGTTTGGGTTTCTCTCTAGGCTTTGGGATGGATTTGGTGGAGTACAGTCATATGCATGAACAAATGTTGCAGAAAGCTGGTTGAATCTTAGTTCCATTGCAAATCCTTTTTGACTACCAATAATTGCAGGAGCCTTTGAATCTGAGAGCCCATGGGGGTGTAAAAATATACTTTGAAGGTCATTGTGTGGGGAGATTTGCCTCCAAGCAACAAAACCCATGAACCACTCCAGTCTTTCTATGCAACGGCAAATCTCACATTTCGAGGGGTGTGGGAATTTAGAGCAAATTGGCCTTTCTAAACCATTTGGCCATTCCCAAAACTTTGCCTTCATAAGCAAGCCTCTACATCCACTGTGATGTGATCATCATGGCAAAATAAATTTGTCCCAGTTCATGTGTATTCGCTCAATATTGTGCTTGTTTGTTCTGTATAATGTGAGCCTCCCAAAACGCTGCTTGGAAGCAAAAGCCAAATTTTCACAGCTTTGTCCTTTTTGGAACCACACATAAATTACTTCACCCTTTTCTGTAGTGGGGGCTCCAATTCAAGTCCCTTCTGCTAACCAACCCTCATTTCTGTGAACTTCAGCATCTGTGAGACTTGTGAGAGATTTTATTATCTTTTGAGACTTTTTCCCTCCTCCTCCTGTCATCAAAATTGAAACTGGCTGATAAATGAGACAGAGAAGCATGATCTCATAACATGGTTTGTTAGAAATAGAAGCTAACAGATAATCTGTGTAAAAGCTGGTGGCCAAATCAGATTTTCTTACAGATTTCAGAATTGTGTTCTTTTATATGTTTATATGACACATTCTTGTTATTGCTTACCTTAAAATATCATGCCAGATATTACTAGAAGTCAGATGCTGCGGGTTGTTTTGCCCCCTTTTTTTTTTTCTTTTGTATTACATTGTAATGTTGATATGACTTAGGAAGGGCTTGGCTGTCATGTATCCACACTGGCAGCATCTTATGAAAAAATGTGGAGCCAATAAAGCAGTGTAAGATACTGATGTTCGAAAAACCTACAACCAACGCATCCCCAAACACAAAGACCCTGATTTTAGGCAGTGCAGAGGACAAAAGTAATAAAAAAAGAAGGTTACTTAATAGTTGCTAGTTAGATGTGGTAAGTTCTATGGTTGATCTTAAACCTAATGAATCTGAGGTGAGGAATAAAGAAGCCCTTTTCTTCACAGCATCCAGAAGAATGAGTGATGATTTCCAGTTGAACTCCTCTAAAATCAGATCTAGCCAGAACTCAGTGGGCAAATTTTCCTCACATAATGGATTATTTTTAGGCTAAATGAAGCTTTCATTGAAGCCAATGGAAATATTTTCATTGAATTTAACAAGGGTCTCTATCTAGTAAGCTTATGAAGTTCTGGACAATCAAGGAAAGGGCATTCACGTAGTTCTTTGAAACTCTTTAAGGATCACAAAAATCAGCTCTATTTTTTGATTACACCTGAGGTTATATAGCCTATTAGTCAAGAACATGAACTGAAACTCTTTATATTATCCAAAAAAATACTAGATGCATTTAAAAATAGCTCCTGAAAAAAAAAGGCGTGCCACCAAGCATTTCCACTGTTATTTTTCAGCTGCACAAAGCATGACTCTATTGCTTTAGTGATGACTGTTTTTACTCTCTGTTTACAAAGCCTGCATTTTAAACCGTGATAATCCCCTAAATTTGATGCAAGCCTCAGAGGGCTGAAAGCTGGCATGGGAGATGCCAACCCAGGTGTGGTGCTCTCTTCAAAGCATGACGGAAGCCATGGCTGTGTTACAGGGTGGCAGATGCACACACGTTGCTTGGCCAAGTTGCTGCTAAAAATGGCTTTAATATCAGAACATGACAGTTTACAAGCAGCCAGTTAGTCCTTCACATGGGCCAAGTGCCTGTTGTGAGTGAGGAGGGGAAATTCTGATGGAGGGGACTTTTATTTTCCCACCCATCTCTGTCACAAAAATAAAGAATAATCCTATCTGTTCCTTGTTATCTATTCTTGTATCTTAAATCTCTTCATCTTCAGCCTTCCTGCTACCCTTGCCAGTCCATTTCTCATCTCCCATAATGTATATTCTTGCTGATGGTGTTTCCACCCATGTGGTTGCTCCTAGTTCAAGTTTTCAAGGAGGCAGAAACTGCTGGTTTTGTTATGCTGCTCATCACAGAGGTGCTTTATATGCTGCAATCTCAGTCTTGGAAACCTGTGGCCTTGATTTGTTTGTTTGTTTGGTTGTTGTTGTTGTTTTTCCTCAGTCAACAAAACTGTATAAATCCGTTTAAATTGAAAATACTTTTACTATTTGTGCATGGTGTTAAATTCTATATGTAAAATACAGGAAGCTGATCATCAAAAAGGACAAGAATATTTAAGAGAAAAATACAGAAGACTGTACTGTCCTTTGAATTTGCATGATACATATGGTATGCAATTGTCATATGTATGAAGGAAGTTTTTTATCATGGTTTGTGTATTGGAAAAACACACATAAGTGAGGGTGACCATAGGCTGTAAATTAATATGAGGTATGTAGTTAATCTGGTCAGTCATCTGAATGTTGGGTCAATGACGAGCATTTTTTTTTTTCAGGGAGTAACTGTTCACCTTTGAAATTGGTTTAGTTGTTTCCCCATGGTGCTCCCTTCCAGCATGTGTAATAAGCACAGCCCTGGTGAGGAAAACCAACAGGAAGTTTTCTACTGGAGACAACTTTTGTTTGTGGTACAAGAATCCTGGAAAACTTGATCTGAATGTTGGATTTTCTGGGGACAATTTAATATATTTCAAGGGATAGTTTAGGGCTTGGTGTGAAAATGGCTTTTGAGTTCCAGGAACCTGACGTTGTTTCAGGTTTTAAAACAATGTTTTAAATCAGAATGTTTTAAATGTTTTAAATTGAAAGCTCCTGATGCTCCCAATCCTGAGATTTTGGGAAGGCACACATCAGATAGCATTAGAACAAAGATTTTAACAAAAAAGATTGATTTAAAATCCATGACGTGGAGCCTTTACCTGGATTTGCCAATCCACTTGGCTGTGGGATACAGAAATCTTGTGTCATTTTTCTACATAACTATAACTTCCACCACTTCTTTCCTAAATAGGCTGCAATATTAACTGTCTTTTTTTCACTCATGTCACTTCCAAGACAAGAACCACGGCTCCAGTTAGTGGCAGTGCTGGGATTAGAATTTGATGCCATGTCACACAGAGATTGACATAATACCAAAGAGAGGAAATCTGGATTAGATATAAGCAAATGTAAACAGAGACTAAAGCAAAAACTACTCCAAAATCACACTGACTCCTTCAGAGTCAATTCATCAGAAACCTGTCTGACTTAAGCTTATATACGAGAAAGTAACACTGGAATTTTTACAATATCATCTCACGGAAGAAAATCAGTTTCTGGCCATCCTTAGAGGAGCAGAATAGTTTAAACAGTGTTTTCATTATAGTGCTTTTACTGGGCATTATTTTTACTATGGAAGGTCCTTTAGAATTAATGGGAATTGATTTCACTGGCCTTTGACATATTACTGAAAATAATACGGCAAAATACAACCTTTTCCCTCTTACTGCTACGCCAAGGCTTTAACTGGGAAAGCAGTTTACAATGGTGCCCCCATGTAAGGCTTTATTCAAAAGATTTTACGCTTGATAACATCTGAGCCATAGGAGCTGTATGTGGGGTTTAGCATCTTAGCAGCTGCAATTCTTAATCCTGATTCCGTTGCCTCCATATTAAAAGCTCCATGGTCACAGGACAGCAGCTTTGGCCATTCCACATTGTCATTCATTCCTGTCCCCCACACGCGTGCCTGACCATATAGGAAAATGAGTTTACAACCGACTACGCCTATGGGACTCCCGGAGGGACACAATGCCGGAGCCTTTACTAGTGGTGGATGCATCCTCAAAAGGTTGGAAAGTTTGGTAAGTACATCCTTAACTAAACTCTTTTGACCTTTATTCAGATTTGTTTTCGGAGAAGGGCAAAGGGTTGGGCCAATTCTTGTTTCACCCAACTGGCTTGTCCATCTGAGGGCTATAATTAATCACTGAATCGCAGCCATACTTTGTTTTGGAGGCTGGGGCCCAATCCAGCAGAGCACTAAACTTTAAGCACATGACTAATTCTTTAAAGTCAAAGGGATTACTCATGTGCTGAAAGTCAGCAGCATATTGAAGTAGTTTTCTAGATCAGGCCTCGAGGAGTTAGGGAACATTTATATTTATTGTGCTGCAGCACCAAGTTCCTTAGTTTCTCTTTGCATCACTTTCATCCTCCTTGGTGCCTGGGAATTTTATTTACAGCAGCAGTTCAAGGATGCAGTGAGTATAGTTTGGAGCAGGACATCATCCACTCCCAGTAGATTCAGAATCTTGCCACTTCCACATTTAGGGAAGTTTCCTATTTATGTTCTGTATCATCTGATCTTCACACACCAGTAGTTTATGTTGTCATGCGTTTATTTCTTGATGTGAAGTTGATTTATCATATCAAAAAATAGACATATAAAAATCAGTTTCCAAGAAAACCAAGAGAAATCATTTGTTTTGATCTTTTTGTAGTAAGTGATTATATTACTTCAAATTTAATTCTCAGCTTACCCAAACAGGTAGCAACAGCAGTTTTACACCACTGAGGATTTGTCTCCTTAGGAACAAACAGGCCTCACAAATATGCTTTTTGAATTGTAAAATGCAGAAGCAAGTGAACTGAGCTACATCCCACAGGCTAAAAACTCCCAGGAAAATGTGTAATACTAATTTTAAAAAATAATAAATAAAAAAATCTGTCTTTTTTAATGAAATTAAGATTTTCTGAGGGTACGTCAAGGGTTTTATTACTGGTTCTCCATAATAAAGTAATTGTGTAATTAGTAATACATTTGTCACTCCTTTACTGAGGAAAAAGTAAAACATGTACTTCTTTTGTGTAAATCCTGACAGTGGTGATTTTTTTCCTGAGAATTATACCATTATATCATAAAAGTGTCAAGGCATGAGTTTACTGTTCCTACTAATATTCTAAAATATTCTCTTAGGCTGACATCTCTGTCAATTAAAATTAAACAAAATTGCATTCTGCCATATACACTTCAAATAGGAAGCTTTCAAGTTTATGGCTGTTCTTTGAATTGATTTTTAAGATGGCATCTGTAAAACTTGGCTAGTACAAGATGAGGTAGGATGTAGTTAAGGTTCAGTCAATTTTAAAAATGTTTTAAAGATCATAAATTGACAACTGAAATAGACTGAACATCCTTGGGATTTTTGGGCTGTCAAATATAAATCCATTTTTTTTAAAAAACAGAGCTCTTGCAAACTGAAAATTTTATGAAAACATGTTCTTTCCTCTCCCCCTTCTCCTCCCCCCTGCTCCTTTGATATTTTTGCAATAAGTTACACAAACAAGAGGGCTTCTGGTGTTGTTTCCAGTTGCTCGGTCTCGCGGGATTTGGAATTCTTCTTCTCCTGGTGTTTCCCACAGAAATAGAGTGAGAACGTGCTTTCTCACGGGACTGTATTTCTCATGGAAAATAATAGGGTTGCCGGCAGCAAACGTTTTCTGCAGTGATGCCCTGCCAATAAAGTCTTCAGGGAAATTATTGCCCTCAATAAGATGAAGACTAGTAAATTGGAACCCCCATCCCTACTCCACAAAGATATGTCTTTAGGAAGCTTTCTCCTTCTATTATTCCCTGGAAACCTTGACCTCAAGAAAATGCTGTAGACAGTAATGCTTGGTTTACACTTAATTTTGTTCCCCAGAATAAAGATGTCAGTTAGTGTGTAAAAATAAAAAAAAGAACAATCTTCCCTCCTGGACACCTCGACTAACACATTTATATCAGCACAAGCCCTGGTGTAGACAGTTATGTTGAGAAAAGTTGTTTTACAGGATAGCTTTATTTTGTTAAGGAACTACTTCAACTATAACAAATGACCATTTTTGCTCTCAAAAATGGCATGATCTAAGGCAGAGGTTTCTGACACAGCAAACCCTCGTACGTGTAATCTTGTCTAAAGGTGTGTTGAATGCATTACATTATTATTATTATTATTATTATGGTTTTACTATGTGTCCAATTCTATCATAATCCATACTATCAAAAATTTAAAACTGGACTGTGTTCATTTAAAGCACATATTTTTTGGAAAGTAATCTCCTGTATGGGAATTCAAATTCAGGCGGTGTGCTTTCCACTGTTGGAAATGCAACAGGTCTCTGTAGGGTGGCTAGGGAAATCTGCTCATTCTTAGAGAAAAAGTTTCTGGGGAGGGAAAAAAAAAGGAAGAAAAAAGCAAACCTTCCCCCATGGAAATGTGCTCTGAAAGAAATGCAGGTGTTGCCATGCAGGAGTTCATGTCAAGAGAAATATTTCCCCAGGGTCCCATGAGAGGAAAGGGGAAAGGAGGGGGGACTCTGGGGTGCGTGACCCAAGAGTAGGGAAAAAAAGCAGAGGCTGGTGACAGAAAGACCTTAATTCATGCACCATGTGCTTGAGTGATGTGTTTACTTTCAACCTTCAAGTCAAATTCAAGCAGCAGCCAAAATCCACAGATCAACACATTTTTAGTACAAAGTTAAAGTAGGGTCATTGGCACCCTCGGTCCCCCACCAATTTCAGAAACAACATTAAATCCATATTAATACCCACTTTTAGTTAGTCATGTCAAAGGAGATCGTAATTATGGGTAAGTATGAAGATTAGGATGAAACCAAATAGTTGCTGCTGGAGGAGGTAACATAAGCATAATTAGTTGGAAGGGTTATTTTTAGTCTTGCAGAAGACTTTAAAGCTAGTTCTGTTCTGGTTTAGGTCAGATTTTTAAGAGCCCTTCTAAACCAGCCCATTCTATGATTCTATGACTCTAAGAGGGAAATTTATTTTTTAAGCTGCTCTTATCCTAATTATGCCTTCTGGCAGTGTTTTAGGTGTTGTAAATCAACAACATTGAAGTTCAGTGGAGTTCACGCTGGCTTACCCTGGCTGAGCACATGGTTCAGCTGAGGTAGAGATGGCCTGAGGTTTTCTAGACTAAAAGTGAAGGAAACAGTTCTGCTCCAAGAAGGTAATGGTGTTTTTAGCAGAATTTGGCCTTCATTATTAGTCTGTTCCTCCGGGATGGGAACACGCCACATATAGAAGTGAACTCAAAGCCAAAATGCTGGGGTGAAGTAGGAGGCACCAGGGTCTGTGAATCAGTGGAGGTGCTTTCTCTAGCCCTGCTGCCTTGGTTTGGGATCCTTGGGGCATCTCATGTGTTTCCCTTACAGAGAGGGTAGAAATGCTGACAGCATTTCATCTGAGAGCAGCTCAGGGTACTCTTATGGGTTTGGGCCAACAGGGGTCTTTCAAGTCTGATTTTCTCCATGAGCTGTAAAAGCCTGCTTGGTTCCAAGGCAGACACTGGACCTGAGAACTATCAATGAAAACTCTTCTTCAAGCAGCCAGTGATACCTATCACAGCAATTTTTTTCCTTTTTTTTTTAATAAAGAATATAAATTAATTTTATTAGAACAGTGACCTGACAAATAAATGTGTTTTCTGAGTAACTCCAGTAAAAATGGAGTAATGCTTAAAGAAAACAGCTATGCAAAAGTGGTTTTTTTTTTTGTCTCACCTTTATGGATTTGTGTGAAAGTCTTATTTTTGTTTATTTCTGTTGGCTCAGACATCTGTGGGTTTTATTGCCTTTTCTGAGGAACTTTGCAATGTTTTTGTGAAGAGCAGTAGGAAAGCACTGAGGAAAAAATTGAGTAGATATAAAGCTTTGGAGAAGTGGCACAACAGGCAATTTCTCCATTTGCTCCTACAGATATTGAGCTGAGCTGGGGAAATTACTTTAAGTACATAAGATGACACAATTACTGCAGTTGGGTCTTTGTTTAATTTTCAAAAAGACAATCCTGGACACCAAATTCAAAGGTGATTGGTTATGGGCTCTTCAGCCCTTCACCTCTAGGTCACTGAGTTCAATACCATCCCAGGTTGTAGCTCTGCACTCTATCTTTTTTGAACAATTCATCCGAGAAATTTATACCTTTATTTTTCTTGTGACTTATGTAATGACAAATTTTGTGTTTTTACAAATATGTGCACAATCCAAAATGATTTGGTGTGTGGGTTCTGGGGGCTGATTTCAGCTTGTGGACTAATCACAGACTATTCACCATGACTGTTGCTTTGAGCATTTCCTATTCACGAGGCCTGATTAAGATGCATAGCTCTGTTTCATTTGGCTTCATTGGATGACACCCGTACTGCAAAGAGCTCTCTGCTGACCTTCTAACCCTTTTGGTGAAAATATATGTGCACGAGTGCCCACAAGGCTCTCCTGCAGTTTTTTTTTGTGGGCAAAATTTCATGCAGACAAGTGTTGGTGAAAAGTGCCTGATGAAGAACAGAAACAATATCTGAAGAGATGTATGAAATTTATTCATGCTGGTATTCTGAAATGCTATTTTTGAACTCTTTCCCTTGATCTTGAAGTGAGCAAAAAACTGTTGTGTGAAAAATTCCCATGTGAAATAAATGAGTGGTTCCCCTCCATTTCTCAGTGAACATTGTAAATAAAGTCACAGCATTCAGCAGTAGCTGAATAAATTTGAAGCAGTCTCCACAGCAAAGTCACAGGATACTTGGAATTCAGTGGTGCCCTGGCCATAGTACTCGTGGGTGTAGTATAGGCATAACTAGCTAGTAATACATTAAGTCTCCTGTACTGTCATTTCAGGTGGAGTACTTTTACTAAGGATGTCAATCTCTATATCTATTAACCTTTAACCAATTAATTTCAGTTTAATTATTTTTTTTAATTAAAAAAAAAAAAAGAGACAAACCCAAATTCAGTGCTGCACAGAAATAAGAAATGACCAAACCTTGTTTTAGAGTTCTAATGCCAAAGAGAAAACAGGGCTACAGTCCAGGCCAAAAAATTGGCTCATTTAATTACACCTGCACAGTATTTCAATACTATGCCTTGGTGAGAGGGGCTTTTAAGAGTAAAGTGCTTTGAAATAAAGCTATTAAATGCATACAGAGACATTGATCGATACACTCGAGTTATGGGGAGGGGGGAAGGAGGGAGAGGGAAGAAAAAGTCTTTTTTTCTTCTCTGTAAGAGTGGATTTGGAATCTTCAAGTGCGTAAGGATGGTAAACGATTGCTAAAAGTCCAAATTAAGAGGTATTAGTCTATTGTGTGGCAGTCAGTCACATCATATTCACATTGCTGTTTTCTTGTCGGAGGTTTTGCCTTGATCTACCCCGGACCACATTGACAAGTCACAATTGAAGCATTCTAAATAATCCACAGTGAAATAAGGCATAGGGTGTCACTCTCTAGGCTACAGAAAGCCTGAGCGCAGTGGAGTTAGAAAGGGTAGCAAAGCCCTTTTCAGTCGCGTTTCTCAGCCGATTAAACTCATTCAGGGCCAGGCTGCTGGAACGAAAACAGAAAGATCACCTCCTGTTCGCCAGTGTTTTGTTGGCAACAGCAGACAGATGTAGAAAAGTAGAAACATTTTTACTATAGCAACAAAGGGGAAAGGGGTGGGAGGCAAATTTTAAAAAAAAAAAAAAAGTTGGAATTTGTGGTCTTGGTAATGTACCAGGTACTTTAGGACAGTAGTCCAGATTAAGAGATCTGTCAGCACAGATTGGAATTCAAAAGATCCATGTGAAATGACTGTGCAGTGCAAATCTGCATCCCCTTTTCTCCCCAAACTCCTCCGCTGGTACAGTAATTAACCATAAGAACAGATTGACACATGGAGATCCAGTTCATTAACATTTTTTGTTTGGTTGGTTTCTTGGCTTTTCAGAAAAACCCATTTAAGACTGATGCCTTCTTTAAGAGTAACCCATCCACCCATGCAGCCACACTGATGTGACATATTGTGACACAAGATGCCACAGAAAACTAAGCCGAGCCCTCAGCTGAAGGCTTGATTTAGCCATACATTCTCCACAAGTCACCGATTAAATTAACTGTTGTAGATTCAAGGCAGGAAAACGATAATTCATCTACTGTGAGTAGTTGTGCAGAAATGGTTTGCTGCTGCAGGAAAAATAATCTGCAAAAGACATCTTTAAAATATGGTACTTTTCCCTTTCAATGTATTAAGGTAAATAAATTCAGTTGCAGGAAATGCAGCACATTTTTAAGAGGTCGCTGCAATGACTTTTTACCTGCTGTGCACGATGCATTTGTGAATACACAAAATACAGCCTTAGAAAATGCAGATTTGCATGTGTAAATGAGCATACAGATGTTCAGATAAAGAGAATCAAAAAGTTTTTGCTAACTTTTGGTACAGAAATACGCGTACATCTAGTTAGGAATGAATGAAAATTACTTCATGTCTCTGAAATGGAAAACCAAGTACAGGAAAGATTCTGTGTAATTAGGGCAGCAAAATGGGGGACCCACGTCCCAGCCTCTTCTCTAATAAAACCATTCTGTACAAAATAATAGTTATAAAGGCACTACTGAATTTTTTATCTACCAAGACTTGTGCTTAGGGCAGCTATTTCAGATGCGGCATAGATTTCACTTCTGTAAAAAAATTGGGATGAAAAGGATTTATATTGAAGTGTTTCTACCTCCTAACTAAATATACTGCTGATGAACAGATTAAATCCAAAAGTTAGCTCCCAGAAAGCCAAACATTGTCACTGCCTTAGAGTATTTAGAAAAATTATCCATTAACCTTTGTATTTACGTCACTGCTGAGCCCTTTTGAAGACCAGATCTTTGGAGATTGTATAGTTCAATGTTTCTGGAAAAAAAGAATTACTTTAAATTCCTATGTCTGTTAAATACCTAAGATCTACTCATTTTCACTTGGGTATTTTTGGAAAACCAAACCCAAACCCAATTGCCCTCTGTCTCGAAGCAGGTGATAAGTGCAAGGAAGACTTAGCAGGGCCGGTGGAGGGGGCAGGGGGATGCAGGGGGGTTTTGTTCCAACTTGTCACCATTGGGATAACGAGTTCTGACCCCTTGGAAATCAGAGGCAATTCCCCTGAGGACAGGGAGAGCAATGTCAAGCACTTTAGCAAGTAGCCTCCTCCACAGATGAAGCACTTGAGCTTTTATGCACAATGACCTGCCCGGATATTTTTTAAAATATCTTGTGGTTCTGGGCTTAGATCCGCACTTTTATCTAACAGCTCACATGTTATAGAGCTCCTTTTCCAGCTCCCATTTCCCGAAACCTTTGAGTCTTGCCGACTCTGGGCTCGGCATTTTGCAAGGACTGATCTAAAATATTGTGCTCATTTATCACTCTGTTGTGCTTTTACCATGCTTTAAAAATTTGTGCAATATATATCAGGTGTCTATGGATTTTGGCATGGTGTTGGGTCATCTCAGAGATTTGGCATTGTTTAGACTGCAAAATAGCACACAGGGTCAAGAGCAGTCAATATTGGGCCTATAAATTTTTGGCTGGGCTCTCATAAATTGTCCTCTAATTTGTGGCTTGAAAAAGGGAAAAAAAAAAAGATATCAGAAGTCAAATCTCTTTGCCTCTACAGCTGCACTTCTGTTTTCAGAGAAAAAGGAAAAAGAGCTGTCCTTCCCAGCACTCTGCTGAGGTATTTGCTTCTTTTGTTCACATTGGACCAAAGAACCAGGGACCAGGTTGACTTCTGGTGTTGTGGTCCTGCAGTGAAATGCAAAACTAAATCCCCAGGCAGAATTTCAGACAAACAGTCATTTTATTTACTTATATTCATCTCTTCTGGAAAAAGGGGAGAAAAAAAAAAGAGAGAAAATAGCTTGCTTAATCCCAGTACTAACACAATATTGATTCACATTCATGTTCAGTATTTATTGACGTGCATTGCATACGATGGAGGCTATCAATTAGGCTACTCTGCTGAAGGGAAGGGGCAATCATATTAGAAAACAGATGAAGCTCATAGTTTATATAGTCCTAATTTTATGTAATGTAAACCTTTCAAACCCTGGGCACATGAGAGTGAAAATGCATGTCCTGATGAAAAAAAATGCAGAAAACAAATGGATTTACTCTCAAGCTAATTACTGTGGGTGACTGTCCTCAGAGTCACATCATTGTTTCCTGAAGTTCTGTAATTAAATGAAACTTCTCTTAGTACAAACTGAATTTCTGTGTATTTTATTATCCAACATTAAATACTTTTGTACAACAGCTTAGCACAAGGTTTTGTTTTGTGAGTGGGTCATATATGTGAAATTTTGGAGGTGGTGCATAAGGTTATCATGTTCCTTCTGTACATTGAGGCTGAGATTCAGCACACTGAGCCCCCATTAAACATCAATGTCAAGGAGAGCACAGTGGCATATGGGCAGTATTCAGGAGACCAAGTGGTTGCATGCAGAAATCAAATATAAAACATTCCTTTTTTTTGCCCCTTGGAGGTTTTATTGCATGGTTGCAGCTGGATTTACACTGTATTTAATAAAACATTAGTAGCCATCAGGGATTGAAATATGTAACGTAATTCTCTTTCAGTAAAATAATTCCATAAATCCAAATATGAAGCTATTTGTTTTTTTGCAAGTACTGTATGCCCACAATTAAATTAAACCCTATATATGGCTTTTTTTTTTTCACCATGGAATTTAATGGAAGCAAAATCCATCTGCAAAGTTGATTTTGGATACATATTGACATTTTTTGGAGCTGAAGTAGGTCTGGTGGCTAATAAGTTTTGGGGAAAAAGAGGGCTGCTGGCTCTCCATCCTCGCTGAGCTACTTATGATACAAAGCTGTTGAAAAATGAGGGTCAGTGTTGCATTATAGAGGCAGGTGAAGGAACTCCTAATTGTGCACCAAAAAAGAAGTACAGAATCAGTGTAATTTTCACCAAAACTTCTGGCCCCTACCTCATCTGGACCACTAAGAAAATGACCACAATGCAGTAAGGCCTTGGCCAGGTACCTTCTAACTTGCACAGTGACCAAGGTGACCTAACCACATTGTATCACATTTTTCAGCCCTCAGATGCCTTTGATAAGTTGAAAACTGGGGGAAGAAAAAAAAAATAAAAAAAAAAGGAAAAAAAAGAAAAAAAGGTGCATCCATATCTTACTTAGCAAGTATAATGTTTTGGAGACATCTTGAGTGTTTCTGGCAAAAGACACAGTTGGTCATATCTTTAGTGGGATTGAAACAACTGTGTTGAGGTTTTCACCAGTTACAGATTATTGTCTTGTAGGCATTGTGCTAATTGTCATGAAAAAAACAGGCAAAGAGAAAAGAAACAGAAAGACTGTGCAGGGAAATAAAACAAAGGTATTAGAAAATGAAGCTTGATGAGATATCTTGAGAGCTCTCCATACAGTTTGCAGAAACAGAAAGTTTGAGTAGGAAAAAACAGCTATTTTGTTATTTTTTTAATGAAAATAAAGATGAGGAAAAGAGAATGGATGCTCCCAAGGACATATTCTTGGCTATTACAACAAGGAGCCATTTTCCAAGTAGAAAGACGTTTCTGTTTTGTAACAGCAACTGTGGATAACTGCACTAGGAAGGGAAGATGACTCCAACTGGAATTTGACTAGATCCATAAAATTACCACTATTGTACTTCTATGTGAAACATGATCTTTGAAATTACAGATCAACAGTCTCTGATGTCAATACTTTTCTGTAAACAACAATTTTGGCAGCAAAGTACTGGTGCTAGGGGGGTAGAGATTCAGTGTCTTAGAGGAGCTGTGCCTTGTTTTGTGAAATGCCTGAGGTTTTATCCAATTCTCCTCTTGGAGATCCAGTGGAGCCAAATGAGTGATCCAGTCTGGCACATGTGGCTGACGTTGCATGGACTAATGATGGCACAGCATGAAGCAGAACGGGTGACAGCAGCTGCAGCATTTCAGCTCTGTGAGGAGTTTGGGCAGAGACGCACGAACATCTGAAATGTGAATTCTTAATTCTTAGTTCATACAAATCCTTCAGCTTCCCTACACAAAAAGCTGCAGTAGAGGACCATCATCTCCCATCCTAAAGCAACAGTTTTTCCTCTTCTTCAGCTCAGGTGCCTCTTGCATTGAATAGTTGCACCTCACTGAAGATCAGAGAACTCTATTTTAAAGAGAGAATTGTATTTTAAATAGTAAAAGCCCCACAACACTGAAATTGTGCAGCTTTGTACTTTTTAAACAGAATACATGCTCTTACTTTTTTAAATTTTTTGCTTCACTTTCTTCTATTTACACTTAATGCTTTCAATAGTTCATTTTCACATTGTCTCTGAAAAAAGAAAACAAAAGGAAATATTAAAGGTGTTGCAAGTGTTTAGATGTGCAGCTTATAATTCACTTTTAGCATTTCTCATTAAGCAAGTGTGAAACTTCTGGAAAATAATAAAAAATTGAGACATTTGGGAGCTGGGGCTAATTATTGTTTTCAGTAAAAACCACTGACCACATTCCTTTTTTATCCCCCTTTAATGGAATGCAATGTTTTATGTTACGACAGGTAGGAGACTTTGTATTTATATTTCTGTTTGAAAAATCTGACTCATTGAGATGTTCAGGACACTAATCCAGGTGAACTTTGAAACACTGGGATGTGAACCAAGCGTGCATTCAGATGGTGGATTCACATCACCATCCATGTGGACTGAACAGCATTTTCCACAAAGGTCTTCAATCATAGGGCAGAAACACTTTTCACTGCTGCTGTGTCCTGATTTTCTTTTTGTTTTCTTTTGTCCTAGCAACTCAAGAATAAGACAAGAATTACTAAAAAGTCAGTATTTTCTTCTAGCTGCTGGTAAATACTTATCGAATCTTTCTTTGGGGTCAGTGGTTTTTCATATGTCTTTGTACACAATGGAATTATTTAATTACTTTTGCTAGCAAGTTTACAGACAAGTATATCCCCATCATACTGCATATCCTCAAATAAGATTATTTACAATCCAATCTAAGGAGTGCTGACTGGTGTCATTGGAAGCTAAAGCTGCATCAGCATTTAAATTTCTACTTTTCTGGGCAAAAACCCAACTGGCTGATTCAATTAAACTCTTTATGTTATATATTATCCAGAAGTTCACAATCTGAAGTGATTCTGAGAGTCTGAAGCCATGCCTTTATGATTGCAATTTGGTAGCAAGACAATTTCCGAGGACTGTTTTACTTGAACTGCAATGAAAATGTCAGGACGTAACACACTTTCTGATGCGGGTTTTATGAAAGGCACTCCAAAATCAACCATTATTTCAAGCACAAGCAATAAATAACCTTCATTATTCATTAGAGTGTATATATGCATTTGTGTTTGCAAATACGGTGGTTTCCTGAGCAAAGAACCCTTTAATCAAAAGACCCTTCACTCATTTAAGGAGGTAACAAATGGGTAGGCAGGAGGCACGGGAGAAGACACTCTCTTTAATCGGTAATGGAGATAATCTATAGAGTTCCTGCAATGCAAGTAGTCCATCTTCCAGGCATAAACTTTAGATAAGGCCTAGGATGTGGAAAGATTCATGCAATATTGTGGAGCTACTTTTCATAACAGTCATTTGGACGAATTTTGTTTATGGTCTATATTGAACAAAGAGAATGGACCTTTCCCACGGCCCGTAAATCACGGCCCTCCTGAAGGGTGTCTGCAGCGCTGCTCTGCTATTACTATGCACAAGAACATTAACACCACTGAAACAGTCTCTGTGAATTTACTGCTATTTACCTGCTCGGATTAGGTGCACCTCTGCAAACAGCTGACACTGTGTGCCAGACCTGCAGCAGCCCCTTCCATCTTCAAACATTGTGATAGAATGCCAGCAAGCACCCTCCCCATGTATATCTCATTTGCATGAGGGTATTTTTTTTTCCCCTCATTTTTAAGGAATCTTTAAAAAATTTGTTTGTCAAGAAAACAGTGAATTTAAACATTTTTTTTTAGGAATTCTAAAGCCTAAATTCTGGTTTCTAAAACTGGCATTGTTTTAACAGATTCAAAATAATTTTCAATTCTAAATGGTTTTATTTTTGGGGTTAAAAACTAAATTGGAGGAGATCTTGAATACAAACAAACTGAGTGCTCACTGTAAAAGAGACTGAGATGCTGTTTCTTGGGCTTTCATTCAGAAGGGTATTTGTATAATGAAATCTCTGGGTTTGGCAAGAGGTGAAATTGGGAATAACTCTGCTAGGAATGGATTTTTTATAGTTATTTAAGAAAATGAAAAAAAAAGAGATATCAAACTGTAATGACCAACAATTTCAAGCAGAGGCTTTGGGATGATTCTGGAGGATCAGATCAAACCAATTAAAGCACTGGGGAAGGATACTGGCTCCCAGCCCCTAGATAACAGCTCAAAGAGGAGGGGAGGAGGACTCCTCTCTCTTTCTCTTTCCTGCCTCCTTCTTTTTCCCTCTCCTGCTTTTCATAGTGGGGGCACTAATGAACTTTTCAAGTCCCATGAAGACAACCCTTGTGTTCTGATTAGTTGCCTTACTTTTAATGAATTGTTTTAATCAAGTTTCAAAGCAGGCACTCTATGCTTCATTGCAGCAGCCCAATGACAATGAGCTGAATGTTACCAAGACAGTGCATCTGATGGACTTTAATGGATTTTATGTGACAGTGTCTAGTGGCCTCATATTAGACATAGCTTTACAACAGAGAACCCATGGGGTTGCACTATGCATTTAATCTATACAAACTGTAAGGATAAGGGAGAGGGAAGCTGTGGAGGGGGAGAGGCTCTGAACCCTGAAGACCTTCAAAAGACATGAATTTCATACTAATAAGAAACAGTCTTCGGTCATTTTCTTTTTTTTTTTTTCTTTTTTTTCCTCTTTTCTGGAATAGCAAAGTCCCACCGTGTTTTCTTAGGGAATGTCATGAGTATAATATCTCCAGGGCTTTTTGCAATAACATTCTCAAAACATGAAGTTATCTGGAAAAATTAAGCTCTCAAGGAAATCTTGGCAGGGCTGTAACATTTCCTGGATTTCAGGTAGCGATTCTGAGTTGTGATCTCTTAAGTCCGTAACAATTTGCTATTTCTAATTTATTGCTTCATTTGTGACTGCTGCTACAGCGAGGTAAATTTATTCTGATTTGCACAACCTAAGTCTTAGCTCTGACAGTGACTAATTATTACCTGAGTTAAAATAATGAAAGTGTCGGAAAGTGTCCGAATGCAATTTGTTAGGAAAACATGTGGCATGCTGTGTTACCCAAGCCCAGAAAAGCCTAAGTGATCAGAAACCATGGAGAATTAAGAATTTTTCCCCCAAAGGTTACAAATCAATGTGGAAATTTTTCAGGGAATTGGACTGCTGAGGGGTTCCGTTCACTGGAATATAAAATGCAGACCATACCTTTATAATTCTCTTCTTAAGAAAGAAAAGTTAGTTTTTTCGAATAATCTAAATAATTATTATTATGGCAACAGAAAGCTGCATCAATTTTAGATTATTGTTTGATATTATTTAAATTATACACTGGTTGAGGATTATGTTGCAGCCATTCTTTCTTAGGAAAAAACCAAACAAATCCACAATAACACACAGAAAACAAAATCTGTTGCAAGAAACTCCAGAAGCAGAAGCACCTTTAGCTGATGTAACATATATATATATTTTTTTTTTTTTTTTGCTGGCTCAGGGTTAGTCCTGTGTTTTGTCAATTATAGGCATGTCTTATTCACAGAACAGCTCAACTCCAGCTGTGTAAAATGAATCCTGAAATGAAATGGTCAAATGATGTTAATGACTCTGTCTGCCTGTGAAAGTTTCTGAGGAATGTTAGCAGCTCCGGGTTAGAATTAGAAAGCATCTGACAGCTCTGTAGTTCTGGTTGTTCAAATAACTCCATGCAAGCAGAGGGGATATCAGTAAATTAAAATAATAATGCAAAAAAATAATAAACAGCTCTCTGTCTGAAAAGGTAAGGCAGTACAAATGATTTGAGTTTGCTTCATTCTGAGTATTCATCACTCTCATGAGCCATTTAAGCCACACTTGAAATTAAATTTATCTTGAGCAGGATTTAATTTAGATTTAATAAGGCAATTGTTTTATTGTTAAGCACCAATTGGATGTCAACACGTAATGTTTCCTAGAGTGATAATTCTACTGTACTCTGAAAAGATGCAGGGACTACATGAAGGCAAACGATTTCATGGGCCATAATGATGTACCTGTGCTTAATATTGCTTAATATATCTGCTTTTACTGCCTGTATTTCAGGCTCTCCTACCACACAAATGTCCTGTTCTATGAAGAAGCTACACTGTATGTATCTGTGTCTGTGTCTAACACACCTGCTAGACCTCTTGAGAGATATGATTATATTAATTACAATATATTGATTGATTTCTACTTTACACGGACTGCCTGTATTTAATTTAAATATACAATGAAGCATATTGAGGACACAATTTGGATTGTTACTGTGATAAATAATTGCTAATTGTGTCATGATAGATCACCTATTTTAAGGCAATGTTTCTCTTATGCTAATAGCAACTGCATATATGGAGTACACTGAGAATCTGTTTCAATTATTCATATTTGTTCCTGGACTGTACTTTCCTATTCAGGTCTGGAAGGAACAATACATACCTTGGCACTTCAAAGCAAATGCTGGTGTAATTTTCAGGAAAGCATTTATGCCTTTTCACATAGAGTCCATGCATGCTGTTATGTTGATTACATGAAAATATAGATGCCAGTATGTAATTCTGGTCTTTTGTTTTGCTAATTCTAGTGTGTATACAACATATATATACATATATATATGTGTGTATAAAGATCAGTCAGCTAAATCATTAATAATATTTGTAATAATTATTGCTATTAAAAACTATCAGTAGTACAATATTATTGCCAGTGGTTTTGCTATTGCCAAAATATATTAGATTTGTCATTTTATATGAAAAAAATTAAATTATTTTTGAATCTTCCCGACACCTACAACAGGCCTAACAACAAATTTTCCAAGAATTTACATTCAAGGGAGAAAAGCCCAACAGCATTATCTTTTTTTGCCTTCACTCCCAATTTATGTCTGCTTCCTACAAATCAAACTAAACTTATACAAGTCAGTTTGCCAAGAGAAGTTTCCATGAAAACAGCAATTTAACAGAAGCCTGGAGAGTATTTGCAAATTGTGAATTTGTAAATACAACATTTATTATTAAAAACTTGGTTCTAAGAGTCTCACTCAGTTAATCAAGGAACAGAAACAACTCTGTGTGATTCACACACCCAATAAAAAATAATCAGAACAGACCCCAGACATATAATTTCTAATCTATGACTACACTGAAAAAAACAGCAGCTGTTCAAAGAAAATTCGAGTACTGAGAGAGAGGATGGGGTTTGTATTTGAAAAGCATCTTGGAAAGACAGATCCTTTTGTTATTGAGCTCACTTGGAAATTTCTGCCTGGGCTGGGGTGCAGGGAGGGTGCAAGGACCCCTCCCTGTGCAGGCCAGTGCTGCTGTTTTGCTGCTGTTTGGTACTTTTTAGGAATTTTAGGAGGAGCTCGGATTGGGTGCTGTTCCACAGCCATTTCCAGCGGCACCAAGCTCAGCTGAGGAAGTTTCTTCTCTTTTTCCAGCTGTGCATTCCTCCCATCCTGGCAGTGCATCCCAGCTCTGCAGCTGGATATCCCTTTGGTCGGCCAATTCTTTGCGTGGCACCTCTGTGCCCTTCACTATGGCGAGAGTTTGAGTTGGGAACACAGAGTTTTCCTTCCTCTTCTTCATGGAGGGAGTCACCAACGGGAGATTTGTGTGTTGTTAGGTCCAAGACAAGAGCCTGGTATGAAGCTAGAGGCCAAGGCTGCTACAAAAGTTGAGGATGAGGGGAACATAAAGCGCTGAATGTCCTATTCAACCCCATCCAATATGTTGTGGAATATCTATGCACTCCAGCCTCCCAGCTCTGCCTTTCCCAGGTGCACAGGGTGTTTTCTACCAGTCCTGCAGTGAGGGGGCTCCCAGCAGTGCTGTGAGGTTGCTCCCACCTCAGAGAGAACAATGTGCACCTATAGGGGCAGGCAGTCCCCTGGAATCCCCCAGACCCAAGGTGGGATGCCCTGAGCAGTCCCACACCCAGCACAGAGAGGGAGCACAGCCAGGAAGCCTGCAAGCAATCTGGGCCAGTAATGAGCAGCCAATTAATTGATTACTGAAAGTATAACTGAATCCTATGCCTCAGAGAAATCTAAAATATAGTAACTGCTTACTTTATTGACAGCATTCATGCCATATTTAGTAGCTGGTATGTAAGAAGTAGCTGGACAATTTTGTTACACTTAATATGTTTCAGAACACAGCATAAAACATGTTTTAACACTATAACAACTATTGAGCAGTACCTCTGGGAACAGGCTTTATTATTAGATTACATTATACAAGATTAGACTAGTCAATAAGGGATTTCTTTCACACAGCATGCCATCTGAAATACCTGTTTTCTTTCCTTTTTTTTTTTTTTTTTTTGTAAATTACTTCAAGACCTTCTTTGTAGGATCTTAGGTACAATATACCCATGAATCATAAAACTGACAAGCCCCAGGGCTGAATGGTCTCTGTACTGGAGATAGGAGGCCTAGAGATAAAGGTGCACTACAGGTGTACAGTGACAGGGGTGGATTATAGATAAACAAAAGGCACAGTTATTAGATGCGAAATGCCAGGCAGGATTGTACATGGAGAATGCAAATTGTAAGGACTCAGTCTCAGGGACCCTGCTCTGCTTGGACTGTCAGGCAGGAGGAAAACAAAGACAATGCATCAGTCTGGGTGCAATCCTGGGGTTTTTAGATGCACTTTAGCTGCCGGCTGCTGAGGGTTTCAGCCAGGTTTTGGCACTTGGGTAAAGCCCTGGGGAAATTCAGGCTCCTCAGGAGGTTAATTCAAAACTCTTCTGATCAAATAATTTGCTGATTAGTTAAATAATAATTAGAAAGACAAAGAATAGGTGTACTGTGAGATAACCCAGGCCAGGGCAGCCAACAGATACCTCAATCCTCCCAGGACCCTGTTCCTGTTGTATGAATCTTTTCTGCACTTGTTCAGAGCAGTGCAACAGCCAGAAGAGAGACTGGGCACTGTGGTCTCTCCTGGCTCAGGGTGAAGCTCAGCAGAGACCCTGGGGGATTTTCAGGACAACTCAGACTGGGACAGGGATTCCCAGCTTGTGAGTTTGGGTTTCAGCCTCTGGTGCTTGCAGAGTGCTGAGGTACTATTCTGGTACCCAGTGCCTCTATGAGCATATGTCTGCTCAATTACACTGCTGAAATAGAGTGAGAATCAAACACACTATTTGCTTTTTCCCCCAAATGATATCCGGTGCTATTCACACGTTTTCCCCCCTTTAAATTCCGTGTTGCACGCTGCATTGCATCTGTTGCTGGCAATTTCTCTCTCAGTCCTAAATTAAAAACCTCCACTGAACTACGCAGTTGCTGACTACATCCATGAGAGCAACTTCTATTCAAAATTCCTAGATGGAGAAGACTTGTGGCCTGCTTTGCTGCACGAGCTGGAAATGAATATGAATTGAAAGGACTATATTTAAGAGCAGTTTCCCTTTTTTTTTTTTTTTTTTGCCTACGAGGATATTTCTTCTTTTATATAACCAAATTTCCCCACAAGATTGACATTTCAGAAAAGGGGCCTAGGCAGACAGGTGACTACAGATCAAATTGGATTTCTGCAACCTTCCGTTGTAAAGGTCACCCCTCTGCAGTGGTTTTCAGCCAGCTTTTCCTCTCTTGGTTTCTAACACAGGTGAAATACCTTGTGTGCCCAGGTACCTTTTAATATTTTATTTTTACTTCAGTCTTTTCTTTCTTAAATGCTCAATGGAGAAAAAAGTTAATTAGGCTGTTGTCTTTGCTGCAGAGCAGCATCCTCTCACCAGGTATGGTGGGAGAAGGGACTGGAGAATGATCCCTTTCCTACCCTTGGCATCCTGAACCTGCTCAGATCAGGGAAAAATTCCTGGAAGCAATGACCTGTTGCAATATTTGAGGGGAATGGAGGATCTTTAAATCAGACACACCAGCAGTCAAGAAACTTCCCAACTGGAGGGCAACGTTGCTTACTTTGAACAAGATTTGGCAGCAACTCTGATGAAGAAGCTGGAGAAATAACTCCAGTAATTACCTTTTCCCCAAGTTGGCCAGTGGGTTGCCATGGACACTCTGTTCTGACCAAAATATGGGCTCTGCTGTCTTGTGAGCAAGCTGTCAAATAACCAATTGGTTGTCAGAAATTTATAGCCAGTAATTAACTGATAGGTTTATAATTAAGTGGAGATGCCCCTGAACAGCAATGCTTGGATCTGAATTCAAATTCTGACTTTTTCCAAAATTCGGGGGCAAAAGAGAGCGACAATTTGGGTACAGTGCCATCTTTATAATTAAACAATGATTTTTGACAGGAGGGGAATCTCCAGCAGTTAATGACTGACTGCAGGAGTTGAGGGCCTGAGGCAAAGCTGAGGGCTTTTAATCCAGGTGGTCATTAACTGCCTGGGAATGCCTGACCCTGAGGTTAATTGTTTCTATTTTAAATAATGAAAATAATATACACATATACAGACCCCCCCTTTCCTTCTTTTCTGCTGTACACATGTGTAACAAATACCCTGCTTTTTATGCATTGAAAAAGATGAGAGCCAAGCTGTTGGGATGTTCTTGATGTGTTTGCTAAAGAGCCCAGGTACCTCAGATATTCTCTTGGTATTTTCCACCCACAAAATCTGAGCCCGACCCCAGCCAGAAGGGACTGGCCTGGAAAGGCTCTGACTTGGGGCATGTAAGGAACAGGAGTGCCCAGTGGAGTTTTTAAAAGTGCCTCTGAGTCTGGCTCTGAGTTTTTAAAAGTGCCTCTCTGGCTGCCTGTGAGTGGCTAACTCCAAAATCTCGGGCGATGATTTAATTTTTGATTAATATGCTGTTTTAATAGACAGAGCCTCTCTCTGTGATTCTGCACATCCTGAGAGTAAGGCACAAAATTACTTTTAGAAGTTGTTCGTGCACTGCATTTGAATATTTATTGGATTTAAGCTCTGTCTCTCCACACAGAGCAGGATCAGGCCCTCAAAGACAGTGACGCTGCTTTCAGTGCTAACTCCACCTTGTGCAAAAGAAGCCCCCAGGAATGAAGCATGGCCTGGAAACTCTGAGTAGGGACACTGTGAAGGGAGCAAACCCAAGAGCCAGCAGATACCCCACCTGAAACAGAAACAATTGTGTCGCGGTTCATTCAGATGCATTTTCTTCCCTGAGTCCTTCCCTCCCTATCCCCTCTTCGCTTTACGTGTTTTTAAAGAGACATATGTCATCATTGCCAGTTCAGTTTCCTGAGTTTAACCCTTGCTATATCTAGCCTGATTACTCCTAATAAAGCTTGACAGTTGGAGGGTTAATCCAACCCTTGGTCTCATGGTTTCTTCTCTGGAAACAATCTGTCCCTGAGAGCTTTCTGGCCTGTTGCAAGGTTATATCCCCCTGGGGTGCCATCAGCGCCAGCCAGGGCTCCTTTCCCATTGTCTGCCAAATGGCCACCAATTAAGTCAACTGTTCCCCAATTAGAATTTTGAGGAATTTATCTTGTTCCTCCTGTGTTCCAACTCCCAAGCAGGGGCAGTTCTTGGAGTCGGTTTCAAGGGCTTTTTTTTTTTTTCCTCTTCCACAGTGAGAAGGGGGGAAATTAAATAAATAAAGAGCAGCTCTTTCCTGTAATTGGATACTCCTGGGTTTTTCCTGTTGCCCATTCACACAGCTTAATCCTGGGGTATGTGATGAGAACTTGGTAATATTTAAGGGAGGATGTTTTATTATTGTTCCAATCACCTGAATTAGCGTGGCTGGAATTTTTTTTGAAGCAATGCTGCTCTCAGTAAAAGTCTTCACTGTGACATCATCTATAAATATATCATGATTCTCTGAGGTAAAGGAAGAAAGCAATAATTTTATTTTGAACTGATATTATAATCAAATATGCAGGCTTGCTGTTGTTTTTTCTCTCTCTCTCTTTTTTTCTTCCTCTTACTCCCAAAATTGCTTTATTGCTTGTTTGCATCTTTTTATGGGTGAGTTAAATTCTGGGCCCTGGGTCCTATTTAATATGGGATATGCAAAGTCTGGCAAAGTTATCAGGGTAATAGATTTAACCTAAGTGTACAAACCTCTCATTGATCCACTGTAGGCAAACAGGACCTTTGGCTTTCTTCCTGAGAGAGGATGTGAAGGTCTTCAGCAAACTCTTTATGTGATACCTCAACTGCCCTTACCATTGTGGACTAAAAGCTTTTAATGCCATAGGAGACTGTGCCAGGGCAGCTGTAGTGTCACCATCAATCCACATACCTGAAAATATCTTTCAACAGAAAACAATTTTTTTTCCTGCGAGTTGAAGTCCATTTTGCTAAAACATCCAAGAAAAGGGTAAGGATTAAAATGTGAGACTGAAGATAGAAACATCTCCTGCCTTTTATTTGTACTTTTTAGAAATTGGTGCCAAATAATCCCTTTTTCCTCCTTGATGTTGTTACAGGTGGACCTCCCTTTCTGGAGCCTGGCTTTGCAGTTGAATAAATCCAAGGTTTCGGAGCAAACCTGGGGGTTAATAATGAAATCCTACATTTCCACAAGGCATTCACTGTGATGTTGAACAAGTTCTCTGGAATATGGTCCTGGATCTTCAAACATTTTGGTGATGGAGCCATCTTACACACTTTTCTGCTGATCTTCTGCTTGTACTCAGAGTTTCTGACTCTGTCCTGGTGCTGCATTAAGTGATGTGACTAAAATTGTAGCCAACATCTGTCGTGTATCTCTCTATTTTTTTTTTTTTCCAGAAGAGTCAAGTGGTTTATTTTGGGATTGCTTAGAGAAGATTTTTAGTCCTCTTTTTCACACATTTCCTTCGTATTACTGCAAATAAGGCCAAAGCACTCCACTCACATCTGCTTCCAAGTGTCACCAATTTCCTACAAGTTCAAAAACATGAGGCAAGATGGAGATAAAGACCACATACAAAATTTAGCTGCCAATCCAGTTTTCTTTAGGGTTTATGTATTATTTTATCTGAAGTTGTGTGTCTGGCCATCCAGATTTGTTTTCAATCATTACAGAAAATGGTAAGTCTGATCCTTCATGGGAGAAATTACAGAAGTTATTCCAGATGTACACAAATAAGACTGAGACCTTTAGCACCCCTCTTAAGTCCTGTAGTTTTCTCCTATTTGACTGAAGGCAAATTGCAGTGAATTGTATGGAAAACTGACACCCTCAAAGCTTTGCAAATTGTTAAGGTAATATTATATTCTTACTTTTTAAGAATTTTGTTTGTCCAAGATACACAGCTACTCCAGGAGGAAGGGGTGAGAAAATGTCCCATACACAGTGTAACTGCAGAAAACAGAAATATATAGACAAGCTACCCTCGAGGGCAGGAGGTGGAGGAAGTTAGTGAAAAAATATAGCACAGTAATAATATCAAAAGAACAGGACAGCAAATTATAGCTGTCCCTGGTCAGATTTAATTGGGTTTTCCTCAATATAGTGAAGAGTGGTTGAGGAATTTCTTTGCTTGCCATAAAGCTCCCAGCAGTCCCCCCAGACTGTACTCAGCTCCAGTCCCATGGAAGCAAGAACATAATCTTTACCCACACATCAATACCCAGCTCCCACATCAACAAGAAGGAAGCACGCCCCATTAAAGAGGTTAATTCCCATGCGTCAAAACACTGCATTTGAGGAAGTGCAAGTAAGCATTTTAATAGAAAATTTTAAACCCATTGGGCCTGATTGTCCTCACATTGCTTTAAAATCAGTGCTGCTTGGTTTAGTTAAACCTTTGTTTTATTCTGGAGCAAGCAAAAGGATGATGGAAGTAATTCTCCCCTTTTCCTAAGTAAATCAATGATTTTGCTACAACTTTTATCAGCTTGGTCTTCTTAAACTCAGTGAAACTCCCAAATATGGGTGAAAATCAAGCACTTATTTCCTGTTTGGCTTGCAATTCATGCTCATCCTTGCAGTGGCTCTGTGCACAGTGTAATGAATGTGCAACTTGCACGTGGTTGTTTTGCCTGTCCATGCAACCCTCAGGTGAAAAAGCAGAGCACATTTTTACAGATGCAGGTTTTATTTTCCTGTAGCCATGCTCCGGGCAAGTTCTTTGGTATTTTCCATCTCTCCCCTATGGAAAAATAGAGCAAGGAGAGAGGCAGGGGACCCAAAGTGCAGAGATGATGAACACACAGTACTGCAAATGCATCCCAATTCACTTGCTGCTGTACATGTATGTGAAGGATCTACTGCTGGGAAATTCTGTCAATACTCTGCCCATATCAGGAAGATTAAAGGCCCTGATTTTTTTTTCCTTTCTTAGTTTGGGTGTTTGATTTTATATGTCCTCTCTCTTACATTTTTTTCCTTTGGAAAAGTCTTACCCACCATGCTTCACTTCAGATAAAGACAGGAATCTCCGCATGTTAACCTGTGTAGGATGCCCTAATGTGCTAAATAATAAGTATCAATGACCTCCTGTGGCTTTTAATGCAACTGCTCCACCAAAATGTGCTCCTTCGAGGAGGGCATCCCAAAGTTCTCTTCATGGGGCATCATAGAATCATGAAATCATAGAAGAGTTTAGGATGGAAGATCCTTTAAAGGTCATCTATCCAATGAGCAGGGATATCTTCTATTAGACCAGGTTGCTGGGACCCCCTCAAGCTGGCCTTGGATGATTCCAGGGATGGGGCATCCGCCACCTCTCTGGGCAACTTGTGCCAGTGTTTTACTACTCCCATATTCAAAAGAAAAATCATCATGAGACTTCCATATGGGAAACACTCAAGGGGCACCCTGGGACATGGAGACTCCTCTTGATTTCCCTTACCTGGCCTGTTGGGTACATGCCACTCTGAGGAGGGGGCCCAGCAAGACATCCCCTCTGATGGAGCCCTGCAAGGACTTTTGCTTGTGTCATATACAGGATGTGTCCCTCCCATTCTCTGCACCCCACCAGGGCACCAGGGCTCAGCCCGGTGCCGCCACACCTGGAGGAGCGGCTGCAATTGCTGCAGCATCAGCAATGAGCTGGTTGTGCTGAGCAGGGCTCCAGATAAAAAGGAGCCTTTGTAGCCCCTGCACAAAGGGCTCCTGGTTGCTCTTTAAGAGCTCTGCTTGAGCGCGCGTTGGGCGGGCGCTGCCTCCTTGGCACGACGCTAACGCGCGCGAGGGCAGCGGCAGAGGAGCGAGGCCAGCACAGATGTTTGTGGCAGGAACAGCCCCGTGTGCCAGCAGGGACACAGCCCTGCCACCACAAATAATTCAGCAGCCCCAAAGAGGGCTTTCTCAGGCCCGAGAGCATCATCAGCGGTGACAAACAGGAAATTGTTCCCCAGCCAACGGCTTAAGTAGATTTGCAAGGAGCGATTTGTTTCTGTGCTGGTAGTTACAGCCCCAAAGCCTTACATGTGTATATATATGTATATTAAAAAATTAAATCTCAGAATTTGGCTCATTTACTGTGAGAAACAAAAATCCTTCCCAGCCATTTTGACACAAAGTAGGTTTTGACAGGCCTGCTATGGTCAAGAGCTGTGCTTCTCCTGCACGTCAAAAGTGATATTGAATTCTCTGGGGAAGATGCTGAGGATCCTTTTTGGGTGGGTGATGCTGATCTCAGCACACCTCCTCCTGGTTGGGGGGAGAAGTGGTGTCAGTGACATCCTCTAATGGAGTCAGATGGTGCTGCCAATCTGATAATGCGACAGGTGCCCAGCGCATGCCCAGGGCTTTTGATAATTCACATCAACAAAAGGAAATTGAGATCCTCAAGTGAAGAATTGAAGAAAACTCAAAAACATGGCTGCAATTTTCTGCATTGTTTGTTACCTCTCACAAGAACTTCAACACTTTCCAGGTTTTTCCTGGAAATTTGCTTTTTCCTTTATTTCCCTATTCTACTTTGCAGTTTTCTTGCTTCAAGGATAAAATGGTGGGTTTTGTTTGTTTGTCTTTTAGATCCCTGGGAAAGCCAGGTAATCTTTTTCACAAGTTATTTTTCAACTTGAAAAAACCAAACTGACAAACAACTCCCCACTAACTCAGAAGAATTCAAATAATCAACCAAACACATAAAACAAAGGACCTGAATGGACATATTTAATTGGAGTTATTTATCACATCCTTGTAGATTCTGAGTTTTTTCAGGGCATGGAGTCAATTTCTGTTCATAGAGTTCCTATTATAATATGGCCCACTTTCACTTGCCCCCTTGCCACTGTAATAGTAATCATGAAAAAATAAACAAGTGTCAATTTTAGGCCAATTTTCCTTTCTATTCTCTGAAAACATACTGAAAGACCCTGCATTTTCTCTGGTGTTTGGTAACCTGAAAAGAAATCTGATATAATACAATTGCAGCCAAAGCACTATCACTGTGTGACATTCAGTTTATAAGGAAATGTGGGAATGTGCAATCCATTCCCAGTAATTTAAATGGATGTTTTGATTGGATTATGTAAGTGTATTTGTGTTTGCGTGTGCATGTGTGTGCATGCATACACGCCATAAATTGTCAAAAGAGGTCAGTCCATAAAAGTGAATTTAAACTTAATTTTACATTCTTGGTAAAAGTTCAAAGGCTAAATTCAGTTTAACCTTGGCTCAGCAGAGCTTTTCCTTCTGATTTTTCAGTCTGATATGAAAATTGCTTGTGAAATAAAGACAAACATAGGTTTGCCTGAGGAGGCATTAATAATCCGATCCTTACATGTTTGTATAGAAGACAGGTACAATCCAGTGTTGATTGCTTCTTAGCTTCTCTTTGCTTTTGCAAGAAATCCTGGGAGATAATACCAGGTCATCACAACTGAGCACTGTGCACCCAAAAACAAACATTGGCAACAATTGAAGAACCCAGCTCTCGATGGACCAAATGTGTGGGACTGATAGATCCAGATACACACAAGGAATCATCACTGCAATACATCACACTCTGCATTTCACAACCCACATCTGACCATTTTCCCAAACAAATCATTTAATGTGTGTATTACATTGCATTTAAATGTTTTTGTTTTAAAAAGACTTTTTGCAGAGAGTCTAAAAGATTATTTTATGAGATAAACTTAATGGTGAGTTTTCCAGTGTAAGTAAATAAGAATCCCATGGGAACTAAAAATTTTGGGATACATTCAAACAAACACTGCAAAGTTTTGAGAAATGCCAAGTTCTTGGGAGATCAGTGTGTGTGTGTGTGTACTATGTGTTTGTATAGTCAACAATCTCCGAGCAATATGGTATGCCAGTTATTAATTCTGCACATTGCAGATGGCTTCATTATGTGTATTTAATTTCAGTACTTAAGCAAACATACAAAAGTAGGGCTTACAAACTGCTTTAGGATACGGCGGTTATGTACAGTCAAATGAAACGGAAACAAAACGGAAACAACTGATACTCCTTGGGCATGAGGTAAATCTATATTGATGGGATTAAGCCATTCAGAAGCATCCCTCGACTTGAATAGCCCTAAAACCACCAATTGCTTTGTTTGTGGTGTCGAGAAGGTACTGATCACTAGAGCCTTAATTTGCCGCAGCAGTTAAGTGCTCCAATTCCTCAGCGCAGTAATTGCCACATGTTGAGTGTGCAGATGTCTAAACACGTGGGAGCACTTCCCTTTCCTAAAGACAAATGAAGATTTTCATTTTGTTTTGTAAACGTGTCAGGATTTATCACTTAGTCATGTGTCATGCATTAGGGTGTTTATACAATACGGCTTTCCGCACCCTGGATCTGGACTTCTATGATTTCAACAACAAGGCCGTGGAGTAAAGAGGGTTTGCTAGACCTTCCCCCCTTAACCCAAGCCTTAGGCTGGACTAAAAGGAAGCATGAGCTCATAGTTTAAATGCTAAACAGAGTTTTTGCCTAGAGTAGGACAATTGTGATTCACCTATATCCTCAAAAACTTCTTGATAAAGGAGACAACATCAGCAAGGCAGGTGGATATTTAAAACAAAACAAAAAGATAAGAATAAAGTTGAAATAATGTCCATCAACAGTAATTTTGTGTCTCTGTCCATATTACTCTGTGTTAAGTTGGATTTATAGCCTCTCCTCAGCCTCCTTGTACCACCCAAACACTGAATATCTACATTTTAAACCTTTCATATAAGTGGCTACATTTTAAAGCATTTTGAAGTTTGCATATGTAACATCTTATCAGAGACAGGGCGACTGACAGTAGTAATATTTCTGAAATAACTGTTCTGTAGTGGAAACCAGAATGGGCACATGTTGTGAAGTTGGAAGTGGCTTGGGCACCAAGCCTGAAGTTTGATTCATCTCTGTTTGGAGTTTGAGGCTGATGTTGATGCTGAAACTATGGAGCATCTCCTGGTAGGGCTGAGGAACAGATCTGAAACTCATACATAGCAATGAATGTGTGGTGTAGTCATCTCTCAGAAAGGTTTTACAAGCAAAGGCGGAATTAGATAGAAAGATGCCAAAATAGCTAACTGATATTTCTAATGAATATTTGAATTTTTTTAAAATCTGAAAATAAAGATAAAAAGCATCCACAAAGGTAAAAATCTGCCTCTCTGCTCTGTTACCATTTTGGAGGCTGATGCTATTTTGTTTGCAGAGGCCAGCAAAAAAACCCCAAAGCAACAGTTATTTATCTGTTACCAGACAAAGACTGTAAAGAAATCCAAGAAGAGTATCCCAGCACAAAAGCCTGAACTCTTTGACCTCTCAGGCCTTGGGCTTGGACAATTGGCCAAGCTGGGCTTTTTCCTGAGAACTGCCCGAGGGCAAAGGCTGAGAAAAGATGCACATTGTTCATGGCACCATCCATTAAAGGCAAGGGCTGAAAGGCAAAAGGATCTTTCCAGGTTATAGCAGAGCTGAGAATGCAGCCTGATACTCATTTTCAAGGTAATGTAATAAAGGGAAAAAAGTGAGTTGTAGAGATCTTAATTCTTTAAAATTTAAAAGCTAATTTTGTGTCTTTTAGTCAATTTCCTATGCAGGAAGGAAGAATTTATTAACTGACTTCTGATGTTAAATGGAGTGCTAATGGGCAAGTACAACAATTCAACAGGTGCCAAGGAGAAATATAGAGACATTATATCAATATTAATCTTAGGGCTCAAAAAAGCCTTGGTAGGGGGTTTTATTAGGCAGGTTATGATGGGAACACTCCTGCCATCTGCAAAGTGAAAAGGGGGTTGGGTTCCCCTGTTGAAAGTATTTGAATATTCACATTGCAAGGTATTTTGATGGAAGATTACGAATTTGGTGCCATTGGAAATTAGTGTTTGTTGACAGAAGGTGTCCTGAGCTGGAATTCCTCCTGGGAGTGATGTCTTGGAGCTGCTGTTCTCTGGCCAGGGCAGGCAAGGCAGTGCTGCTGAAGAGCAGAAATATTTCCAGCATTGAACACTCAGCTGGAAACCTGAACACCCATTATTAGTCTGGATAGAAGTCAAGAGAATAGTTGAACCTGTTAAAAATCTACACAGCCGCTATTTTACAGACTGATCTTCTGCCAGTAAACAAATGCTGACTGTAATGTACTTCTGATTTTGACCCCTGGGTTGAAAATTTTCTGTATAAACACCAGCTGATGAACAGGTCGCTTTGTTTTCAAGACAAGACTCTCACACTCGAGCCCCTCACAGCAGGTCCCTGATCCAGATAAAAGACTTCAAAATGTCCAGCAATAATTTTCACTGAACAATTTTTTCTTTGTTCCAAGCTGTCAAATTATTAGTGGGAAAGGATTAGCAGGGAAGGGAAAGTGTTTTTGTCTAAACATCTTATTTGGGTGTAAAACCAAAAAATCTATTTTGATGTTCTCAGGTAGAAAATTTCCACATTTTATAGACAAAAAGGTTTGAAAATTTCACAGTGCACATGAAATACAACTTTAAAATGATAAAGCAAAATACAAAGAAAATATTTTTATGTTTCACAGTAATTTTTTTTTTCACCCAGTTGCACATATTTTCTTGCTGAAAGTGTGGTTTTTTGCCGACTAATAGCTTTTTCTGTTCCATACCAAAACCAGATAGAAAGGAAGACACAGAAATTCCCTGGAATTTGAGAACTATTCATCTGTGGCTCTGCTCCTCTTCACAAATGCATTAAAATAACAAACAATAGGGATATCTGGGAGTGCTGAAATAATAATCAAAAAATCAGTGGAAAAAGAGCTATTCAGTTATTCAGTTAACTGGGAACCTGCTTCTCAGGGTTTTGACTCCTGAGAGATTTACCACTCACCATCTTATCTTCCTGGCTCTATTCTTTAATGTTGATTTTTTAGTAACAGAAATGAGCTTTGGCAAAAGCACCCCTGAATTTGCAGACTGGGAAGGAATTCTGCCATGGAGGATGCACGAATAGGTGCAGTGATAGCACAGCACCCACAGCCCCTTTTTTGGGGAAGATTTTGCTGTGTGACAGCCACTGGGAACATCTGAGCCTGTTGCTGTTTGTAGCCAGGGAATAAACATTTTCATATTTGGATTAATTGGAACCACTGCTCAGAGGAGGATGCTCTGAGTGTTGTCAGCACAGAGTTTTTGGCCAGCCCATCCCTTTGCAGAGGAGCAGTAGCAATCCCAGCCCTGCTCAGCCCCTTTCCAAAGGATGTTGCACAACCCGGCTGCATCATGTTCTTGCTCTGTCATGTCCCTTCTCGAGCAGTGTCATAAACAGCATCTTATTCACCTCAGTGGCATGTGCAGAGGAGAAACATCACACGGTGATCCTGGGAGCTGGGGCCAGAAAAGGGAATAAAAACTGCGCAATGTGAATGACACCAGCTCTGGGGCTGCTTGACAGCAGGGTTTTGTTTATTTGGGATCTGTGTGAAAATGGTAACAGGCTTTATCTCACATGAAGAATTAGTTTCCTGTTCTATTAATAGTAATAGTAATCACAACAGTAATCATAACAAAATTTCCCTCAAATGAAATGAATATTTTCTGGGTTCCAGCGTCATCTAAGTACTCCCCCCACCCCCTTAAGTCTATAAATCAAAAATAGCCCCAAAGAAACCAGCTCAGTTTTATACATGTGAAAATATGCTGAGTGGGACTGGCAGCATCTCCCATTGCAAATTCAAAAAGGGATTTGAAAAAATCCAAGGCAATAAAAACTCCCAAAATCTGGGAACACCACTGATGGGGTGTGAGGGAATGACGTGGTGGGGAGAGGTTTGAACATTCAATGTTATTGTTTAGCAAAACTTCATGTAAGAAAAATAATGATGTCGTGTTCTGTAGCTGCTAGATATATCCAATAATTTTTATTCAAATATAAATATTTAAGATACTGAAAAGCTGCTTTCTCTACTCCCTTAAAAATTCCAAACTGTACGACCAGTTCCTATAAATGACTAATCTTATTTTAAATGAAGCTAATTTTTGGCTAGGTCTTGAGAAGAAAAAAATATTGGATCTGCAACAAAATCCATATTTTTCCCCCCACACTGTATCTTAAAAATGTATCCAAACTAACAGCTTGTTTCCAGATGATATTAGATGCTCCTTTTGGTTTCCAAAATCGGGTTTTTGTATCTGGTTGTGTGACACAGAGATTGGATACAGGTTCTAGATTTGTTTTTTTGCCCCCTCCTCTTTTTGAAGTTCAGGCTGGGGGATCTTCACAAGCTGCTGGGGACAAAAAAAAAAAAAAAAAAAAAAAAAAAAAAGGAAAAAAAGCAGGTTTAGAAAATCTGAGGATTTAAAGTGGAAGAGCACAGTCCTTCCCCCCTATGGCGGGTGGATTTATTGGGTGTCATGATGACACAATGTGTCTATTTGCAGGCGAAGAAAGCCCCCTACTTAACCTTCATCTTTTTGTGTGTGCACGTACCAGAAGGCACCACACTGTTGCTGGAAAGCAAATAATTAGTGACATGTTCTGTAACACCATTGCTATTTAAAGCTAAATCAGTGGGTTAATGCTTCTCGAAATGTGACATCCATGAGGGATTCTCGCTCCAGCACTGTTAGTCACTTGGTGGTCTCCAGAGTGACAGGATCAATGCCCCGAGTTTTAAAAAAGTCTTGGTTGCAATAGGAAACAAGTGATTATTGCAGATTTTTTTTTTTTTTTTTGGTGGGAGGGTTGGGGGGCTTGGATCTTGGAGGCTTTGGCTCTTTCTGCCCAAAGAGCCCCACAGGAGGTGATGGTGCTCAGCCTCTGCTGTCCTTCACCCCAGCGTGTGGCTCACTGCAGCCCCTCTCCTGTGGGGCAAGGACCAGCAGGAAAAGCACGTGGGATCGACTTCTGAATTGCAGAATCCCTGAAGGCAGAGCCCAGGGCTCCCCAGGGCATCTGCACAGCTCTACACACCCTGAGGGGCTGAAAGAATGAGCCCCAAGAGTTTGTAATTGCGCGCCGACGATGGGGAGAGAGACTCTGGGGCTGGTTTTGCTCAGGAACTGGAGCAATTCTTCACTAGGGCAAATGACCTGAACAAAACGCTTTGCATGGGTGAGAATAAAATCCAAAAGCATTGAGGAAAGGAAAAAAAAAAAAAAAAGAAGAAAAAGGAAGAAATAAACCAGTCAAATCACATTTTACTTCTTCTTACCCAGGAGACTGACACAGTAGCTTTTTTTTTCTCCTTCCCATTTTCCATTAAGCTGGTTCTTTAAAACACATCTGAACTTTTCCCATCCTGACGATTCCCACGGACAATTGGCAGAGAATCTAGGACAACTTGCAATACTGGGATTTTTTCCAGGCATGAGTAACTTGTTAAAAAGCCACTATTTCCCTAATACTAACAGTAAACAGAGTTCACATCCACATGAAATCCTCTGTGACCCATCGGGGAAAGTTTTTTGTATATTTATACAGGGAGATATATGAAATCATTTAATTCCTTTATCCATCAAGCACTTGGAACTCAGCATGTCCGTTTATATTTCACTTACAAAAATAAATATACACATGCATGCCAGGCTAGATTTAAAGGTATCCTTTTCCCCCAGTTGACAGCTCCATGCCTGTAGTTTTATAAGGGAAAGCTTTAGAAAGAGCAGTATTTAAAATAAAGTCAGTGAGCCATGTTTTATGTCACGCTGATGAAATATAACTCCATCACACCTGCTGCTCCTACTACTTTGGGTGGTGGACAACTCTGTTGAGCAGCTATTTCCCAATTTTCTGAGCATTTAGAAAACTTTATATTTGGGCAAGCAGAAATTTTGGAGAGATATCTGCCATGTAGATGTATTAAATGTACAATGATTTCAAAACATCCCCGAATGATCACTACTTTTTGGGACCTGTTATGTATCGAATTAAACTAAATCTAATCTATTATGGAGAAAGGAAACCCAAAGTGCGGTAACATCTGAAGTCCCTCTCACACCATGTCCCACCACAGAAATGGGTTCTGCCTGCTCAAAGAAGTTGAAACTATCTAAAAATAAATATAGCCTATTATTTATTTCAGATTATTTATTAGTGTAAAAGTACCAGGAAGCCCTTGTAAAGTGCAGGGAAAAGGACAAACTGAAGTCTGCCTGTGACTGAATTTTGGTGGCCATATGGGATGGAGCACAAGGGTGCCATCAGTTTGAGCACAAGTGCCTGGTTTTTCTTGATTGCCTTTTCAAGTACAGCTGCAAAGGCAGTGTGGTTGTTTCCAGTAGGATCATACTCCCTGCTGTAACCCTTTTTTTTGAGTACTGAACAGAAACTGGGAGCCCTGCACTCTATTCACAACAGTGCATCTCTCCCACTCAAATCTGTTCTCCTGGCTATGCCTCAGTTTCCCTGAAAAGAAAAAAATCAACACAACAGAATGAGCAAAGTACTTTATAAAACACTTTGAAGTTTGTTTTATCCTAATTATAATAATGTAATCCTAAATCATATGGCTAGAGTTATGTGATGTAAAGATTTTTCCACGTTTCTGACTTTTTCCCATCCAAAAAGGGTGTGAAGAGGCAAAGCTGTGATTTCTTTCTAGTCGGGATTTCCAGAAAACATTGGGTTTTGGAAGAATCAAAAGAAAACACATTGGCTTTGGACCGGTTTCCTCTTGGAAGGTTTTGTCAACCTCACATTCCCTGCAAGTGAAATTAGGTGTGTTTTTGTAGTATTTTATGTGCAGCCTTTTAGTCTGTCCACAAAACAAAATTCTCATTAACAAGAGCCATTAACAACCCTCTTCCATTAGGCTGGATTTCCTCAGTGGATTATGGTTTCTTTGTTGGTCAAGTGGACACTTTCCTTGGGAGAATTTCACTTTAAAAAATGGAAATTATTTGGTTGGAAGAGTCTTTTGACTTAAACATTCCCAACTGGGTTTGCCATTCAGTGTTGATTTGGGTAGGGAGGGTGGGCATAGCTGAACATTGACAGTTCAACAGACCTGAATAGTTTCCAGAGCTTTCCTGACCACCTCTGGACCACAAATTCTGGGGCAAAAGTGAAACATCCACAGACACAGGAGAAAAGAGGATGCGGCCATCACCATCAGGACCTGAAGACTTCTTCTCCACCTCCTGCAGAAAAACCAGGGTTTCTGTGCAAACTCCATATGTTCAGCCTTAGCATCCCTAGGTATCAAAGCAATTTCCCTTGTCTTGCACAGGAGAAACTATTTTTGATTTTGTTTATTTTTTTTTGTTTAGTGGAGCTCTCCATTCAGACTCACAGGATATTCTGGAAAGCTTTGAGGGTCTCATAGCACATTTCAGCCAAATGCTTTTGTGTTTTCATTCAATGTCTACAAGGGAAAATTAATATGTGTTAGTTCAGTTTTCACTTCTCTATTTCAGGGGCACTCTTTGGAATTGATTTGAGAAGCATATCAGCAAAAACACACCAGAGAAAGTCCCCCCATAATTATTCCCACTATGAACCTGATTAGAATCAATAAATTGATCACCACCTCTGCATCTAAAAATTATCACTTAAGTCATAGCCAGGTTTCTATAAAGAGAGAGTTCTTAGGGGTCTTTTTGGCATTGTGCCCCTAATTACTGTCTGGTGAGAAACCCTGAAAAATCCAGATCTTTTCTTGGAACAATTGAGAGATCTCCTATTATAGTAGTGATCCAACAATAAAACAAATCAAAACCAAAAAGAATTGGTTCCATCTCTGAGGCCTTACAGTGAAACATTTGCTAAAGTTTTATTAGTTCTGGCATAATGCAAAGTATTTTGAATTTAAATAAAATAAAAGTATGGTAGTTACAGCAACAGGCTGTATTTTTGCTGTTTGGATGAAACGTTTCAGTCTTGCTGGGAATGAGCAGATTGCTTTTCCCAGCTCCTCAGGAAGCCAGTGCCAGTCTCGTAAACTCTTTCAGATTTTCTCAAAGTACAACTGAGGCCAGAGCCACTTTTTTTTTTCACTAAGCAGTTACATTGCAGACTTCTCCCAACTAATGGATATTCCTTTGGCTCAGGAGTTCAGGCCCTGAGAGTATTTTACCTGAATTCTCCCTGTCTTTGTGACTAAATCTGCAGGGGAGATTTGAATCCCTCCTTTCAGCATTAACAGGGCCCTCAACCTTCCATGGGGTCACGCTTGAGGACTTCCATGAGAAGGACCAGGGAGCTCTTCTGTGGGAACTCCTTGTACTTCATTCTCATGGAGTCATTTAAAAGGATGAGAAAGTTAGTGTAATGCTTTCCTCTTTATTTGTGGTGCCTCAAATTATTTTTTATGAAGTTATTTGTACACATTTCAGTGTTTCCTGTTTGGAGCAGACGTGGTGGCTGAAATACCATGAGAAAAACTTCTCATCCTGATGGCAATTTGGATCTGGCTAAAAGCAGGAGAATGTGTTTAAAATCCTCACAAGAACTCTTGCTTTTTTTATCCAATGTCTCCCATGATTTATGACAAGAGATGTGTTCTGACTGATGAACGAGATATTTTCTGATTTTGAGACCACACAAATATTGAAAGTTTGGCTCTTAACAGCACTTTGAGGTTTGTAGTTTCACTAGATCATATCGAACTTGTAGAATGTCAGAGTGAGATTAGGTGACTCTTGTACCAGGCAGATTTTAGGCTGGTCTAATCTGAAAGTAAATTTTGTTTTCTTTTGTAAAAATGGTATATTTCTCAGCTGTGTCCCACTAACTTATTTACAATTTTCTTTCTATATACTACAGAGACTGTCAAAAATCTTATCTTTATCAATATTTTCTTTTGTCACAGACCTGAACTAGGTTGTTTTTTTTTTTGTTGTTGTTGGCTCAGGGCAAATGAAAGAATGAAGCATCAACAGATGCACCACCAAACAACCCAGTTCTGTCTGACTTGGTCCTTGGCATCTGTGTGCTATTTCTGTCAAAACCAATCAAACTGAGTGTTAATTTTTGAAGTAAAACCCCTGTGATTATTTCACTTGTGATGTAAGCCAGATCTAACCTCAAGACTGTCAAAGGCCAGAAGTCAATGACCCGATTTTTCATGCCATGCAGCCCTTTATCAGTAGCCAGTGCTTTTCCCAGTACTCATTCCCACTCATATAGATTATACATTCTTTGTGAAATTTGTTATAGATGCCAAATACAGTATTTATATAAAATTCAGCCCAGTTGCAACTTTGAGAAGCTTTGCCTACAGCACACTGTGGTAAATAGATCCCAGAGTGCATGTCAAGTATGAAACCTCATCCAGACAGGAATCTCACTTTGCACAGGGAAATACTTAGAGCAATCACAACTGAATGCCAAGGGCCCCCAGTGAAAAGCTTCAGTGAGAAATTTGTGTTTGGTTATTGCAATTATGGATCTTTCTGTAATTGCTCACTCACTTGGAGTATAAAATGGAGTGATCTTGGTATTTTAGGACCTTCCTACTCTGATTATACTGTAGATTCCAGTGGGACAAGACTTTGACCTGGATTTCTGCCTTCACCTGAGCTGACTTTGGGTTTTGATAGTTCACCAGTGTTGGTGTTCTTGGATTTTTTAACTTTTTTTTTTTTTTGGTCCTGAGGCCAGGAATGCAAAACCTTAGCAGCACAAATTTAGCTTGTGCTTTTGCAAAACTAGTGAATAGTAACCCAGGTCAAGGAGAGAATTTCAGCAAACTGGAAAAGTGCCATGTTTAATAAAAAAAAAAGAGGAGGGAAAAGGGCAGAGTGGCTTCATGCATCGATAATATCTCTCTGGCTTTCTTTTGATCAGCAGGAGCACTGTGTAATGAGGCAGGGGAATGTCTTCTTTCTGGGAATGCAGTTATTCAGAGTTGGTGACAGCATGAAAACTCTGCGTATTTGGTCTCCCAACTCCACAACCTATTCTGCTTTTTGCAGACTTCATCTTCCCCATGCAAAGACTGATTTTGGGGGAATCTTTATTTTTAGGACAGCATGGGGTTCACAGGCATCTCTGAACCCTATCTTGAGTGGAAAAGGTGTAGAGAAGAGGAACTGAGACACAAACAAAAATAGACAAGTACATAATTATAGTAAATAAAACAAGAAAGCTGAAGAATATTAACTGAACTATAAAACAATTGTTGGCTGAATTTAAGTTGGCTAAAGAATGGCAAGCCAACAGAATTTCATACTGAAATTCCTTCTAAGGTGCAGGTCCATTGAAAGCACTGAAAGAACTCTGGTACATTATTAATGCATAAACTAGTCTGCAGAATGAGATGGAAAAGTAAGACTAGGAAATAACTAATTTTTCCATGTTTTTCTTCCTTGCCCAGCCCTATTTTCTGACAAAATTTATTAAAGCGGTGCCTTTTGACAGATTAAACTGCAGTAATTACCCAGACATTGTCAGTCTCTTACATACCTTCCTTTTGTTGCTATTGCATATTCAAAATCCATAGAAATTGAGGGTGTTTTCTACAGCTGGCCTGCATACAGAGCCTACAGTATGTCAAAAGTTAAAAGCAGTCAGGCTGTGAGGCTATTGATGGTTTCTGGTCTCTGAACACAATTCCAAATGCACAAACCTATATTTATAACTCTACATTCCTTTTGTTTTCTTTTTTTTCCTTTAAAACCATAACCTTCATAAAAAAGCTGTGGTATATATTCCAGCAACCAGGTCTGAAAAAGAAAAAAAAAAATTATATCAGCAGTGAGACAATAATCCTGCTGTCAAATGTGCAAATATTTGCTAATAAGTGTTGCCATCCTGCAGGCCTGGAGGAGTGCTCCATCTCATTCTTCTGGCTTGGTTTTTGACAGAGGCCTTCCCTTGAATATGTCCTCCACCCTCACTGGTCCTGGATTCCTCCCATCCCACTGGGCTTGGTCCTGCTGCTGGTCTTTGTCCTGGGAGTTCAGCTGGGGTTCCAGGGAAGAATGTGAAAGACATGTGGGCTCCCACATTTGCTTTTCCTGGTGTGGTGCTCTCTGTGTTATCATAACCAAATAAATGTGGTGGATGCTCAGGACACCTGCAAGCCCTCAGTGTTCCCCAGGAGAAGGCAGGAGACCACCAGGAACTGCCTTGCCTGGACCTAAAGGGAACATCTATGAAATTAATTGGTGCTTTCAAATAAAAGGCATTTAATGTAAAACTGATAAATCCATTAAATGCGTATTACAGCTGCCTTGGCTTTATTCAGGGAAGAGATTTATCCTTGGAAGAGTTTGCTATTGCCTGTGCAGTTATCAGTGAATAATGATCTTGTGGTTTCATGCCTGAATTCCAGGTAGATAATAAAAACAAAACAAAACAAAAAGATTAATGCAGTTTATTTATTTATGGTCCCTTTCTATGAGTGTGACTCCCTGCAGGGCTGCAGACATGCAAGTAAGAGCAGAGAAATTGGTCTGATGCTCTAACTCCTGTGTGGCTGGGTGGGTTTGCAAAGGTGTTGTTGTGTTGCTGTAAATGCCCAAAATTGTGTGCACAGACCAAATCCATCAGTCTGACCTTAAAGCACACACTGGCCACAGTCTCCCCAAAAGTGCACTAAAATCCAGTCTCCAGCTGAAACTCCCCAATGTCCCATGACTCCCCTCAATGCTTTGTTTTTCAGTTTGGGTCCCAAGTGCTCATCTCCACAAAAAAGTATGCCCCGCCCATGTGTGTAAACCCTCAAAAATGCTCTGATTTTATCCACAAGTCAGGGGAGCAGCTGGGAGACATTGTGGTTTTCTTACTTTTTTTTTCCTCCCTCTTTTTTTTTTCCTTTGTTTGCTGCCCCATCTCTGACTTGGAGGGTCAAATCCATGGCAAGTTCATTTCTGGGCCAACTCTGCCAAATTATATGATGTGAATTAATGTCTACTAGAGCTTAGAACAGCAAACTCTGATTTAAGCTCTTAGGTTGAACTTGTCTACAATTGTTGAGGTGAAAGGCCAGTTCATACCCATTAATTAACCTAATCCATCTCAATCTACTTTATTTTATACCTTTTAGGGTTTGTGACTCTAAGAAATATATTTAGATAAAGCAATGCTGTTAAAACCCTGGAACATTGCTAAAGACACTCACCACCAACCATTGGTTTATATTAGAGATCACTCCAAGCATTTTTTAAATGCTGGGAATTAAATTTAATCACATATTTGTTAGTTAGTCCCAACACATGGAGCAGTTTCCTATCCAATTGGTTCAAATAAGCAGTCCATTAATGTCAGGGTTATTTTTGATTCTGACTTTTAGTCCATTTGTGGTAATTTCATTAATAGGCAAGCATTACTGTTGGACTCCCCCTGATTTTTCCTTCCACCTCCTCCTTCATTGTGGTTTTAGTGCTAAAACACATGAAAATGAAGGAGTGCAATTACCTTGTGAAATCTGAACCTAAACACAACCCCTAAGTACAGCTTTTAGGGACTCTTGTGTACATAGCAGCAGGCAGAGAATATTCAGAAAGATTAGCAGGTTCAAGCTTTATCTAAAAGCATATGGGAATTTCTTAAGAGGATCTAATCTAAAAATAGGATTAAGACATATTACCAGATGTCTATCCCCTAAATATTCATTTTTAAACTGAAGATATTTAATGACTGAGTAATATTTAATAAGTTATTAGTTGACCGTAGAGGCTTCTGAAATTGAAATTCCTTGGAAATGTCTATCACGATAATAATTAATAAGGATTTTAAAAGAGCATCTTCATTGCAATGGTTTTCTGCCACATTACAGAAACCCATTTTTAAAAAGTATGGGCTGATTTAGATTTGGGTTGGGTTCTTTTTTGGTTTGGGTTTTTTTTTTTAATAGTATATAGAGAACAGAAAATCCTTTATGCTGTAGCATTGAAATTCCTAAGGTAAAAATGAGCAGAAAGCAGACACAAATTGTTTGAGATAAAGATCTATGTATTTACCCATTTTTATCTGAATGCTTTTATTCTGGAAAACAGGTCCAGAGCGACAGGCAGGAGGCACTTAGTGTGGTTTGTGTGGCTGTGCCTTGCATGTGGCCCCTGTGTTGTAGGATGCAGTCAGACAGCTCATTTAAAGGACAGCAGGTCTTATTGATCTCAGCATCCACAAAAACCTGGAGCACATCTTAAAAAAAGCATTTCTCAGAGATTTAAGTTTTCTACCGTCAGACGAGAAAAGCTGAAATACTGCTGTTGCAGAATTTTCAGTACAGTCAGAAATGTGGGAACATGCAAATAAGCCCCGGTCCACTTTCATATTTGGATTTCTAGCTCAAATTTTCTAATATTTATCCATGCTTGAATCTCAGGCTGGGTTTATTTTCTGGTAAATGTGGTAAATCCAAAGGCTGTGATCAGACAGAGGTTACTTGCTCAGATTCATGAGGTAAGCTAAAGTCAAAGTTCTACAGAGAAATCTCATCTTTTCCCCTCCTGTGGCCATGATTTTGTAAGTCAGGAATATAATTGAAGTACATTTCTTGTGATATTTGGGCACATGTTTCACAGAAGAGAGGAAGGATTTTTGCTCTTTATCTCTCTCCACTGTTAAAATTTTTAAAATTGTGGACTACTATAATTAAAAAAAAAAAAATTAAACTACTTTTATAAGACTTAGACTTTTCTCCTGAAATGGAAGGCAATAGGTACAATCCATAAATTGTGGTTGCTGCAGTTCCCTCACCTGGACAAATCTGATGTCCTTTAACAGAAAAGAAAACTGCTGTCACACAGACAGTGCAGAGTATCCTGCTGGAGTGACAGAGGAAAAAAATCTTGGATTTGTGGAAAACCATGAAGCTCTTAGTCATTTCCAGGGTTTCATCCACTGCTGTAGCCAAGGAACAGCTCGGGAAGATGGGAGGAGGGAATGGTGTTGGAAGCTGGAGGAGCTGTAGTAGCCTTGCGGTACCACTTGGGAATTGTGCTCCCTTGTCCCTCGCTGCCAGTCCCACTGGAGGCTGGAACATAAAACCCTGGGCACAGCTGTGCCTAAGGGGGAAATTCCACTGCCCTGTTTTACAGTTGTTGTTTTGAGTCACTGGTAAAGTCAAGCACCAGGGAATAGTTTGTTTGAAGTGTGTGTGTGCTCCGTTCTGAGCAGGATGGGAATTATGGGTTCCTGCGTCAATCAGACAATCACAGTGGAGAATAACTGGCAAGTGTGGTGTTGATGTTTTGGCTGAGTGATGAAGAGGATCATTTCTTCTTCCTCTTCATGTACCTAAAATTTTGGCTCCTAGCAAGCTCGGGAATCCAATGCACATCCAGGATTTTATTGTGCTTTATTGTGTTCTATTTTATTTTTTGTCCAGCCAGAATAATTAGTTATAGGAAAGAAAATATAGTGAAGCAAACATTCCTGGAGAGATCTTTCCATTATTTTTACTTTTTTTCCCTTCATCGCTTGCCATGGGCTCTGCACTTGGCTTCTCAATCAGGAAGAGAAAATAAAAGATAAAGGGACAAAATAACTTTCATAAGGAAGAGGTAGCAGCTCATGGTTGAAATATTTTTTGCTCTCACTAGTGAGAGGTAAAAGACATTAGCCCAGGGCTGGACTGTAGTCTGTGGGTCTCAGGGCCCTAATATTCAGCAATAATATCTCTCAAACAGCTAATAACAAAAATGAAGACTAGTACAGGAATTAGCTTGCTAGTCTGACCTTGATAAATGTGAAATCAGATAATTTTTCTTGTTCTTTATAAAATCATACAATGGTTTGTTTTGTAAGGGACCTTAAGGATCATCTTGTTCCAACCCCTTTGCCATGGACAGGGACACCTTCCACCAGGCCTGATTACCCCTAGCCCCATCCAGCTTTTTTGGTTCTTTTTTATATATTGCACCAAAAAAAATTTACTGTTTGAGACCAGAATCACAAAGATATTTATGAACCCAGACATACACTGAAAATACAAATCGGACATTTTTCTTAGGGATAGAGTGCGAGTGCCTGATTTTCAGTCTGGACTCGGCCTCCAGTCTCTTGTTGCTTGTCTGAGTTCAAATAGCCCTTTTCCATACCACAGCAGTTTAAAGTTTAAAACTAAAGTTTTAAAGAAATATAAATTAAAGATCACACAAGTATTAGAGTAAAAGAGACAGAAGTTCAGCATTTTGGAGTGACGGGTCACACATTGGAAAGACATTCTCCTGTGACCCAAAACTTCATACCTATGTATATTTATGAAATATGTAGCAGATTATTTATCTATGGTACCCTTGTCAAGGAGTTGCAATTTGGATATTTGAATAGTGTTTCAACTTTTACAGTCACCTGGAGAGGCAGAGAAGTTGGGTGAAGTGCATAAGGCATTTCACACAACAGAGTGGCAGTGGCAATGACCACACACCCTGCAGAAGTTTTGGAAGGAAAATGATAGGATAAAATCCTTCCACTCATTGGAAACCTAGAATAATTGAGTTTTCTGTGGGGGGAACTTTCTGAGGTAGGGAATTGCTCTTAGACCTCACAGCAAATTTCCAAAATCACATCCTTGGATGTTTGCACGCTTCCACTGGAGCATGAGAAGATTATCTGCTGTGTAGACGATTACACCTGCAGTCTTATCAGCCAAAATACTTTCTACCCCTTCCAAAATACCTTTCAGTGGTCTGAAGGGTATTTTGGCAGCCACTCCACTCCCAGTACCCACAGCTTTGTGACACTGGTGGGGCCACCAGCAGCCCTGCAGCTCTTGATTTCTAATGAGTTCCTCTTTTCTGGACATGGGACAGATGGCAGGGAGTGGGAAGGATCACAGCACACAAACAAACCCCCTCCTGCAAGGGTAGCATGTCTGGCTGTGTGCACACCCTGTGTGTACACTCAGGGTGACTCTGATCAAAGCCACCACATCTTGGCCTGTACCTTCAAGCTGACATAATTTTGTCATGGCTAAGATGATGTTCTGGTATGAGAAATAAAAATATAGAATAAAGCAGCTTTTTTTTTTTTTTTTTCTCACCCCAAATTCCATACAATTTTGCCTTATGCATTCTTTATTCTGGCCCTCTTCTTTCCATCAGTTGCCAGACTAAAGTTTTGTACTGGGCCATTAAATAAAAAGTGAAAACAAAACTTTTATTGACATGAACACTTTTAAAAATTTCTTTCTCTTTGCCATTGGGGCCTCAGCTAAAGTGACCTGAGGCTAAATAGGCTCTCAAAGAAAGCTTTCTTGCCAAAGAAATGTCATTGCTGTTAAACAGTACTAATGAATGCATAGATTTAGAACCTTATTTACATTGAAATTTGTTTAGTAAGCCAAGTTAGGTCTGAAAATTGGGACAAACTGTTTCCTCAATAATTTAATAACTCCAAAGACCTCGTCCATTTGAAAAGGGCTGAGCCTCAACATCCACTTACAAATGCAATGTCACGTTTCCCAAAATTGAATAAAATGCTAATAATACAGCAGATCTCCAGATCAGCAAGTAAAGTGGCTTTTAGCTCTGAGTTCAGCTGGAGACAGAGTGAATAACAACAGTCAGCTTACTCTGTCCTAAGCAAAATGGTTTTATTACATCAATTGCCTGTGTTTCAAGTGTTTTGAAGGGTTCACATTTATTTTCATAACCTCGCTGAATTTGGCACCCTTGCCAGTAGTGCTGGAAATTTCATATCGGGAGCTTTTCATTAAAATAGGCCAATTAACTCACTCAGGTCACATTCCCTATATGAACTGCTTTTAATAGTCAGCCTTACCACCCATTTTGTGGCAAACAAAAATCTACAATAAAAACCAAATTCATTAATTCATTTTGGTGAGTCCTTCCCAGAGGAAAGTATGTATCAGCTGGTTAACCAAAAAAAGGGACACTTGGACAAATAAATAAAATATATGTCCATCACACTCCTCCCTGAAAATTGAAGTGTTTGCTTCGTGGAAACCATAACACTTGTTTCTGTCTTATGGATCAGTATTTCTGCAAAATTTGCTTTTGGTCCTTTGTGCCAGGTAGCCTTGGTGCAGAGGCTGGGATCTTTGTCCTGATGGAAACCCTGCTGCAGCATGGGAAGGGTGGAAGGTAATTTACAGCCTGGCTCTGGGCTCCACAGTAATGCTCTGCTTTGCTATGAGAGACAGAACTCTGTTTTCTAGAATAAAGGCAACAGTTGCCATTTAATACATATGTTTAAAACACTGATTTGATATTTTATTCTTGAATGCAAGTTAAATGCTCAATACATTATGAAAGATGTGAAAGTACTTATGAACACCCTATATTCCATTATAAAAAAGCAGGTAGAAGAAACCTCACCACAGAGACAAATGCCACAGAGGTAAGACTTTGATGTCAGAACTTGAACAGTCAGCCATTACTTCAGGGCTTCTGCTTTTTACACTAGACTGCAGTTATTATACTGAATTCCAGTCCCAAAATTTGTTCACAGTTTCCCACTGGTATCATTTTAAATAGTGTTTTAAATGGAAATAAACAAATGCAATCAGGCCATTATGACTCTTGTCCTGAAACTGGGGTAAAAAGCAAACAAGAGAGACACCAGTAATGTCTAAATATTTTAAATATGTCTGAGAAATGATGTGCTGTTCCCACACAGCAAACAATTTGTGGAACATGGCAGATCTCAGTCAAACTAAGAGCTCCCAAACAAATGTACCTTTCTTCACTACAAACTGTTAGGAAATACATTTTTGAAGCTGAGCCTCTATCAGAATATGATATTACATGACACTGTAACCTTTTTCCCTCCAGAAAACCACCCTTTATGAATAAAACATAGGTGACCTTTAAAAACTTAGCAGTTGTACTAGGTGATTGCATATTAACAAGCTTTTTGAGGAACTAGGACAGGCACTGTACGTTTCAGTTAAGGACAGATAATAGAACTATTCAAATAATTTATTATTTTATACAATATAGGGAAATGTAAGAAAACTACCTCAACAAGAGTCTACTTAAATTTTTGTACGTGTAATTTTATGTGGCTTGCTCCATTCATCTAAATTATACAGTCACTGCTAAATGAAAGACTTCCTTTTAAAGGACAACTCTGATTCTCCTTTGCTTGAAGTTTATGAACAGCTTTGGTTTGAGGCCACTTGATTGGACAAGTTGTGGTGACTACAAGGCATTTTTCATAGGTGATCAAAGGTATCTGAGGCCTTCTGTCCTTCCTTTGCCAGGATGAAAGGTTTGGAGACAAAGACTGAGCTGATTTAAATCAGCAGAAATGGGGAGACATCACGGCACATACAGCAATGTATGAGGGTAAAGAGGACTCAGTCCTTTGGCTGACTTTCTCCAGGAAAGGCTCTTGACTTTCTTTGATCATCTTTATTAAAGCCAAATGAAGAAAAGAGAGAGTAGGTTGACACTAAAGAGAACATTTCTACCAGAGGGATAACTCTGGAAATTCATAACATTTATAAGTTTGAATAATTACACTAAATCTCATCTTCTTCCTTCCTTCATTCTCTCCCTAGCTCTAAAGTCTAGTTATAGGAAGGAGAAATTTAGGGTGATATTCTGATGTCCTCCAGCTCTTGAATGGTCCATCATGTTGGCATCTCTCCTTACACATTCAGTACATGGAGATCTGACAAATGAGAAGAAATAAATTGCTCAGCACTTTTTCTTTTTTTCTTTTTCCCTACCCCAAAAACAATCCTTTGCCATGTGAGCAGGATTCTGTCTTTTATTGAAAAACCTAGTAGTCATAAACCTTATGCCATGAAAGCAGTCAATTCCCAGCTTAGTAAAGATGAAATAGTAGTAGTTACAAAGCAGATTACCCATTACAGAAGTCCAAATGATTATTTTAAAACCTGATACTCATTGCATCTGACTGTATCATCTGGAATCCTGGAAGGCTGATAAATCATGCCCTGCTTCTTGTTTTTTATGCACTATGTCAGGTATAATTGCCTGAAGGTGACTAGATTTTACTTCAACCTTTTGCCACCTAAGCAGCTGCCTTCGAGTATTAGAGCTATATCCAGGCAGAGAAGAGAAGAGAAAAAAAAAATCACCAATTTTCATCATTTTATCTTTTTTTATGTCCTTAGGCTGGCTGAAAAGTTTCCAAGTGGGAGTTTTGGGGGTGCTGGGTGTATTATCTTTCCCTTGTGCAGGCAGGGCACATGGTGCTTTATCCTTGAGCCAGTGGGAGAGAAAGGGAAAAATGTTCCACCAGACCAACCTGATTGGTTTTTCTCCAATGTGTCATTACTGTGTTTCAGAGCATCTGTGTTGCTGCTGTATGAACTGGATAGGAACACAAAGTAATCAATTTCAGTTGAGAGCACTAATTTATCACCTTGCCATCTTTTATGCAAGGTAGAGGATCTCTCTCTCTCTCTCTGTGTTTCTCTTCTACTTTCTAAATGCAAAATCAGGACAATAGACACCTCCCCCCCTTTTCCTCCCTCTCTTCCCTCTCCCTATTTGTTTATAAGCCCTTGTAATTAAAATAAATGCTCTGAGAAGCAGAAATGTACATTATCATGCTCCATCATTGCCTGTAAAAGGGCAAGAGTCATGCTCGTTCTTGGTGGAAAGTATACAGTAAAACTCCAAATTTTAGCCTCTTCTGCATTGCTAAGAACCTCCTCTTAATGCACAGCTATCCACCAAACCATAGCAGATATAGAAATCAAATATCCTTTAATTCTCTCCTATGAAAATGGAAAAAAAAGCCCTGCTTTGTTGTCCTAAGCATAAATATTCTCTATCAAAACTAGAAAAAAATGTCAATATGGTGGACCCAGACTTTGGGTGCCGGAAACAGCCTGCACTTTGCCATCTCATATCATGAGAGATCCTGAAAGAAGTCACTAAAGAAGGTCAGAACCTTCCCTAATCATGTTCTTTTGGAGTCAAACATGAGCTTGGAATTTAAAGTCCATTAATTTCTTGGTTTGGTTTTCTTTCGGCATTTCTCCAAAAGCTGAATTTCCCAAATCCCCACTTATTTTAAATACAGATTTCAAATAATATTTCCAACCTTCCCAAGAGTTTTTCTAGCCTTCATTGTAGGGAGGCTGTTTAGTTAAATTCAGGAAAGTTTTGGATCCATAAAGGTAAAATTGATGTACTTTCAGGACTATTAGAGATAAATTTACTCACTATATATGTTTGGGCCAACCTGAACATAGTAAAACATCCTATCCAAAGTACTGGGTATTGTTCTTGCTTTTTTTCACATTGTCTTTAAGTCCTTTTTGCCCGAAACGCTACTAACCAATAAGTTCTGTTTGCATTCACACACTTTTTACTTTCTTTGTTTGCTATTCTTTCAGTCTTTGAACCTTTACTGTTGATGTTAAAGTCTTTCATCATCATTTTCCTTAGAAAAAACACCCTAGTTTATGCACACACATGGATATGTATATATATTTTTGGAACCTGACATTCCTCTGCTGTTTCCAGTATATCTTTCTAGGCCCCAATTTTCTAACCAAAAGCACATTACAGATCTGATTCTTTCCACAGCCTAGCAGCACATCAATAAACTAAAGATTATTGTGCTTTGTCAGGTTTTATTTTGTAACATTATGGGAAATTCTCTGCTGCTTTGGATGAGTGCATAAACTCTTATTGCCTGACAATTAACAGAGCTAGTAATAGAAAATGCAATGTAATTTACCTTAGTACAAGGGATTTTGGTTAACAAAAATTAAACTATTGAACTCTCCTCTCGTAAGGGAAGGACATTCTCTCATTATATGTGCAATTTTTTTTTTAGGCGGTTAAATAAATAAAAAGCCCTGTACACAACAGCAACTGGGTGCTGGGCCTTGGGTGGATTTATTATGAAGTCTATGTGGAATTCTTCTAATGTGCTTGCTTTGGAACTAAACAACATGATCCCTTTGCAAAATAAGCATGCTGTAGCCTTTTCTGGGATACAGAGAGAGTTCACCAAATAAATAATGTTGAAGGGGGAGTTCCTTTATGTGCTCTGTAATTCCACTGTGCTGAAGATGACTTCTTACCTCTGTTGCTGAATTAGGAAGGTCAGAATTCAATTCTCTCCCTCAGCTACTACTTACCATAAATGTCGAGGGGCCACCACATTACTCTGAGGACCAGTCAATCTTTTCAGTTTGACCTCCAAAGAGGTGGCTTGTGTATTTTTGATCTCCCTGGCTTAGGAAGGTCATGTTTCTTTTCCCTTTTTTCATTCTCTTTTCCATTTCCTTCTCCTTTTAATTTTTTTTTTCTATTTAGGCAAAGAAAGTAAGCTAAACCTTAGTACAAATTAATTTAAGGTTAATATTTTCCCCACCAACTGGAAATTTTAATCTGTTTGAAAGGAAACAGCACATAAATGAAACCCTGAGAGAAACAGTGCTGAGGAATTGGGGTGAGGAGCTGGCATTGGGGTTCAAAGCACAGCCTGAAATTCAATGGTGCCTGATGTGAACCTGAACATATCCATGCAGAATTTGCTTTGTGTAGACTGCACAAATAAGTTTTACAGTCACTTTCCTCAGCATACCTAAAGAAAAACCTCAGTAAGAAAATATTCCTTGGGACTGCAAGTTTTACCTCTGTCACTTGAATAAAACTAATTTTTTTATATTATAAAAGACCCACTATGATCCATTGCTAATTTCAGGCCAAAGAAATGATCTAATAAAATGTAAGGCCATAATGATGAATTCTTTATAACCTCCTCATTTTGCATAGTTTCTTTATAGTGAGACTTATATCTGATTTTTAAATGAGTGAGAGGGAAAAGTTAGTGTTTGTCTGTGCCTACCTCTTTGTTTATCCATCCCTTAAAGCTTCCAATTGCTCACATCCGATGTTCTTCACTGGCACCAAATCAAAATTTTGGTGAGGGTGAGGTTTGCTCTTTAAAAAGTTGGACAAATTTACTTAGTTTCGATGTTGCATTTCTATTTCCTGTGATGTCTCTGTGGGTTCTATGTTTTCAATTTTGGAGGCCATTTAGATAATCCCAGCCTAAGGTAGGAGTATTTTCCTTTCCTGTAACCATAAGAGTGCACATGAGTGAGAGAGTTAGAACAGCTTCAGCGAGGGCACAGTCCAGTTGAGCATGGCTTTTTCTGGAGAATTGGGTGTATTTGAACAGTGGGCTTTGTGAGGAAGGCAATAATAGCCTCACATAGACAGATAATGATGGATGTTATGGAATTGAGAATTGGGGTTTAAAATTGTGCCCTCTTGCCCTCAAACCTCCTTACACACACAAGCAAAACAAAGCAGAGTTTGAGATGGAAGAATTAGACTGGATTGGTTGAAAAGCTTCCCTTTTACTGGAGGGGGTAAGCCTGTATCAGAGAGTGTTGAAATCACCTACTTGACCCTTGTCTAACCCTCAATCCAGAACGTACAAAGTGGGACAGAGCTAATCCCAGCAAGTAGGTTTAAGCAAACACACTAACAATTTACCACCACTCAGAGAATGTCACTTTCTGAACTTTCAGCTCACATGATTTTGGAAGTAAGAGCCATTTAAAGCAGGGATGCATTACAGGGAGAATATGAAGGTCCACTTCAAACCCAGGGAAAGCTCCTGGCTCTTCACCACGGCTGAGGAAGACACCTCTTGTCATTACTGGTGTGCATGGAGGAACATGCTCAATGTGTGACTTCCAGAGTACAATTTAGTGCCTCTGCAGCAGCTTTTCCCATTCTTGTAATTTCCCTGAAAGCTCTCAGGTCTCCCATCCACCCTCGTGCCGTGACACTCAGCATCCTCAATAATACAAATAAAAGCAATTACAGAAAATATGAGTGTGGGGAGTTATTGATATTTATGAATATCAATAACTTTTCCTTTATAAAACTGCTAATGAGGCGGTATTTCAGGCTGGAAACCTCTAGACTCTTCCTATATCACCTCAAAGGACAAAAGACTGGGAAAAAGGAAAGGTGAAAATTCTTCAGATTTATCCTGCCAGTTGGAAAAGTTTACTTAGTTTTGCCAAGGGCAGGCTGTGCTGATATTGGCCAGGTTGATCTGTCCCTTACCGCCCAGTTAGGTCTGAAAATTTAAATTCTTTTATCAGGAAAGGTACAGTGGAAATAAAACAACAAAGTACAATTCAAACTGGTCAGAGCCACAGGATCATACTCATTATGGAATGGACTCTAACCCTCAAATAATACTTCTACACATCACACAGGGTCAAATAATGCTAATTTTTTTTGAATGGATTTTTTTGGTAATTTCAGTAGAACAATCTGTGAGATTATCTTTCTCACTCCTGAATAGAAAATTTGTGTGGTTTTGAACATAGAATGTAACTTTGTGGCTATACTCAACAACTGAGCTTTGTAGGTCCCAACACCAAAGTCCTCTCAACTTTTAGGGGAGTTTGGATCTGATACCATACCAGGACATTATGGCTTAGATTAAGTTTTGATGTTCCTTATTTCCAATAAGATACTATGATGACAGAAGTTCAGAAAAATGTGGACAGACACTGAACACAAAGAAATTATAATGTCAGGGTTGTTTGAGGGGTTTTAATGTCTTATGAAGCATATATCATATTCCTTATTTTTCCTTGAGGTTTCTGACTTAATTTGCCCTACAAAAATTAAGTAGTATGTTGTTAAAACATTAATCAAGAACAGAAACAATTCTGATTAGAGAAATAAAATACATTAAAATGAGAAAGAAGTGAAAAACTACCAAGTGCTACCATAAATTACTGACAAAACCCAAATTTTAGTTATGTAATTCTTCGTTTGCCTGTTTTTTAATCTTTTTTTCTATTTGTTCCAGCATGAGTATCTTATTTTAAAGATAGATCTAGCCTGAAGCAGGAAAATACCACCAGCCTGCAGCAGGAAAAAGGAGACAGTGAATGTTTCCCACTGAAATATACAGTGAGCTCATTAAAAATACAGTCAATTTTTTAATAGAAAAATCATTTTAAGTTTGCTTATATGGTGCAAATAAATCCAAAGGCCTGAATTATTGAGTGTTATTAAGCCTAATGCCTTGAAACCTTCACTACTGTTCCCTCTGCACTTCCAAATGAAGAGCTTAGTGCCCACAGTCCCCAGAAATATTTTCTTTTTCAAATGTGTGTGCCAACAGGACCCTTCCTGAATCCCTCATTCTCTTCTTGGTCCTTTCCTGACCTTTCCCAGGTATTGAAGCCAAATTCCCAGTTTTTGGAGATGAGGTCAGATTAGGAAGATCATCATAGGGAAAATGGGGGGAATAAAATCAGCCCTGTAAAAGAATGAGCAGGGTATGGAAAGCCCAAGAGTTTGGATCTCCTCTTATCTGACTTCTCCCACTCTGCTTCAAGCTGAATCTGCTGTCTTATCTGTTTCTCATATTTGGTATGTGATTTTGTTGGCACTGACAGGGATTCTTTTCTCCTCTCATTCTGGAAGACATGCCAAAGAATGCAATGAAGGCTCGTATGACAATCTTTTAATGGTATATGCGAAAACACGAGGAATTTAAAAGGAAGAAGGAACATACTTGCAATTAAAATCACATGCTCCATCCTGTAAATAGACTTCCACTGAAAGAGTCACATCTCAGGCACATGCTGCAACATTCCTGCACATGGCTCTAACTGTCATGGAACTACTTGCTGGTAAAATATTTACATTTCCTCAGGCTTATGCAGAGGGCACCTTCTCCTGAAGCAGTGGCAGGGGAGGGAACTCACTGGACATTAATTCCTCTCTATCACTTCAGTTCTCTATAGTAAATGTATCCCAAAACAGCCCTGACATGTTTTTCAGCTGCCAGATTAGCTCAGTAGCTTCATGTTTTCTGAATTTGTGATGCAGCCTCTCATGCTCACACTTGCACTGAGATCTGCCCACATGCACCGTTACACTCCTTCATTTCCTTTCCCATTCCTGCTGGTTCTGGATCAAATCTGGAGCTGAGGGCTGGCCCTGGCACACATACACAGTTTGTTTTTTTTTCAGTACAGCTCATTTTAGCTGAAGGAAAAAGCTGAAGACATTGCAATCAGGTACTTACAAGCAGCACCAGTCCTATAGTCTTGCACAGCCCCAAACTTTCCACCCTTTATGTTCCAGGAATAACAAAATGCCATTCTGCTGATGTTTTTTTGGTTTGCAATTTGTATTTATTTCCTTAAAAATGTGAGTTCCTTCTTCATGTAGCTCTGACAGGCATTTGTCACTCCTCCAGACAGCACAGAAAGGATGAGTATGTTCCTGAAAGGCTGGATGAACATGTGGAGTTGCATGTCTAGGACTTACAGTGACTAAACCACTTTGCAAAATTGGGTTTGTTTTAACCATAGCTTCACTGGGTTTTGCTGGCATAAGGACTTCTCCAAGACTTAATGCTGAAGAAATGCTAAATTCTCTGGAAAATTCAAGCAATTGCATGTAAGGTTGCCATAACTGTGTTGAGTTTGTAAAGACATCTGTTGCCAAACCATAGAATGGTTTGTGGTTGTCCCTAAACAGGAAATATTTTGAAGTTTTACCATGTCAGTGTAAAAGAATAAGGTTAAAAATTATATTTTCTCACTCATTTTATAAAGTATAGCATGTTAGCTGAGGTAAGGTTCATTAGGATTAAAGACATTACTGTCACATGTTGTAGAGAGCATCAGAAATAACACCTCATACATCTTTCTTCACAATTAACTTTTTTGTCTTCTGTGTCTTAGACACTGCCAAAATTTTCAGCTCTCTGTCCATGGAGATCTTTATCAATTGGAAAAGAGCACCAGTCTTGAAGAGATAATGTTAAGCACATTTCCACAAGAAAGTATTGCTTTAACAAGGGTGGAAAACGCTCTCCTTAGAAGAGCAATTATTATTAAAGATTCATTATCAAAAGAGTAGTTACCTAAAGCAGAAAAGTATGAACAGTACCACTGATTCATTCCCCTGACAGAGGGTGACAGCAATCCCAAGATGAATATATTCCAAGGACTAGTACAAATTTGGTGTGTCTGTCTCTGGGTGTAATATGGCTATTGCTGTGTGACCAGATTGAGCACATCTTTAACGGATGCCAACAGGCAGATACCTTTAACAATGATAAGTGCTTTACACTGCACGAGGACCTGCTCGTATATTTTGAAGCACTGGCTGAATTTTCTCTTTGGTTTTTCAATTCCAGGTCATCTTCTCAAAAGGATTAACTTCTTCATCAGCATCTTAGAACTCAAAGTGAGCCTTCACCTTCACACCAGAGGCTCGTGTGCTTTCAAACCATTTGAGATTCCACTTGTGCTCATCTGTAGGCACATGTGGTATGAACTGGGATCTGCCTGTGTCTTTATCATGGATCATTTACATTCCTGTGCACAGTGTAAAGCACTCAAGCTAGAGATGTCCCACACACTTGTTTTGTGTATGATAAGGATTTATTCACTCCCTGGCTCAGACTTTGGGAAAAGGAATTTTTCATAATTGGTTTACTCCAGAGTAGATCTGGGACGAGCTAGACATTAAGATTTACAGAGTTCTTTGAGATTTTTAATTTAAGATAAAATAGAGATGAGTATCTTTTAGAGAATATATTTGTATGCACACATTAAACTCTATATATAGACTTACATGTGTCCACTTTGAATAATAGATTTGGCTGATTTTAGTAGGAACCAGCAGATTGAATATTTTTTGGTATAATCTTATTAAGTCACAATGCACCTTTTAATGTGAAAATAATAACAAAAAGAAATTCTGCTTTGCCAAGAAAAACAATAAAATGACCGTAACCAACTGAGTTAGCTTTTTCTCATATCAGAGTTGGGCAGGAATGCCAGACCAAATTATAAACTCCTTCCCCAGGCACAAAACTCTCAACAAAATCAATGGGAGTTTGTTTAAATATAGATTTAATTAAATCCAGAGTAGATGGCCAGTTATTGGTCACTTTGGTCGGGACGAAAATCTTAAGGAGACAGTTGAATCTTTCCCATCACTGCCATTATATAAATGTTATTTTTGCTAGGATATCTTCCTTTACCCCCACCCCCCAAGCAGTTCAGAGACAATAAAACACCAGGAATCCCTGAAGAGTGGTAAAATGCTGACATGATTTAAGGAGGAAGACTCTGATAAGAAGATAAAAATCTAATAAACAGAGTCTGGAGGACCTTGGCAAGTCTCAGCTGCTTGCCAGTGTAAGCAAAGCCCCTCCCAAGGAAAACAAAGGGAACCTTAATCTCAAGGACATTCCACTCACAAACCATCTGAAGGAGAAAGTCAAGGCCATGACCTCTGCAGTCTGAAGTTATGAGCATACTGACAAGAAAATATTTGACTTGGTTCAAGAAGCAAAATCAGTCATTGGATTTTTTAATATCTCTTTTTTTTCTTCCATAAGAGACAAAATAATGCAACTCTGTGTTACATGTAAATATGTGCATATAAACACACCTCAGTGTTTAATGGAAAGGATATTCAGGTGTATGAGATGCATGTATATTTTTATTATGCATGGTGCCTTTTTGTCTTTCTTTATGTAACTTTAGGCCACTTAAAGGCTTCTAAAAGATAGCCAGGCTGTAATTAGTTACTAGGAGTCTAAATTGGTTCAGATAAATCAGATGGAAACACAAAATGGCATCTAACAGCCAAAGTTTTCTCAAAGGCTGCAAAGATTCATTAGTCACCATCCACTTTACCCCTAATATTCACTCTCCAGCCCTTCTGTGGATGCTTCATAGGTTTTTAACATTGGAAATTATGACATCAGCAACGTTTGAAAAGCAGGGTCCTCAGAATGCCCCCCAGCTCTTTCCTGAAATTTCTGCCCAGGTTGGGTAGATTGGTAGGGTTTAGGCACTGAAGGTACATAAGGAGATGTGGGATCTTCTCAGCTCCCCTGGCGGTGTGGACTTTGTTAGTGATTGAGTTTTGGAAGACAAACTCAAATTTAAGAAATGCAGGTGACTTCTGCTGAATCCAGCTCTTAAAGCCAGCAGAGCACCATAAAAATTCTTTCCTTTTCTACCTTTGGCTGTTTATTGCTAGGCATCTGTAAACTCTCCTTATCTTGGAGGAAATTCTCCCCTGGTGCAGGGGATTAGGACAATGTGGCGTGTCAATCTCCACTCACTTAAGGGAGGATCTCCAGCTAAATATTTCATACAGATTTTTAATGCCCCATTTGTTTCCAGATGCTGGTAACTTTATTAAGGTTAATTGTAGTGCCCTGAAACATGGCTGTGAAGCACATTATTCACACACATTGCTGCAGCTCACTAATCCTGGGGGTTTCTTTACCAATGCCTAACACTTTGATTTCATCACTGGAAGTTGTAATCTTCTCACACCAGCAGATATGTCTAGAGGTGCAGATCACTGAGACATAGTGCCAGATCTAAGTAACCCTCTACATATTCAGAGAGGATCCAGACTGACCCCAGCTGTTCTTACAGAAGTAATTAATGCAATCCCTGCATAAGAATGAGCATTACTTTTGCCAGTGCTTCACCAGAAGCTGGGAATTTGGATTTTGAGCCGTGGGGGAGGAAGTTGTACAACATAAAGAGAAGCAAGGATGATCTGTTAGAGAGATAAGCCTGACAAGCAGAATTTGGGTTCAGTCTGGAGCTAGGATAGCATCCGTCAGAAGTCTGAACTAATCTGAACTGAACCCTGCCCCTCCAATAACCTGCCTTGTTGTTGTGGCACCTGATGACATTTTCTGCCGTGTTGTGTAATGACTTAAGGGCTGTAATGGGTTGCATGCTGCTAAATGTCATCAAATGCCATGAATCATAAACAATCCTGGCTTCTAAACCAGAGATTAGGGATATTTATGAAGTTTAGTCTCAGTTTGGGTTTTCCAGACTATTGAAGTTCAGAGGGTTCCTTTTAGTCTTCCTTTTTTCCTTTTATTTTTTTCTTTTTATTGCTCAGGCTGCTTCCTGCTGCTGTGATTGACCCTGCTGCTAATATACCCAAACTGCAGAGCTTGATGTTAATCCAAAGAAGTTGAATGCCTGAACTGATTGCCTGCTGACAGCCAGTGTAAAACCCAAAAGCATGACTGCAGATATTGAGATTAGATATTGGAAGATGGAAAAAAATAATTAAAATTTTAAAAAAAGGATGCAACTGTGAAGAAGCATCAGGAAACAACCCCTATTATCCCACTCCTCAAGTGCAATTTCTGGTTTCCAAAACTTTGCAAAGTGACAAACCTTTTATTGATCCTATAAGAATGAAAACAGATACAACACAGAAGCTGTAAAGCACAAAGATAAAAGAGGAATAAAAGGACAAGGCACTTAGTGTTGTTTGTTACAGTCTTAAAAGGAATTAAATGTAGAAAAAAAACAAAAAAGGAAGGAAAAAAGACAAGCAACATAAAAAGTAGTGAGGGGGTGAAAAATCCTGGTTTGGTCATAGGTACACTGATTACATTGCCATCTTCATGCAGGATGGTGCTCCATGAGATAGTTCTCTAGATCCTTGCTTTTGTTTTACTTTATATGAATCTCCTGAAGAAGGGACTGAAGGTTATTTTCATATTCAGTGTGATATTTCTGTTCCCCTATGGCTTTACTGGAGGACCCCAGAGGATCACCCACACACATGTGCACAAAATCTCCAGTGCTCTGGAGTGATCCCTCTGGTCATGCTGGGTCACAGTGTTTGATACTTACACATGTACCCTGCTGATCATTTGGATTTCTTCTCCCCACCCTCATTAACAGTTAAATATTTTCTATTTGACAAAGATCTCATGTTGTCTGCCAGGTCATCTGATGCTGTTCAAGATAAATGTCCATAAGTCTTTTTTGAAAGCTCTTTTGAGCCAAATGGAAGCACTTTGGTGAAACCCCTAAGAAAAAACCCCAACCACCTACCTGCTCTTTAAAAGGCCTGATTCTGCCCCAACCTATTTCTGCAGCTGCAGAATTAACCTTCTTATACATGTGTTACAGCAAGAAGCACTGACACTGAGCAAATGTAAATATTCATTAACAATGACAAATCATTCTGAATGCTGCACACAACATAACCAATAAATGCAGGGGTTCCTGCATAAATAAACAAGCAGATGTGTCTGAAGGTTTAAGGCTTTATTGTGATATTTCCAAAGCACTTAAATAATGGAACTCCTTTAGACACAATTGGAAATTCCGTATTTGGGCAAGCTGCAAGCACCTGAAAGCATCTGCTTGGAACCCAGGGTTAAAAGCAAACAGTTTGTGTTTATGTGCTACTCTACTGCTGAGCCAAGCTCTTAGAAGTGTAGGCAACCATCCATCCCTCTTCAACTCTCCCTCCCCTGCACTCCCTTAACTTGTAGTAGGAGTTGAGGGAGAAGTCAGAGGTGGTTATTGTGCACAAATCATCTGCTGGCTGAAGTTTTTGGTGGCAGCCCAGAGAGAAGAAGGAAAAAAAATTAGAAAAATTTCAATTTCAGGACCATTATTATTTTCATTAATCATAAGAGGCGCTGTCACCCCTGTCCTTATTCTTTAGAGGGAGATCTATTATACGGTCCATTTAGTCCAAGCCATATTACCTCATATGTTTTCCTGGCTGACCAAATAAGACTTAAGAGATAAAACAATTTACTGTTCATTATGATCCGTGTCACTGGAATCAATCTATTAACCTACATTAACTGGATATGTGACGATAGCTCACATACACGCTTCTCCAATTTAAAAAAAAAAAAGAAAGAGAGGATGAGGGAGGGGCTGGAGGGAGGGGGGTGTGAGAAGGGAGAGGGAGAGAGAGGGGAAAGGAAATCAAGGCCCATAAAGTGCAGCAGACGTATAATTTGCCAAGCGAATACAACTTAATTTTCCAGCGGCCACTGCTGCGCCCTCCACATCTTCACGCAGCCCCTGACCTGTGAAGAATTCTAACAAATTGGCTTCTATTGTGAAGCCAAAAGGTGCCATCAATGAAGGGACGGTTCGCTGGTCCTAAAGTATGATGGGAAATCACAGGCTGGAATAAAGAGCTGCAGTTTTATGAAGTTAACCCGTTGAGGTTAAATCCAAGCAGGGAGGCTGGAACAGGGCTCTTGCCCCTTGCGATGACTTAATGGGGAGGAGAGGACTTATTCAGATGTGCTGCCCAAATGCAGGGGAAACTCCCTGACTGAGCACAGCAGAAAGAAGAGTTTCTCTCTTCTCAGCAACTTCTGCTGTGCCACGGTGAGGATTCATTCCCTCTGTTTTGCTCTCTGTGCTTGATAGATTGTAAATGTCCAGAGGGAAGAAAGCGAATCAATAGGTGGCCTTCCCAATGCTCGTTTGCACAGCAAAAGAACTTCTGAGTAAACAGCCAATGAGTGCAGGTAGTGCCACCTCTACACAGCTCCATCAGTCTATTTACTCTGGATTTGCACTTATTAAGAGCTCATCTGGGTGCAAGTTCTATTTTTGTTATTTCCTCTTCCAGTGTGCTGGGGCTCTGCTGGCAGCTGAAAACTAGGAGATATTTTCTTTGTGCTGATTGCCTCCATGATTCCCATCCCAAATGTGCTTGCACTCAAGCTCTGGCAGGGATCTGTCCTGCTCCCAGTCACCATGTTTGAGCCCAAGCTCCAGAATCACATGCTGGGAAGAGGTGGGAATTATATTGGTAACATTTCTAAAACGGTTTTAATCTACTTTTTGCAAGCATTAATGTGGCAAGGGTTAAAGTTCATATCATTACTACAGCTGCTCTAATTGGATACTGGAGGTGTATAACTTGGTCTGTATCCAGTGATTCTAGCAGGAATTGTATCAAATTGGACTCACTTTTCCCCCCTTGAGATAAGATGGACTTGAACAGCAGGGACAAGTGGGGTCATATTCACCTCCATGTAACATACACCTGCCTTAAGGGTTCCTTCCAGCCCATAAAATTACATATACATGCCCACAAAGCCTGTGAATATCCAGGATTGTTTTATCATTTTTCTCTTAAAAAAATTAAAATAATGAAGGGCTGCTGCAAGGGTACTTACACTGAATGTAATGAATAGTAGAATAAAAATAATATTATGGTTGTGCCTCATGGTTTTTGCTCTATGCAGTAAGCCATCATGTTAGGAACTGGACTAACATTTTGCAGAGACTGTCACTGCCCCACTGTGCCTTCAGGCAAGAATAGAGACTGCAAATTAACAGTCTGAGGGAGAAAAAAGACAAAAGGATTTGCCAGAGGCCATCCTAGAAACTCAGTGGTAGAGCCAAGGATAGAATCAAAGCTAACTGCTTTGCCCATTTGACCACATTTTCCTTAATCTTTACAATGATCCCAGTCATTCCAAAACACATATCTATATACAAATATTTAAAAAAATCTCACAACTTCAGGGGGTTAAGGGGAAGCTGTGAACTTTGTCCTTAACCAGGTCTCAGGCTGGGTCTTTGGGCTCATCCTTGCCCTGTTGGGTCAGACACTGGTCCATGAATCTGGCTTCTGCTCAGTCATGTTCCCTGCTCAGCCATGCAGCCTCCAGCACTTCAGATCTTCATATCTCAGATTTCCCACTCACAACATGAGGCTAAAAATAATTTTCTCAAGTCAGCGGAACAGGCTGAGGTGCTCCTGGAAAACTGCAGGGCATGAAGTTCACTGGGGTCAAAAAAATCAGTCACTGACACTGGCTAGATTCAGAGTTTTCTAAGAAAAAAGAAGGATTATAGAGGCTACAGAAACCAGTTCCTTATCCTCAAAAGCACAATCTTCAGAAAAGTGAAAAAACCAAAAACCTGCATTGGAAAACATGATTTATTCTTAAGAGACTTTTGCAAAATCTGTATGAGTCCCTGTAGTGGAACAAAAAGCAAAATAAATTTTCCAAGATTCTTAATCCAGGACTGCAATTCTTCAATTAAAATAGAACCAAACCAAACAACAGAAGACTAAAACAATATAGCAAACCAACCTGGTTGCTCTCCTGTACTGAGAAATCTGTAAGAGCAGAACTTACTAACACCCAATTAAAGGAATTCAATGTTTATCTCACTGCAGGTAAATATTCAGTGATGAGTGAGATAGGCAGACAAGAGGAGTAGTAAAGACATACATAGTTCTCCTTGAGAGGCTGGAGGCTTAAGAAAAACAGGGAAATTAATGTACTGGAGGTCTAGTCACAGCTGGAGAAGGAAATAAAAAGTTGGGAGTGCATTAACGTCGTGGTCCCAGACTTTATTCCCTCTCCAGAGCACACACCATTGCGACCTCAAAATCTGAAAATTAAACAGAAAGGAAATGTTTGTTCTCGCAAAATAGCAATTCATTACTGGGAATGGAGATATTTAACCAATAAATGATTGCTTAATGGCCCATAGGACCTTTTCTGCAGTTACAAAAACACTGTATGTTGTTAAACAACCAAGGATACCTCTTGAAAATGCCATGCTTACAAATAACATGAGGGTTTATTTGCTGCTTGATGAATGTCCATAAACAGATCCTCCCCAGGTGCCCTGACATTAAAGAACACCAGGGATCAAGGTGGGGTCGAAGAGAGGAAACAAGGAGTTGAGATGGGAGAAATTTGTGCCTGTCTCTTGTTACACATCTCTGCAATAACTTACAGCTTGTCCATCTCTCTGTCTCAGTGATGATTCTTATCTTATCTTGGGCATCTGAGTGTAGAATGAAGGGGAAATAAACCACAAAACCTATTCTCTTCCCCAGAACATGATCTTCTGGAAGTGGAATGTTGCTATGAGACTGTTCTCAGGCCACTGTAAAAATGATCTGATTGAATATTTTACGGCTGTTGTAAAGTTTTTCTGTGTTTCTCATGAGAAGTCCAAGTTCACCAGAGACCACAATAACCTCAAGTTTTCCTGCTGAGCAAAAGAGTAAGTGTTGGGCATTGATTTGGGGTTTGTCTCTCTGAAACAATTCCAAGCACGGGTTGTGACTGAGCACATTACAAGATCTGATGATTGGTACAGCATTACAAGACTCAGCACTTCCACTGGTCTCAGTCATTTCTGCTTAACCCTGGGCATTTCCAGCATGACAACTGCAGCAGGAATGGAATTAACCCCTACTGCCACATGAGCATGGAAACACAGGGCCTGGAGCAGTGACAGCACATGTAACTCATCAGGGTCATTAACAGTGATATAAATGACTTGTGGCATTTGGAAATCAAGTGTGTATCCACATGTGTGTGTGCATAAACAAAGCATCTGAATTCAGGGCTTCCAGGGAGACAATTTTCACTCCTCATTCATCCCAGGACACTGTTAGAGGTTCCTAATTGGAAACATTCTCCTTCATTAACATTCTCTTCCTCCACCAGTGCTGGCATAGACAAATATCCTGAGTATTCTATTTTGTTATTCTATTTTGTGATTCTCCCCATTCCAGAATCTCAAGATCATGTGAACATGGACAAGAAATCAACCTGCAGGGAGTGAGGATCCTGGTTTCTTCATCAGCAGCTCAGTAACATGGGGTGGGCCATGTGCTTCACTTGACTGCAGCCACAGACACACCCCTAAGGCTGCTGGCACATGGCAAAGGAACAGTTAAGATCTCAGTTTAATGCTTTTGTGAAAGTCCAGTGATTCTAGGGAAAGCAACAGATTTATCCTTAATGGCATTATTTCTGTTATATCTGTCAGAGACATTCACTAGCTATATATTAGTACATTTGAATAATGCAAACAGATTTGACTATTACCAATTGAGTTGGTGATTATTTAGTTAGCATTTCATTCCATACAAACAGAATTGATTACTTTGACAGTAAAAGGATGTTTGTAACCAGCAATGTCATTCCACCACACAAATATCCTTCCTTGGGGAGAGGACAGAAGAGCAAAGAGGTATATGGTACCTGATAGTCCTGTTTGCTAACTAGAAATTGTTCAGATGTAAAAAGACAGTATCGGGACATAAACAGAAAAAAAATTACACTAAAATCCAGTCTGTGGAGACCTATTCTTTTTGTCCAGAAAAAAGATATAAGAAGGTGAACAAGGCCAGAAAAAGAAGCAGCGGGATTATCATGGGGACAGCAGAGGTGACAGTCAAATTCCAACAGCTGGAATTCAGATCATGTACAGCTAAAGAGGGGGACAAGAAGATATTCTGCCATAGCACAAACCAACTTGTTGTTGTATGGACACAAGGAGAAGAGGTTTACCCTGTGGTCAGGTCACAACACTGCCTCTTCAGTGCCTCATTCCTTTGAACCAACACTACAGCACAGAGAAATTGTTCCTAAATGAGTCCTGTCTGTGGCAGCTGATGTGTGGTGACAGGCACTGCTATAACAGACCCGAAACTTTATCACTAAAATTTCTTCCCTTTCCTCTCCGCTATCCTATTGAACTTCTAGCAGAGAAAAAACACTCAAAGGAAAGAAAAAACTGTCTACTGGAAACTCCTCCGAGCAACCCCACAGGAGACATTTGAAGCTCTGATGAGGCATCAGATTCTCAATTACCAAGGCACACCTTTTAACATGCCCAGAAACTGACTTGCTGACATGCTCTGAAGAGTATGAGTTGCCAAGGTCTGCTGGCATCAAGCCTAAATGTTTCTCCTTTTTCTGCTCAGGTCTTCCACTTGGCATCAGAAGATGTCATGGTGCAAATGTCAGTCCACCTGGACTGCAAACAATGCTTCCATTCACTTCCCAGCATTTAATCAGTAACTAGTATCACTGGTATTTTCATTCAGGAGTGTTTTCTTTAGCTCTGGCTCCAGGTGCCCTGGAACAACCACTGATAATGAGGGAGCAGTCGATTTACCTGCTGTAAGGACACACCATGGGATATTCTCGGCTGCAGCACAAGGCAGGGGCTTTGTAAGGCAACTCCAACATGTTGTACCTGCCAGTGGGTGGAGCAGCTGACAGAGCAGACCTGGCCAATTAGCAGAGTCACCCAACTGCTGGCTGGACCTACATTCTGTGCCCCTTGCTTGCTATTGCAGTCAAAACTCTTATTAATATCCTGACTTAAAAGTCTTGGAAATATGCTATGTGAGCGCCCTACCCGGTGAACTTTATTCAAGAGGAAAATCCACATAGTCTCTTTGTGCTTGGTTGTATTTCAGTATTATTCAACTTAAACTCATTGCTTATATAAGGACAAAGCTCTGATGCATCAATAATCAAGAAGGCTGTATGCTGGGCCATAACTTTAAATTGGCATCAAAGATGACTTAACATGTCAAACCCTCTGATGACTCCTCAGGAAGGTCAGGAGGAAACAAAGAGCTAAATTTGTCCTTAGCATACTTTCCTCCTTTTAATAGAGTTATGCCAGGGCCTGAAATGTCCATCAGAAAGGAGGGTTAAGTTGTCTCCAGCTAACGAAGATGAAAAGAATAATTTAATGGAGGTGGGAGCCAGAATGCAGTGTAGGGATGAAAGGACGAGCAGTAACTGAGACTGAATTTAAACAACTCTGGAGAATAAAACGATCCTTTAAAAAAAAAAAAAAAAAGATAATTATGTCTTACAACAATTACCCTGGCTATGAAGCAAAATTAGCATAGTCCTTTCTAATTTAAATGTGTTGAAAGTGCCTGAGCATGACAGCAGAAAATTACAAGGTTTACGACACTGGCTTTGGTTAAAGTGATGGCAATCGGATTATTGTAGCTTTTTGTCTGTTGATAGTAATGATTGCAAAGTTACCTATAAATATTAACTATTTAGTAGTGGGAGACTTTTGGTTTAGATGGCTAAGATATACCTCTTCTAGTCACTCCAAGGAATAAGGTTGTCACACAGAAAACACTTTCCTTTTTAAATCAGAGATGGTTCCTTCTGATTCATCAGTCTGCTTTTCTAATATAATTCCATGAACAGCAAGATCCTAATTTATTATTTAAATCTTTGCTTAAAATGATAAAAATTATAATACCCATTTAATAACTACTTCCTTTATCTTCATTTTTTTCATACAATATGGTCGTTAGGGGGTAAATAGAGCCTGGATCAAAAATATTTTTATTTATGGATTGAAAGAACCAAGCTTGACCTTGTGTAGATGTTTTCCTGGGTTTCCAAAGATTTTTTCAAGTCATATCCTTAATTCCCAATGTCAAGGCCTGCAGTTAAGCAGGAGATTTATTTAAAAAATTAAAAATGAGTAGAGAATCATGATCTGCACTCACACTGTAGCATCAGTGTGGTAGTGGTGAATTAAAATGTGAATAAATTTACCTGGGTTTTGTCCTGGCTTCAGCAGAGACACAATAACTGCCTGCATTGAGCACATTTTCTTTACATGGCTTTTACCTCAGTTACAGGGATGGTCATCAATTTTTACTTTGAGATCTCAAATTCTTAACAGTATTTTGACCAGACTGTTAATACAAAAGACACTTTTCTTCTCCTTGGAAATAACAGGCAAAACAACATTGGGCAAGACTCATGGACTCATGTGAATTGGACTAGAAGTAAATCTTGGCTAAGAAAAGATGTGCAGCACAGGGTGGGACAGAGTTCAGTTGCATGTTGTACCCCAAAGTTCATCCTACACTTTTGTAAATATTCTGTGGTGGAGTCTGTTCCTGCTCCATGTGAATTCAAACATTGTGATTTATATTTGTACTAAGAAGGTCAGTTGCTCAAATACTTTCATTTATTAAATTAGCTCTGCAGTAAATTAATATGATTTTCTTAAACAACTTTACAACTTGGGAGGTTTGGGAAACAGAATTGAGCTCAGCTGTTTCCTGTGGAATCTTGTTTTCTTAACCTCACTGAATCTTCTCTGCTTGACTTGAGATATATCTATATGTCTATATATAGATAGATATAAATTTTTATGCACACAAAGCAAAAAGCATGTGTAAATTAGAATTCAGGTTAAAGTATTAGTCTACTTGATTAATGAATGAACTGATTTGTTCTTTGCATTATTGAGTCTGACATTCAGATTAGCATAGGTTCTTCCCAAGTTTACTAAAAGCTTTCTCTCTTTTTTTTTTTCCTGGCAGGATTCTGGGGAAAAAAAAACCATGCTATTGAAACAGTGGTTTATTGAATTAATACAATTACATAAAGAAGCTATGTCATATTTTAAGTAGATCTCTGATAAGATGCTTTGCTCTGAATACTAAAAAGAATTTGGACTCCCTGTACGCCTGATTCAAATTATTATCAAAGACATTTATTTTTTGTATGTGACATGTTGTTAAATATGTTAATTTCCTAGAAGCACAGTGTATGAAGTGCAAGAGCAGCTGTGTAGGAAAGTGAGCTTCAAAACAGCAAGGCTGAGGGTCTTCTTGGGAATTAATGTGGTCCAATGGGTAGGCAAGTAGCCGACAATTCCAGACACCTGGGTTCTGCTCCCAAATCTGTCATTGACCTACTATTTTCCACTGGGCAAATAATTTCACTCTTTGCTTTTCATTTCCTACCCATAAAATGATCAAGAGTAAAATCTTTTTTTTACCTTAGAAACAGTTTTTTGTCACTATAGTACGCTCAAGTTTGATATGTAGAAATGCCTGAGAAGTAAAAACTTGGCATTATTCACAGATAATTGATGCCTGTTAGAGCCCTTGTGTTTAAGGAAGAAGTAGGAAGCCCAATCGCTTCTAGATACAAACTCATGGCAGAGCTCAAAAGCTTGGCACATACAGCAGCAGTGGACACATAATTTAAATGAATAAATGATTTCAACTTGAATAGTAGTTCCATTTAATTTGTGGTGACGATGGGCAGGGCTATTTAATTGACATAGTAATTGATTTTGATGATATTACCTGCTTGAGTGAAGGTTATATGCTGCAAAGGGAGCCACTGTGCTGAGGCAGGCAGAGAACCAATGATACCCATAGGCCAAAAAGGAATAGATCAGGGAAATCAGAACTTGGTTCTATTGCCAAACTGCTTGGCAATTTTGATTTATTGACTTCAGCCCTTCCAATTAATATTGAAATAATAGTCCTTTTAGGAGCTAGGATGGGTGAGTGCAACCTCGTGCACATTAGAAGGAAAAAAATTTGAACCACTAATGTTGTATTCCTCTTGAACAGCTCCTTTCTGCTCCCCGAGGTACTGGGGATGAAGGGCCACCATGGCATGTGTTCACAGCAGGTATTTTTGTCTGTATCTGGACTCACATTCTGGGCAGTTTATGAGGAAGGCAACCTTTGGAGCTTCCACACCTTTGTGCCTCTAGATGGGTTTGTGTCCATAAACATGACTTAACCCATAACAGCTACTGAGATCTTATCCATGCTTTTAATATCTCTGAAGAGTACACAGTCAGGTTGCAGTTTGCCTGAGACTTCCCTGCATTTTTCCTGTTGTTCCAAAACAGGTGTCTTATTTCATTATTTTCATATGTAAGGTTCTGGTTTCAACTAGACTTAGTTCCAGACCAGAGGAGCAGGGATACTCCTTGAAACAACAGAAGGAAAAGACTTGATAAACCACTTTCTGGATCTGTCCATTTATTCAGTTGTTTCTGTGTGTCTTGCAGGTCCTTCTACAATTCCATTATAAATATCTTAAATGTGAGGATTTTTCCAGCTTCTCTTTGAATGTTAACCCATGTTCTGCTCATCATAAAAAGGCTTAGAACCACAGAAAGGCTTGGGTTGGAGGGAACCATTAAGATTCTCTAGTTCCAGCTCTCCATCCTGTTTTAAGATCTGTTTGGTGCCCAGAATTCCATTTCATTTCTCCAGTGAATTCTTTCAGTGGTGGAAAACATTTCTGCCTCAGGAGGAAATGTTCACTTTATTCCAGGGTTGGATCACTTCCCTTTAAAAAAATCTCACCAGAGATCACATCAGGGATCAGGACCTGGCTCTCACTAGGGCAGTTCTTATAAAGCCCAACACTTCACTTTCACACCAACACCTTTTTACAGAGTCCTAGAAACAGAAAGGAAAAATAAATGTGATGCAAATGCTTTGGAAAGATCCCTTTGCACCATCAGACTTTCAGTGTAAGCAAAATACTAGCCAATAAAATTTGCAGATATTTTGGCCCTTGCCATTTATGTCTACAACCCACAGCAGAAATCCAGAAACAAAATTAACAAGAGACCAAAAGGATCTCCCTCTTAATCAGAATAATTAAGGCGTGAAAGAACTTTCTAGGGAACTGAAGTTAAATTATTGGGAACAATGTTCTGAGCATTTTTTCTTTTTTTCAGTTTCTGTTCATTTTATGCCTGAGTTTTATGTTTGCACTTATTTAAGCTGTCTGGGAAAAGAGGCTGTACATAAAAGACGATTAGTTTTTAAAGCACTCTAGGGTTGGATTGAGGAAGAATTCTTTGTTTTGTTTAGTTTCAACTTGTTGGTGGGGTTGTTGGGGGTTTTTTTTCTCACTTTAGATAGAAGACATAAACTGTAGCTCTTAAACAGATGAATATGAGAATAAAATTACTGAAGATTTCTTTCCAGAAAGAAATGAAAATCAAGGAGAGAACAAATAAAAATAATCTGTGTCCTGTAGCAGCCATGCAATGATGCTGAAATACTGGGCCAAATTCTCAATGGATAGAAATCAATATACCTCCAGTGAAGTCCATGAAACAACACCACTTTGCACAAGCTGGGGGTCTGTTAGCTACATATATATTTTATCTATCTGTATGCAGCATTACAGGAAAAAAAAAGGAAAGAAAAGAAAAGATAAAAGGGCTCTTGAAAGTGAATGAAGTTGATTCTCAAAAAAAAAAGGGTTTTAGATGTTGAATATTTAATTCACTGATAAAAGGACCTTGATTTCCTGCATACAGCCACCACAAATAAAAAAAAAGAAAAAAAAAAGAAAAAAAGGCACATCTAAAAGGGAAGCAATGAGCAGAAACTGACCTTTCTGTGAGCAAGCAGATGAGAGAAGGTATTTGGTTAATCCCATCTGTCGCTGATTGGTCAGACAGAACCGTGTTGAAAATGTCTCCATCTGGGCTAATCTGCTCTCAGTTGGATGAGCTGAGGCCTTCAGAGTTAACCTGACATTTAACAATAATTACCCTTTCGGATGACCCCGGCCCAATCTCCTGCTCTCTTAGAAATCTCTCTTTTTTTGTGTGTGCTCCCAAACCCCTTGACTCCCATGTTAGAGATAGCTGAAAAGTGATGATACGATAATGAGATATGCTCTACAAACACACACACACACACACACTTGTGCCAGCCCACACCCACAGATGCCCCATGTCCCCAACACTCCTGCATCACTTATCAGATTCCTGTGGCATATAGGAGGGGAGATATATTAAAAATCAAGGTGGGGATAATTTCCCAAATTAAAGAGTAGTCATGCTCGCTTGCTAACCTTTGTGTGGAAGCTCTAAGTTTCTTTCTGGCAGTTGGAAGTCTCTTATCTGCAGTGAGGAGAAATGGTGCATGGAAATAGGTTCAGATAGAAAAGCAGAGTTCAGAGGTCACAAAGGCTAACTGTAGATGAAATGTGGCTATTTCTTTTTACCTGGGGCTGGCTTCATCTTTCCTCTGAAAGGTCATTGCGATAAAACAAAAACACATCTCAGGAGAGGAATCATTTATCTCTGGTCAGGTTCTCCCTTCCATTCTGGTACTTTATTTATTTTCCTCATCTTTCAACCACATTTCTTCCAAAGTCACCTCCTTCCAAGCCTCCTCTTTCCACTGAAGTCCAGTGCTGGGTTTTGAGCGTTGGTAGAAGTTTGGCTTTGTTATTGTTTCTGCTTTTACTTGGAAATCACGTCCAGAGACTTGGATGATTCCCCAAATCACTTTAATCTGTTGGTGATGAGCTGAAAAGTTTGAGAAAATAGATATACTAATGGAAAAAGAACAAGGACAAGTCTATATGATAGGAAGCTCATTTCCAGGGTCTGATTTATTTCATATCTCTGCTCTGACCATACATAAATCTTGTCTCTACCTCAGTTTCTTTATTTGTCCAACTAAAATTATAATAGTCATTTCACAAAAGTGCTATGAGATTAAATTTAAATCACCTTGAAATTCTTAAATAGAAGACAATTAAGAAGAACTATATATTTATACACGGTATATCCTCTTACATCTTGGGTTGGATCCAATAACCAGTCTTAATTACAGTAATTATGCCTCTGGTCACAGCCAGGAGCTAGGAGTGGAGTGAAGAAATCAGGAAAAATGTTTAATCAATGCCCTAAGAAAAACTTCTTTGTAAAAGTCTTGTTTTCTCAGTTTCTAAACAGTTCTCAGCTGTAAATTCAGCTCCAAGTTTATGTCTTAACTTTGAACCAGCAAACAGCAACGATTTTTCCAGTTATTTGCTGTAAAGTTCTTTTCTTGAAGTCCAAATCTTATGAGGCTGGATCCCTCAGTATTATTGGGCAAAGTTCCTCTCACTGCAGAACTGCTGGGAATTACCTGACCTGGATTTGCAGTCCAATTCTGAATATTCTCATCATCCAAGCAAACAGTCCATTTCACTGAACAATGTTCAAACAGTCATCACTTGGCAAAATCTTCGCTTTTGCTTTTGCCAACCAAGCAAACTGTGGCTGTTTCCTTGCCTCACACCCTGTGGTGACTAAGGTGACATACGGAGAAGCTCAAGTTCAGTCTGAGATTTTAGCAACTTGCACATGTGATAGTTTCAGTACTTTTCTGAAGTCTCCAGATTAATTTAAATGTGACATCATCTTTGATGATGGGTGGAAAGGGTAGAAGCTTTTTTTTAACCTTTCTTTGTTTCTTCCTGTTTGCAGCTGCTGCTGCTGATTTTATGCCCTTTGCCATGTTCAGGTAGGACATTGGCTGCAGCCTTGGTCTTCACATTGTTGTATCAAAGGTGGACTTTCAATGGAAGAGATGGTGTTTGAGGTGGGAGGTAGGAAAAAAGCTGACACGTGGGCATCCACTCGCCTGTATATCTTTGCTCTACAAAGCAGTTAAAAAAATGCCTGACTAATGTTTTTCTACTCTCACCCTAAGGACCAATGTCCAATTAATTCTGTGGTGGATGATCATAAAGCTAAAATGCTGAGCTCTTGGTTATCTGCAGAAACATTTGAGAAGCTTAATTTGTTTAGGCTGAAAAAATGACTAATCAATTCATTATTGCTGAAATTGATATTCATATTGATCATAGGATCATTAACAGATGCCAAAGTTTTTCCTCAATGATGTGAAAGTGTGCAACCTAATTTTCTATTAGATACTATTCATCTGTGGAGAAAAGCAGTCCATAGTGTGCTTATGCTATAGTAAATTGTTGTTAAATGGCCTCATCCGTATCTGATTCACCCTCTCTTCCCCTTATAGGCAAAAAAAAATATTCTTCAATAATAAGTGTTTGGTGAGACCAGTCTCGGCACCACCAGATCCTATTTAAGGTATGTTGATTTGGATTTCTACAGTTTATGTACCTGTCCTTTAAGCTGTCTTTGGAGGATGTCATTAATTATTGCTCAGTAAAAAATACACACTCAGAGGCCCATAGACACTCAAGCAATTTCTCTTTCATATTCATATTAGCCAATGCTTTATGCCCTGAATAAACCAATGAAGGGGATCAGGTGAATAAATTTTGCACCATCTAAGAAAGAAGAGCACAATTTTGCCCTTTAAACTTCAAGGATAAAATTGTCAGTCTTATTCTCAGTGAGTGACACAGTTTGGAAGGTACCCTCAGCTGGACAGGGGAGCTGCTAACCCAGCAAGGGTGCTGAGGTGTTATCCAGACCAAACATGTAATACTCATTCCTTACAGCAACAGAAGCTCATCAGGGTTTATTTTAGTTAGGTCATGTCAGTGCTGGCTTTTATTGATTCACATGATTCTCACATCTGAAATAGAACTATAATATCAGTGATACGTGCTGCTGGATTAAGTGTTTACCTCTTTGTTGTACAGGAGCTATATCCCCTGACAGTGTAATTGAACCAATGTTTTGCTTCAGCTGATTTCCATCCACAAACTGTTTTGGAGTTCAGAGAAGAGATCACCTTAAACCATTGAATTCTCCATTTTCACAGTCAATTAGTGATGGTTGCCAATATGGAGGAGGGCAAGGGATATGGGCTGCCCTTGAGGAAATGTCATTCTATGCTGATGTCATAAAATAATAATACTACATACTAGGCGTCATTACTTTTGCTAGTACATAAAGGCAGCCAAGCACCAGAGCTACTTGGCTGTAGTCTTTACACAGCCTGGGTCAGGTAAAACTGTGCTGCTGGAAATGCAAGTGGAACAGCCTGTGCCATTTGGGCAGACTGAAATTTAATACCATAAGGTCAGAGTTTACAGCACCCGTCTTCCTATTATCCCGTCCCGATTGTCACCCTGTGAAAATTGGCCCAACTGCTTTGAAATCAAGAGCTGTGTGGGCTCGTGGTGTTTTTTTCATTTTGTGCCCTGGGAGAATTTGGCCAACCATGCCTCTGTACGTCATTGAAACGTGGCTATATATACACCTATTAATGGCCTATTGAGTTACTCTGAGCCTTACAACAGCCTCTGTATTTACTGGCCCTTAGGAAAATCTGCCTGATGATCATGCAGGCAATAATTAAGCCCAGTAATACTCAGGCAGACAGAACCACGAACATAAAATTCTCCATACAGAATTTTCTAGGTAGGATAAAACACATGAACTACAGGTTGGCCTTTGCCTCTGTGCTATTTTTTTTTTCTGTAACATGATCAAACCAATTAGCTTGATCACACTCTGACACCTATCAAACTGCAAAGGGGAAATACATATTTTTGGTAAAGGCAAAGAACTCTCTGTACCCAGACAGATGGTAAACGTGTATCAGTTTCTTCCCTCTCCTCTTTAGCTAGGTTTTTTTTTCTCCATTTGGTTTAAGTCACCCAGACCTTGTCTTTTCAGTAATGTCATAATCAGCAAGCTGAAGGCAAGGCTGCTGATAATTGTTCTTTATGTTGCTCTCTGTTTAGTATCTGATTCAATACATCTGCGTGGACACCATTCCATCACCTTCTTAGTAACAGAGGTGAAAAAAATCAATGGCAATCAGATTACCTTTTTAACAGAAAGGCTAAAGGGCCAGTGTGTTAGGTTCACAGTGCATCACCTTTCATTTAAAACATCTCACTTCTGGGGGTTCTGTTTTATTTTTTTATTATTTACCCTTTATTATTATTTATAGCACCGAGGGTTCCTCAGTATACCTTGATATAATTGCATTGGTCTCCCCTCAGTCAGACTGGACAGCTGTGACACCTTTTCTGCAGGCTGCAGTGTTAGTTTTGATGAGACAGCTCTGTCCCCAAGTCCTTGTTTCATGGGTGGTTTATAACAAAATCCAGGAAAGTCTGAACATCTTGTATAATTGTGTGCTGGGATTTTTGCTGTTCACCTTCTCCTCTCCCCCTCATCCTCTGGGACAGACCCAAAGGAACACTGTGACTTACAAGATGTGCTGTTAGAGTGACTGCAGCACCAGCTAATTTTGAATAAATTCAGGAACTTTTAGCAATCACAAAGAACAAAAAAAAATTTATAACAATTTCAGGATATGGCTTTAATAGCCTGTGATTCCCTGAGCACCCTAATCGTAGAAATCTGCATTAATGAATCACTCCCATTGTTTGTAGTTCATAAACATGCTATGTTCCTTTTAAATTACTAAGAAGATTTATTAGAACCTTCTTCTGACCAGATGTAGTTTGTATGATTATCCTATACTTTCCTATATTTCCACTCAGTTATGTGTCCCCCTGCACCTTCACGTCCTTTCTTACTCTTTAGTTCCACGAAATTTGGGTGAGTTCTGTATCTGAATTAGTCATGTCTCTGCCATGGGTAAAACAATTCCCAGACATTTGCTGGATAAAATTGCTGGAATCCTTTCTGAAAAAAAAAAATAGTGCAGCACAAACTTTATTAATCAGGCTGGGATATCACAATTTGCTATCATAAATATGAATGAGCAGGGAGTGTCTCTCACAGAGAGCTTATCATCTTTATAACTATTACATGAGCCATTCTCATCAGCCAAGGGACAGTTTAGAGTGGGTTGGAGTTTGGATTTTTAGTGATACTTTTTTGTAGTTTGAATAACAAAACAAGTGGTTTGTATACATTATTTCAACTTTCTTCCTAAGCCAAAGTTGTGATTAGGCAGGTACTTTGTGCACAGCAGCTTACAAAGAGTTATGTCCAGCAAACCCCCAAGGGAGAACAACAGGAAGGATAAAAAGAAGTGGATGAGTGATGAAATTCAACAAGGTCTTTATTTTTCATTCCTTGGAAAATGCTCAAGAATCTTTTAGCTTGAATTCCAGATTGAATTGCAGGTAGCTGTTAGAGATCTCTTCATCACAGATCCCTACAGCTACAGTAATTTCAATTCATTAGGTGCTGCAGAAGTTAGTAATGATTTTAAGTAGTGGAATAAAATTGCTTTAAGAAATGGTAAATTCCTTATGTGTTTTCTCCTCCTTTCATTTGGGTTATGGCTATCAAAAGTATGATTTTGACAATGAATTAAAGCCAACCTCATATCTAACAGGTTGCAGTCAAAATCCAGCTGTTTGTTTTTAAGAAAAGATGCAAAAGGAAAGTAATTCAGAACTGATGAAATATTTGTTTCTGCCAGTTCTGTAAGTTGTGTAAGTCTGCAAACTACATAGAAGACCTTTCAGCAAATTAACATATATCAAAAACAGTAGGGGAAATATGGATTAATCAGACATTCAGAAGTGATGAGTGAGTTGAAACTGAGTGCAGGCAAACATCTCCTCTCTGATCTTAAGACAGTAGTGTTTATTGGGTCCCAGCTCCAATTTCCCTCGTATTTTTCCAGTTAAGAATTTTGAAAGCCTGAGATATGTTCACTACCAGAGACAAATATTCTGCATCAAGGTCATGAGAAGGAACAGCTTTAACCTGGCAAAGAACTTGTACCCAAACAGCTTCAGCACTCAACTCCTTGAGCAGACAGCAGAGAATTTACAGCCTCAGCCTGCTCCAACCTCTCCATAATTATATATGCAACCCTACACCTCTGATAATTACCAGGCAGGCAAGAAGTTACCCTCTGGCCCCACATAAGGTGGTCTATTTTGTACCTTGAATTTTCCAGTGGGAACATCCCCTTAGTGGGATTTCAGGTTGTGCTGGTGCATAAGGCCCACATCTGGTTTGAGAGTAGCGCAAGGAAAGCAGGGAGGGAAAGACAATGAGAGGAATATTGGTAAAAAGAAAGAAAAGCTGTGATTCTGCAAAGCAGGATTCATGTGGCTACACAGAGCTACTGGTGCTGAGAAGGGCCAGAATCTCAGCTGGGGTGATTGGAAGGAACAGTGTTTATCTGCACTGTAAACCAGAATAACTCCTCACAAAATTCTTGCGTGGTACTTTTGCAACTGGTATAGAATTTCATACCTGGGGTACACATTATCCAGCACTGAAAGACAAAAGCAAGGTGTTTAGGAAAGATCTATAGAGGCTGCAAACCTTGCACATTTTCTTTGCTCAGTTCATAGAGGAAGCTGCTTTGTGAAGCCCTGGTCAGTTTTGGGAACCTGTGGAGAAGCACAGGATGAATAAAGTGCACCCTTTGCCCTCCCACAACACAATCTTTTAGGAACAGAGTTGGTTTCTCTATCAATGAAGCTTTGAAACAAACTCAGGATTTATCAAGTGCACTGATGTAGAAAGCAGCACTGTCCATAGGAGTCTGAGTTTCTGGCTTAGGGAACCAGACCCTCCAGAGGCCCTACATGCCTTGTGCCAAAAGCCTGGAAGAAAAGAACACATTTCTATGTGAAATCTGTCTCTTCCCACACTTCATGCTTGCTAAGATGCAGCCTCACAATGCAGGAGTGAAAAATGTGTGTATTTTACTAATTACAGAAACTACACCAACCTAGGGGAATTTGCAGGTGTGGGAAACTCAGCTCACAGGTGACTCTGATTACACCAGATGAGATATACTGAGGGCTGAAGGAAGTGGGAGATTTTTCTCCCCCTCACTTGCTTTTGCAATGCTGCTGTCCAGGGAGCTAGAAGCAAAGACTGTTACAGTGAAAGGAAGATAGAAGGGTTTCTGCAGGAGCCCAGTTGGAGCTGGATGAGGATTAGCTCAATAAGTTCGTGTTTTCTCTAGAAAATCAGCTCTTGTAGATGGAGATTTTGTCTGTGGGACCTGGATCCCAAGGAGGGTGGCAGCCTGAGCTGTGGGGCTGTTTGGAGAGAAAGGAGGGGGCTTGGTGCTTCCCATGATAATTTGTGTGCCAATACCATATGAAAATTCTATCTTGTGCTGGCTGAGCCTGAGCTGTACATGCTCAGGAGGTGGCTCCTGGTGTCCCTGGGGTGCAGAGGGCTGCTGAGTGGTGGCTGCAGCACAGCCCTGAGTGTGTGTGGAGCTGGAGGAGCAGAGGGGCTGGGTGCCCCTGGGTGCCCCATAGCTGCCTCCAGCCTCGCTGCCCAGCCCACTTCTGTCCTCACTCACACAACAGCGATTTAGATCTTTGACCAAAGATTTAATTTATTATTAGGGACATATGTTTTTCGTAACTACGGTTTCTGTCAGAACCCACGGGGCTTTTTGTTGAGAATAATGGAAAATTCCCATTGAGCAAAGTTTCCCTCTGCTGTGCCATTAACTTAGCTCCATATATCTTCAAGGGTGTGGAGAGGGAGGGTTTTAAATATTTTTAAACGATTAATTTTAAGAGCTTTTTCTTCCCTTCACTTTTGTCATTACAACTTGATATTAAGTTAAATAGTTTCATGAAAAGTTCTTCTTCAAATTAAAATTAATGTGTTTCCATTTTTATAACTAAGTAACAAATCTTTATATTTTTGGAGCTGAGAATATGCCAAAATCTATTTACTTAAAAAAAACCCCACAAGCCAAAGTTAAAAAAGGAAATAGGTTGGGGTAGTTTATATCTGAACCATAACGCAAATTCAAGGATCTTTCAGGCTAAAGTGTAAGGATTGCTGTGTCTGATTCAACCAGGGATCTCTGCCAGGATGAAAGAGGAAGAAAAGAGATTTAACTTTTACTCCAGTAAAAGTAAAAGCTGATTTTTCTGTGGCATTTCAGTAGTCAATGACAAGGTGCAAGGCAGAAAAACTCCATTTATTTATTTGGCAGATTTGATGCAATAGACAGCAAACTAGGAGTAGAGTAGAAGATGAATTATGGTCAAAAAGGAGATGGAAGCTACTATTAATTACCTTTCTGATCACAGGGGTACTTCAATAACTCTTTTAAACCTTGTTTCATATGTTAACCTGGGTACTACATATTTCAAACTGGGCTAGTAAGTCACTAAAGGTAATGAGGACTCCATGGTGTGATGTGAACCAGGGTCCCACAGAAGCCTAATGACACCAGATTTAATTGGAAGGTGTAGTTGATGAACCAATAAAATCCCTAAAACCAAAAGGAGCAATATGGGGTCTGAGGTTCTGCCCACAAGTAATTGCTCAATGGTGTAAAACGTTGCAGAGAAAAGCCAAAGTCATATTTTTGCTATTAGAGAAGTCAGAAATCAGTTCACTTGCTTCCTTGTTTTGATATTTTATGCATTTAAGGGATTAGATTAATAACAGTCTAAGACAACTCTGTGGTGGCTGGTCTAATCTTAAATATGTTATGGCAGATTATGCCTGCATCTTAATGTGGGTTATGCCTTATGTGATGGAAATGATCACAAAGTCTGGAAAGCCACAAAGCCAGCACTGGGATTTATTCTGTGTCAAAAATACGTTGCTTCTCAATCTCCTCATAATAGTTGCATAATACTTGTGTTTTGATTACAGTACTTTTCAACAGGTATCTTTGCTGCAGGTAGAGATAGAGGGGCTCCACAGAGTTTGACAAAAATGTGCCTCTAAAATGTTGTGGCTCAGCCACGCTTGGCTTGCCACTCTCCCGGACACCAGGTGCCCTTGGAGGGATGTGTGCTGTCCTTATCAAAGAGGATGCCTTCTTTGGGATGGGGGAATACCTGCACACACCTTCTGCCTGACACAGAGAGCCAAGCACACGGACTTGTCTGGCTGGAGAACAAAAAGCAGCTTTAGGGTGGATCCATAGCAAACCTTTCCACCTACTGCTTATGTTTTCCTTGTGTTTTTGTTCCATGCTTGTAAAAACACCCACTCCTGTATTTGTGCCATTTCTTGTTTCTGGATACTGACTTTTTTGCTTCTTCCTTCAGTTCATTTCAGGGTAAAAACCCTGAATCGTATAAAAAAGTTATCCTTACAAAATGTAGTGTGGGAAGTGCTTTAAGATATGTAATGAAAGACCTCATGCAGTACAAGTCTTTGAGGGGATGTTTAGCTTACCCACTGTCTTGTTGATGCCAAGATTTTTGGTGGAAACATTTTTCAGTAGTAGGGGATGATGCTTTTACTCAGAGCAGATGTATAAAATTTTAAAAAATACATAAAAAATTAGAAGGTTTAAACCCTAAAGTTTTCTATCTTTATACAGTATATATGGGCACATCGCTACTTTCTCTGAGGAAGAAAAACATATTTATGAGATCATCTAATGTGTCAGCTTCTTCATGTATTGGTGACAAGGCAGAAGATTTCAGCCTGATGGCAACGGCTGAAAAAAATCCATGTAGGTTATGAAGCTGAGCACTTTAGGCTTGCACAAGTGTCTGTCTCTTTCAGGGCTCCTGACAGCAGCCAGGGAGGCTCGCAGGAGCACCACGACAGCGCCTGCTCCCTGGGCTCCAGAGCTCTCTCCAAGGCTCAGAGCTGTGCTGAACAGCTCAGTGTGTGAGAAGAATGATATTTCAGCACTGAAAACCCGACCATTATGTTTGTTTGTACTTTTGATTATTTGTAAGTTCCCCAACTACCCCTGGGTGCGTGACTCTGAGGCTGCCATATTGCACAACGTGTTACCATGGTGGGTCAGATTAGAGCTACATTGCCAACCCTATTCCAGTAAGAGAGCTGGCATGAAGAAAAGATGACTGAATTAGTGGCCAATTGGGACATTTTCTGACCTACTCTTTAGGAACCAAGTCCTCTGAACTTTCCCATTATCCTTCGGCTTCATCCTTTTAATAGGGACCGAATCTCCATTAACAATTGAACACCGACAATAAGTGCCATCAGGAAAAGGAAATTCAATTTTAGTGGGGGATGACAGCCTTACCTTTTCGCGCTTAATTGGCCGTATTGTCTCCAAAAGTTAATTGGTTACTTAGTCCAGGTAGTTAGTAAAATGTTTAGCTGCGTCAAAAAGCCCAGGCTCCTACTGTTAATGGGGCATGAAATGGAATGTTTGATACTGCAAATAAAATCAGTGATATTCAAGGATGTTATGGTAGGTAATGCGTTGAAACTGCCATTTAATGGGTCCTGGAAGATTAGGGTAGTGTCAGCTGGAACCGCCCGGTCTCTTTTCTGACATTGTTAGTTGCCTCTTCATTTACTTAACGGCTGTCTGCACTGATTACATAGGCATAAAACTCCCTACAAAAAAACAACAGAGACACGCTCTATTAGCAGTCCAATTAGAACTATTTGCATATTACAGTTCATTTCTGCTTAAGTGAATCCCTAATACAACTTTAGGAAAAAAAAAAATTCTATTGTCATTTAAGAGAAAAAAAAAAAAAGACAGGAAAAGAAAGGAAAAGCCTTAAAGGTGATCTCTTCTCTATCTCTTCTTTTTCCCTGGGCAAATTTAGTAAAGGCCCATAAAAAATAAGTGGTGGTGGAGCAGTCCAAAGGTAAGAGATTTCTGTTGCAGCCTCATATGATGATGTCGACTTTTTAAAATATCAGGAAAATCATGCCAACTTTTTTATATGGCCATTGTGGAGTTTTTCTAGATTGCTTTCCAATATGGGGTTTTTTTTGAAAGTTTTCTTTAAGATATCCAAAGGTAAATGTTAGATCAACCTTCACCTTGGGTTTCTTGAGCTAAATAGCTAATGTGTCTGAGAATGGATCTCAGGAGGAGCACACTTGACGCTGTGCAGTTCACCTACCCTATTAGCAAATGGTGGAAAATGATTCCTCCCCTTCTCCCAGTCCTCTCCCACACCCTTAGAGGCTGGAGCTAATAGGGAGGGAATACAGTTCTCTGCTCCTCTTGAAAATACTTTTGTCTAAATTTAAACCTATTGTCAAATGGCATAGAATGGATGCCTTGGGACTGAACTGAAGCAAGTGAGAAGAAATGCATCCAAATCAGGACTTCAGAGGAGCCATCTCCTGCAGAAAATGTGGGAGACTTGGGATGACCTAACTGTGGCCTTCAAGTACCTGAAGGAAGCCTACAGGTATAGAGAATTTTATAAGGGCATGTAGGGACAGGTATAGACAATTTTATAAGGGCATGTGGGGACAGGACAAGGGGGAATGGCTTAAAACAGACAGTAGGTTTAGATTAGATATTGGGAAAAATTTTTTTACTCTGAGGGTGCTGAGGCACTGACACAGGCTGCCCAGAGCAAGTTTGAGTGTCCCATCCCTGGAAGAGTTAAAGGCCAGGCTGGATGGGGCTTGGAGCAACCTGGTCTAGTGGAATGTCCCTGCCCAGAGCAGGATGTTGGAAAGAGATAAACTTTAAGGTCCCATCCATTCTATGTCTCTGTGAAGTAAGAGAAGCTGGAACTGGTGGTGGATGTTTGCTGGAGGCCTCTCTTTACTCATCTGTAGAAAGGGAAGAAGAATACTCATTTACTCATCTGTAGAACGGGAAGAAGAATATCCCTATGGCCAAGTCACTTTGTGGGAATTTTGTTTAAGTGAGAGCAGTGCTCTGAGCTCTGCATCTGCAAAGGCAGCAGCTGTGCCCAAACAAACAGCAAGAGAGTTGAGGGCCATAGAGACAGAGCCCTGCAGGACTGTGAGGTGAAGCCTTCTTTAAAACAATAGCAATATTGCTAGTAATAACCAGAGGAAATAATTTCTACTCCTCCTTTAAATTTCTACTTTCCCGTAGTCTGCTGAGCCTGTTGTATTTAAAGGCCTCTTTTTAAGATGGTAATTACAATTTGTGCACATGCTTGCTGGCGGGGTGAGTAGGCTGTTTCTCCTGTGAAATAAAAATGCTGGGTTTTTTTATTTTTTTTGTCTCCATCTCTTTTGTTAGCATGTTTCCCAGGGCCCCTTTCTCATGGAAACCTGGGGGCTGACAACCAGCAAGAAGCTTCTCACCTGCCTCTTGGTTGGCTGGGATATCTCTCCGAGGGTCTCCGAGCCAGGCTGGCTGGGTGGAAAAGCTGAGCTGGTTGATTGGTACTTGGATTAGAGGCACCTACAGGAGCCCAGGGGAGATCTTTGATGTTCAAATGCTAGTGTAAATACCGACAGAGTTATTTCCAAAGCTCGCACAGTTCAATTCCTTTTTACATGCAGACCTAATTTCACAGGTCAGCCAACCCACCTCCGCTATTATCTGGATTTAGCGATTAATAGAGGATTTCAGTAGTTGACTGTGACAAATAGCAACTAGGGAAGGGAGAGGGGGGGAGCTGCTCTAAAACAAGGTTTTTAACAGGTCGCTCTCCCCAAATCCATTATTTTTACTCTGACACACAAACAATTGCAAACAAGCCCAGAACCAAGAAAATCCCTCAATGCAAAGAGTGCAATTCTCTGTTTCTCTCTCCCTCCACCCCTGCCTTGCCCATCAGAGGAGTCACAGTGTGCAATATGTATTGTTTTTATGCCCTGTTGGGTCCTTTGTGTCCGGCCTCCTGCTTTATACCTAACACTCATTCACACTTAGCAGAGATGAGTATTGTCAGACAAAACTCTGGCACTCAAGCTCCCGCTGCCTCCCGGGGCTGCCCAGCCCCAGAGGGCACAGCCACGGGGGGACAGGCCCTCTGCCCCCACAAACACTCCCTGCCAAGGAAATGGCTTTCTGGAAAAGGACTGCCTGCTAATAAAACTGACTTAAATCAGTAAGCAATGATTAAGGATTGGGCACTGCTTTCTGCTGTTGTTGAATACACGTTTTTTAGCTCAGGCAATGGGAAAAAAAAAAAAAAAAGCTCCAAGTTATTTTAGGGACTAGTTTCTTGCACATGAGATGAATGAAAGGGAAATGCAATACTCGGGAAATATTCATTTTCTTCCTTATATATATATTAAAAAAAAGAATGGCAACCAGAATTGCCTTTTTAAATAAAACATCAGCCCAGGAATGCAAACTCTACTCTGTTTATATTCAACATCTACTCTGTCTTTTTTTTTTCCTGGTTCAATGTCATGCCTAGTGGAATAGCAATTCACAGAAAACATGGGATAAATCATTAGTTCCAGTTTATTCTACTTTTATTTACAGCAAGGATTTCTTTACCACTGAACAGAATTGATTGCTGGTGAGGGACTATTTGATTATTAGTGTGGGACTACTTGGGCACTGTGGTAGTCACTGAGGGAAGGTGGCTTTTTTGGGTGCAGAGGGATTATGTAAAGGCTTGATCCATGGTGTGGGAACATGTGCCTCTTTCTAAGTGTTATTCTGCAGAGAACTCCAGATTCTGGAAACCATTTTACCTTTTATTTCCATTAATTAAGGTGAACTAGCAGAGGATTTGTTGGTTTAAAAAACAAAAAAAGGATAGATTATTAGGTACTGCAAATAAAATCTACTTACTTATTTGTTAATCACAGTGGTGATTTTGTTTTGCTTATCTGTGAGTGAGAGGGGGGAGTCAGGTTGCCAGTTGTACTTTGCATTTATGATTAGATTTCCTTACTGATCCTCCTGGGATTTCCAGTACTGAAAGAAGAGAAATTTATTTACTTTTATTTGTGTGTTTTTGGGGTTTTTTGTTCAATTTTTTTCCAACAGTCTTACTCTAGAAATATCCAAGTTTTTTGCCCTCAAAAAATTTGCCAGAGGCTTTCAAACTGAAAAGCTGCATTTTGTTACCACTTGGAAAATTTGCATCGCAAACTCTGGTGAACTTTAGCTGCACGCTGATGACCCGTGTGCCTGTGAGCCAAGAAACTTGCCTTGTAAAGGGAATACAGGGGCTGAGAATCTCCAGGGTCAGCTGGAGCCAGGAAATGCAGTGTCACAAGAACAACAATTTGCATGAGTCCTGCAAAAATAAATGCGCTTATTGACATCTCTGGGCCCGAGTCAAACTCTGAGGGTGGGTCATTCTATTCTGGTTTTGTGCCCGTCTTTTAGGGAAAATCAGAGCTGTTTTGTAATTTTGTTTGTGTAACCAAGAGTCATCTTTCTCCAGTCTTGGTTTGCCTGTGAGGGACTGGAGTCCAGCTCTGGAGCCCTGGCTCTGAGCACCCTTGTCCTGACCTGGCGTCCAGCAGCAGGATCACGTTACTAATGAGGGCATGTTTGAGCTCAAATAAAATAAATACATTTTACAAAACTCAGCCTAGTTTCAAATATTCAGGCAGCTGTCTCTGCCAGTCACCTGCCAGTTTATTGCTTCGAGTCCTTTCCTCTAACTTAAAATCCTCTTAGCCTCTGCTCAGGGACAAATGACTTTTGTTGTTCCTTTTTGTTTACTGCTTTGGCTGTACACACAACCCTTCTTGGAAATTGCTTCTTTCCCAAGTATGGTACTTTGGCACATGGAATAATTTGGCTTTTTAAAAAAACCAACCATCTTGCAACATTTCCAGTATGTCTGTCCCACTGGAAGAGGGAAAGAAAAAAAAAAAGCCAAAACAAGGGAAGAGTGGATTCCTCACTTGTTGAAGAACTGGCAGAACAAATCTGTTCACTAAAGAGAACACAGACTTAAGGAAAACATGGTATTTCTGACTTTTTAATATCAGGGTATATCTTTCAAGATGTTTTGTAGGGAGAAGGAGGCTAAACCATATTTTTTTCTGATTTTGTTTCTTTTTCCCATTGCTCTTCCTTCTTTTAAGTAATGGAAGCTCCCATATTGACAACACTGCTTTAAATCCAGCCTCCTGCCTGTAGCACATTCCTTACTTCCGCAGCACTTCTCTCCTGTAGTAACTTCAGTCCCATTTCTGCTGAACAAGTTGCTCTAATATATGTATGTGTATCTACTCATATAAATAAATACATTCCCTGCCCTCTGTAATTGCATCAGTGGCTTCCAAACTTGTTGAAACACAGGCTCGTTGTTAGCTTCCTGAATTGGCTGTGAACAACTGTGTTTTCATGAGCCATCCTAAAAATTTATAATCAAACTGGTGGTGGAGACAATGCTGCCATTGACCACACTGAGCACTCACTGAAATTTACAGAGCAGTTGAGTACATCTTCCAGCCATTTTTCTCTGGTTTTGCCTTTCAAAGTCACAATGAACACTTGTGCTTTCTTCAGATTTATGAAACTCCTCCATGTTCTATTATTTTATTTTTTTCCTAGCTCTTCCCTGGGCTCTGTCCATGTGTTCCTGCTAATTCAGTGTCCAGTACACTGTAACACTTGTAACAGAGTTTTGGCAGACAGATTTTTAAAGCCAATGGCAATTTCATGCATACATATCCAAAGGTATTGACCCTCAAGGACTCTTGTGGTTAGACATGGATAGCAAGCATTTGATTACCTGTGTGCACCTTCAATTATATCAAGGTGTGTGTAATTAAAAATGAAGCTGTGTAAAATTAAAAATGCCTAATTCCCTGCTCTGTTACTCCATTTCATGCTGGAATAATTGAAATGAACAGTGTGCTCTGCTGAAAGTGATGGCGAAGGGTGTAAATGTGTTCTCTGGTAAGTTTTGGTAGAGTTTATGAGGGAAATTGGGAATGTTGTCTTTCTCTGTGGATGACCCATCCCTGGCAGTGTTCAAGGCCAGGCTGGATGGGTCTCTGAGGAACCTGGTCTAGTGGAAGGTGTCCCTGCCTATGGCAGGGGGTGGAATGAGATGATCTTTAAGGTCCTTCTCAACCCAAACTCTTTTGTGATTCTACATTCCTGTATATTTAACAAACCCATAGAATGAAAACACACCAACACATGCTATGTTTTCATCATTGATTAACCAGTTTCATGACCTTTTCAGCACGAGAAATAATTGGCAGTTTTAACTAACAATAAATTGATCCCATTATTCAGTATAGAATATTCCACTGATTTCAAACAGGATGCACAATAAAGAGGCCAGCTACTTTCTGTCAGTGTCATGCACAGGAAAATAAGCAGGGCTGTTATATGGCACCTATGACAATGGCAGGACAAGCCATAAACACAAACATTCACACACAGCCAGGTCTCCAAAGCTCCTGTTTGCCAATTACAGTAATGCTGATGACATATCTAGTTTAACGCACACGGCATTAAAATAGTTCCCCCTTTTCTAGGAAAATCTAATTACACCAAGCCCAAGCACTCAATCAAACCTGTTATTCTGTGGCTAAACAGCCCAGTGTTAATGCAATTTGAGGAGATCCAGGCCGTGACTGGGAACGTCATGTATTAACAATATCTAATGGGAGCTCCCGTAGGTAAATGAATATGCTAACAAGCAAGGTCGCTGCTAAATCTAATATCTTTAAGCTGTTTAATTCCAAACAGTCCCTTAATAAATCAATTGACCGGGAGAGCTGATGCCCCTATCAATTATTCAGGAGGGCAAATAAATATTTCAGATGATTTGATAGGAAGGCTAGTGTTGGCCTTATAGAAAGCTTTGCATTTCATTAGCCTCTTGCTAAAAGTTTTATAATGTGTGGAACAGTGGTGGTTTTCCCTAATCTCAAAACCCCAAGTGTGGGGAAGAAGAGGGTGAGGTATCCTGCTTCAACCACCTCATCTGCCAGGGACTTGATGACAGCTGAGATGGGAAGAGATGGGAAGAGATGGGAGTAGTTTCAGGCTTCCTAGTGACAACTTCTCCACCCCAACAAATGACAAGAGGAAAATCAGAACACACTTTCATTTCTGGGGAAACCAAAAAAAAAGTAACCTTAGGAAGATTGGATTAGTGGTTAATGCCACGTGCCATGCTGCCTTTTGTAATTGAGGGAAATCATTTATGTTTGTATTGGATTATTTGTGTGTTTATGTTAACACTGAGCCGTGATTCAGGTTTGCCAAATGCAATTCCCTTGAAGGAAAAGCAGAGTTATTAAAAGAGGTGCTGCCTGTAATTGATCTGCATTAAGTGAAGCTTGCAAAGTGCTTGAGATACTTGAATGGAAGAAGGCAGGAGTGCAAAATATTATTCTATAAGAGCAAAAGTATTATCATTGTATCTGAAAAATTGCTGATCATTGAAACATGTGGTTTATTATAAAATCAATAAAGACAAAGTTACAAGAGAAAGGCAGAGAAAATGTACCTGACACCGTGGACAAAGAAGAGGGAAGTCCCTGAGGAAGCTTCTTCAACCGTGTGTAAATTTGCTTGCCTCTGCCCAATCCATTTATACCACTAATACAGATTAAAAGTCAATGATTACTTACATAAGCATTTCAGTCTATGGAAAGAAACCTGTGCCGTAAAAGATGATCTATTGTTCTGCAATGTACACGGATCTGTGTCTCCCTGTGGTAAGTCAGGGTCTCATTCCTGCCATAGCTCTCCCACCCATGTCTCTCCTCCACAGAGAGTCCCTGCAGCAGAAGGCTGAAGAAACAGGCTCAGGGTGTAAGTGTGTTGGCACCAAAGTCATCAACACTGAGCCTGAAGCCTCCCACTGAGCCTCATCACTATGGAGAACATAAAAAAAATGAGATTTCTTGCAACAACAACAAGCAAGGAGGTCTCTGCCTGGCATGGTGCTCACAAGGGAGCTCAAACTCCCCAGCAGTGCTCTCCACGTGGCCTGGGTTTATGCTCTGATGAGAAAGGGGACTCAAATCTGTCTCCTCCAGAGTTATAGACTGTATGAAACTCTCCAAAGGGTGGTTTGCAAAGATTTCCTCCCCACTAATGCAGCAGAAGGGATTTTCCACAATATGAGGGTGAAGAGTTCCAGCTACAAAAGTCCTTTTGGTGGGAAGATTGTTTAAAAATTATATGTAAGACAAGTTTTGAGATCATTTTGGACACATAAGAAAACACTACATTTTCAGAACTTGACTAGAAAAGCTTCTGACACTCCAGACTGGGTCCTCAGCAGAAATAGTCTGATTTACGCCTCCTCTAGAGCAAGCTTTTGGTTCTTTCTGCTTCTTTTCCCTAAATAGCAAGATCCATATAAAAACCACTGAATGAGGATCTTCTATGGCAGCAGTTTTACATTGCAAATTACTCAATGAGGTATGAAAGAAACATCTCAGCTGCGCGAAATCATAATTTAAATGTTAGGTTTGGTTTATTTTCAGCCTCATGACTCAATGGGGTAGATCCTCTCTATGGCACTGAAAGTAAAATCTGGCCAGGTTTAAAATCCAGTGCAGGGATATCAACTCAATCACTAAGTAACCTTTTTCTAGAACTCAAAATGCCCTGTTGTCATGTGTGTGTTGAAGCTGAGCCTGGGTGCCACAGAAGTTTGCATGGCAAAGTGGGAATGGGGATTACTCTGCATGTGGAAAATGCAAAAGTAGTAGAAGGATATTAAAGGATAGTACAATAATTTACTAAACATAAAATTTGAATCCTAAACAATTTTTTTTTTCTTTTAAGTTCAGTTTCTACTTGTTTAAAAAAAAAACAGATTATTTTAGGAATGAAATCTTTATTTGCAGAGAATATATGGCTCCCATAAACTCATGCAAGAGTCCCTGTTCCTGTTTTCCAGAGGGAAGATTTTTTCAATCTTTAGCAAAAGCTATTTCTATTGGAAGGGCCACAATTATAGGAATTTCTTGGAAAAATAAAGGTAAAGTTATATGGGAAATTGGTGTGGAAGGTTTTTTTTTCTTTTATTTTTTTTTCTTTCCTATTAAAATAGAAATTCTCAAAACATTTTCTTTAGCTTCAGTTCATGAAAGGTCTTTCAGATTCAGCTATCCTTAGGGACCTCAAGGACAGTGTTGGTGAGGATTTTATGAAAATATTGATGCAGAAAATCACATGAAGTTTTTTATTATATTGAATTTTGGTGTTCTGGATAAGAAATTGTGGAGTAAGTACATGACAATCAGCTTAGTAATTATTGAAGCTTTCGTATTACTTTTACTCCCATCATTTCAGATTTCCATGAAGGACAGGCTCTGTCCTAGTGGGATTCTAGCTATGGAGTAAATGTACACAACTGCTCTGATTTGTCAGCAAAGCTCCTGCTATTAGCAAGAATTGTTTTCAAAATGTGCCCCCTCACAGAACTACATGGAGATGCTGTTGACGTCACTTTCGCCCTTTTGTTCCTTTTCTTTAAAAAAAAAAAAAAAAAAAAAAGAAGAAAAAGAAAAAAGAAATATATAAAGAATAATAATGAGAAAGTGTTCATCTAACTCATTCACAAGGTTCTACCTGCCATCCCTTATGCTCAATGAGGATGTGAGGGCACTGTTAGGCATATGTGCATGTAAATTACCTCTAACTGCACATCTCTATTATAGGCAATTACACTAATGTGCTAGAATGATACATTTAGTGTCTTCAGAAGATAGAAGCTGGGTGGAGGGCAGACTGATTTGAAGATCAATCTGGATGAAACAAAGAATGGTATTTATTTGGCAGACCACTGGGGAGAGCTGGCTAAAACTGCAGAATGAGATAACATTAGCCATTTGATAAGTGAGGGTTGCAATTTAGGAGTCTTATTTGCTTTTAATTTAAAAAAAAAGAAGTCTGTGGATTTCTAGGCTAAGATTGGGAACTACTTTTCTCTGTATAATAGGTATCTCAAGCAGTATGAATTGGCAACCAGGAAACGTGCCAGGTGTTTGAGTTGGCCTATCCAGTCTGTGCCTCTATTCAGGTGTCAAAATGTGAGTTCTTGTGCTCATACATGCAAGGCAGAGCCCCTGTGATCACTCCCTGTGAGCAAGAAAAAGTGGTGCCAGCTTTGTCTGTGAGGTTTCCAGCAAAGTTAGGAAGTGCTTCTTCATGGAGAAGGGGAATTCAGTGTACTTGCCTGCCTGCGCCTTCCCCACTCCTGAAATACTCTTTGCTGGACAACTTCTGTTGACTAAAAAAAAAATAAAAATCTGAATTCATAACAGCAATAACTTAGGAGGCATTTGTTGCATCCTGGCTGCTTTACAGTTTTGTGCAGAATTTAGGTGGCTTTATATTAGTGCCTAAGTCTCAAATGCTTTACTTAGAAGTTACAGGTGGAAAGTTTTTGCTGCCTCAGCAAAGAGGCCTTGAGGTGTGGAGGGAGAAATGTCTGGGTTAAAGCACCAGCTGTTCCCATGACTTCCCCATCCACAGAACCACCATGGCTATGGGCTGCTTCTGCTACTTTTTCATGTCCTAGCCTTGGGAAGAAGCAGAGGAAAGCTCAACCTGTGAGGGCTGAGTGACAGCTCAGGTGACACCACAACCAAGTACTGGTACCATAACATGAATTTTCTATTTCTGTCATTGTTTTACATGTGGCAATCCCTGTAGGAAACTTAAGACAGAGACTTTTCATACTATGACAAATGCATAAACTTAAGATGTAGTGACATATTAAAGATTATTATCTGATAATATATCTTTTTGTGTGCACCAGTACAGGCTGGGGGCTGACCTGCTGGACAACAGACTGTCCATGAGCCAGCAGAGTATCCCTGTGGCCAGGAAGGCCAGTGGTACCCTGGGATGCACTGCCAGCAGGGCAAGGGAGGTGATCCTGCCCCTCTTCTCAGCCTGGTGAGGCACACCTGCAGTGCTGTCTCCAGTTCTGGGCTCCTCAGTACCAGGAGACATGGAGCTCCAGGTCCAGGAGAGCCACTAAATCAGTCAGGAGCCTGGAAAATCACTCCTGTGAGGAAAGGCTGAGGGAGCTGGGCCTGTAGAGCCTCAGGAAGAGGTGAATGAGAGGGGACTTAATTCAAATTGTAAAAGCATTTGATAATCCTGACTGCTTGCAGGTGACAAAATGAGCACACTTCCCTTCAAAAGGCCAGGCTGGTGTTACAGGGATGCAGTGCAGGAATATCAAATGATGGGACAAAATTCTCTGCATTTGAGGGATGTGGGGGAAAACAAGAAACAGTGGATGGAGGGAAAAGAAACACAAAAGAGAAACAACCCTGTTCCACAGAGGCTAAATATCTTTATATGCTTTCTGGAGAACTTAGCAAATTTTCCACCGAGGACCTGCTTTTTACAGGGATTTGCTTTGCATGCTACAGGCTGCTTTAAAGGGTTTTCTGGTTTTACATTTGGCTGCACCATGAGGAGATTACTTCCTGATGCTTAATAAATGCAGAACAGAGATTCGTAGGGCCACGCATTTGCACACACGCACGCATGCAACTGAGATGCCCAGCAGATAAGTGCAGTATTTTTGTTTACAAGGAGATATTACACTGGAAATCCTATTAGCAATCAGACAGTCTGCTGGCTGGATTTACTAAACTTCAACCAAAGGAGTTATTCCAGCTGGCACATTAACCCCCTAAAGGCTTAGTTTTACATTTTAGGCGCTCCCCTAACTTGTGGAGGGGGGAATGCACTGTAGGCACAGGCAAAGTTTTGCCAGTTAAATTGTTTAAGATCAAGACAGAAATTCATGGGCACTCCAGGTAAGGTGCTTTTATTGCACTTACATCAGCAACATGGGGATGTTGATGCATCTGAAATAATGCCTTGTCATCATAAAATCTCCCCCCAGCTCTAACCTTAGTCCCATGGATTTTGGCACTGTGAGAAGAATGGAGGGACACATCACTTTTCCAGGGAGCAAGGCTGTGATTTGGGAAGGGGATATGGGCACTCATACTCCAGCCCTGAGCATCCTCCTGTGTAAGGCTTGCTGCACCATCCTAGCTTAAAAAGACAACAAGCAGATGGAGAGCAGGGAAATAGGATGCAACATACACAAATTAAAAAGTCGCAGATGTGGTAGACGCATATCCTATTAGTTTTGTCTGGAGCTGGTTGAAAAATGCTAGGGATAAAAATTCAAATGGTTGCTAAAAGAAAAAAAAACGGTGTTGAGAAACATAAAGATTTTAAACTCCTTCTGGCTTTACCTTGTGCCATTTCACTCACCTTGGGGCTGGAGATGTGCACAGGTGAAAGTCAGAGGCTGGAGGAAGAAAACAGTGTTAAAAGAACCAGAGTGTTTGAATGTATGAACCTCCAATGTGTGATATTTTTCATGTTTGCACCCTAAAACCTGTTGACTATTTGTGCTCTCAGGTACCGTCTTCAAAGATCCTGGAATCTGTAATCAAATTTGAAATGTTTATTTTTATTTTCTTCAAGCATTCATTAGGTCAAATGATAATTTGGGCCCTTGTTCAGAAAAAGAAAATTCAGATCTGAATTTTTCTTTGGTCAAGTGTTAACACAGGATCAGAGAATCCTGAAATGACTCTT